>NC_061509.1:179405978-179420779 GCF_022539505.1 Lolium rigidum
ATCATACATGAGGTTAAAAATTATGAAACTTGTGTTGTTTGTAAGGACCTTAAAGATTATGTCTCTTCTATCCTTAATTTTTGCAATAAAAGTTACAACTGATAATCCTTATATCATTGATTATAAAGAGAGACTCATTAATGCACAAGAATGCACTCACAATTTGCGGGGACCTGTGGAAGAAGAAATTGATGAACTCTGAAAGCTCATTGGATGAAAAAGAGGAGGAAATTGATGAACTCTGAAAGCTCATTGGATGAAAAAGAAGAGGAGAGTGATGAACAAAAGGAGGAAGAATGGATTAGCTACCCATGCCAACCTTCTAATGAGAGTAACTCTTTATCTCTTACACTATTTGATTGTCCTCCATGCTTACCGAAAGAGGTTGAATGTTATGTTCCTGTGGATTCTCTTTAAATATTCCCTATGAGTAAAACTTGTGAGAATAATTATGCTACTGTTATTCATGATAATCCATGCTACTTTGATAAATCTTATGATAATGCTTTGTTTGTGCCTGATGTCGAAATGCATGGTACTAAAGAATTTTGTGTAGCAAATGTTTATGATAAAGCTCTTGATGATGGTCCTATGTTACTTGATAATATTAATTGTACTACTAATGAAAATGGGATTGGAGAGGTCTTGACATTATCTATGAGTCCCATATCTCTTGAGATTGATCAACCATCTTGTTATATTATTGATAAAAGTGTGTTTGAAAGTTTTAATCGCACTATTTTTGAGCTTGATAAAAATTATGTGTTTATGGGTCATGAAAGGCATGCTATATGTGATAGTTATATTATTGAGTTTGTTCATGAAGCTACTGAAAATTATTATGAGAGAGGAAAATATGGTTGTAGAAATTTGCATGGTACTAAAACACCTCTCTATATGCTTAAAATTTTGAAGTTACTCTTGTTTTATCTTCTTATGCTTGTCACTTTGTTCTTCATGAATTTATTTGTGTACAAGATTCCTATGCATATGAAGTGGGGTAGACTTAAATGTGTTTTGAACTTGCTTTTTGATGCTCTCTTTTGCTTCAAGTCTTATTTCTTGCGAGTGCATCATTAAAACTGCTGAGCCCATCTTAATGGCTATAAAGAAAGCACTTCTTGGGAGATAACCCATGTGTTTATTTTGCTACTGTTTTGTTGTGTCTTGGAAGTTGTTACCACTGTAGCAACCTCTCCTTATCTTTATTTTATTGCAATGTTGTGCCAAGTGAAGCCTCTAATCGAAGGTTGATACTAGATTTGGATTTCTGCGCAGAAACAGATTTCTATCTGTCACGAATCTGGGTTGTTTTCTCTGTAAGTAACTCAGAAAATTATGCCAATTTACGTGCGTGTTCCTCAGATATGTACGCAACTTTCGTTAGTTTTGAGTTTTCTGATTTGAGCAACGGAAATACCTCTTTTAAATTCGTCTTTACTGGCTGTTCTGGTTTGGCAGATTCTGTCTCTGTTTTTTTTTGCATTGTCTTTTGCGGACTTTAAGCAAGGCTTTCTACACGTGGAGAGCTGTAGCTAATGTTTTATTGAGTTCTTGCAATGTGTCACTACAGGACCAAGGTGGATTCAAGTTTTTTGAGTACTAACCCCTCTAATGAAGTTTATCAGAAGTTTGGTGTGAAGGAAGTTTTGAAGGGTCAAGAGAGGAGGATGATATATGATCAAGAAGAGTGAAAATTCTAAGCTTGGGGATGCCCCCGTGGTTCATCCCTGCATATTTCAAGAAGACTCAAGCGTCTAAGCTTGGGGATGCCCAAGGCATCCCCTTCTTCATCAACTTATCAGGTTTCTTCTATTGAAACTATATTTTTATTCGGTCACATCTTATGTGCTTTACTTGGAGCGTCTGTGTGTTTTATTTTTGTTTATGTTTGAATAAGATTGGATCCTAGCAATCCTTGTTTGGGAGAGAGACACGCTCCTCTTTTTCATATGAACACTTGTTCTTCGTTTTACTTTTAATGTTCAATGATAAAAGTTGGAAGCTACATCACTTATGGTTATTTGGTTGGAAACAGAAAATGCCTCATATTGTCTTGAATAATTTGACACTTGGCAATTGTTTTGAGCTCTCAAGTAGATCATGATTAAGTTTTTTTTCATGTAGTTTAAACCTACTAGTGGAGAACTACTGTAGAGCTTGTTGAAATTGGTTTGCATGATTGGTCTCTCTTAAGATCTAGATATTTTCTGGTAAAAGTGTTTGAGCAACAAGGAAGACAGTGTAGAGTTTTATAATGCTTGCAATATGTTCTTATGTAAGTTTTGCTGTACCGGTTCATACTTGTGTTTGCTTCAAATAACCTTGCTAGCACAAAGCCTTGTACTGAGAGGGAATGCTTCTCGTGCATCCAAAACCTTGAGCCAAAACCTATGCCATATGTGTCCACCATATCTACCTACTATGTGGTATTTCCTGCCATTCCAAGTAAATACTTCATGTGCTACCTTTAAACAATTCAAAACTTTATTATCTCTTATTTGTGTCAATGTTTTATAGCTCATGAGGAAGTATGTGGTGTTTTATCTTTCAATCTTGTTGGGCAGCTTTCACCAATGGACTAGTGGCTACATACGCTTATCCAATAATTTTGCAAAAAGAGCTGGCGCGGGGTTCCCAGCCCCCAATTAATCAACCTTCATTAATAATTCTCTTCACATGTTTTGCTCTGATTCATCAGTAAGCAACTTAATTTTGCAAATAGACACTCCTTCATGGTATGTGAATGTCGGAAGGCACCCGAGGATTCGGTTAGCCATGGCTTGTGTAAGCAAAAGGTTGGGAGGAGTGTCAACCATAAATAAAACTAAAATACATGTGTAAACAAAAGAGAAGAGGGATGATCTACCTTGCTTGGTAGAGATAACGTCCTTCATGGGAGCCGCTCTTTGAAAGTCTGTTTGGCAAGGGGGTTAGAGTGCCCACTACCATTCGTTGACAACAACAAACACCTCTCAAAACTTTACTTTTATACTCTCTATATGATTTCAAAACTTAAAAAGCTCTAGCACATGATTTAATCCCTGCTTCCCTCTGCGAAGGGCCTTTCTTTTACTTTATGTTGAGTCAGTTTACCTACTTCCTTCCATCTTAGAAGCAAACACTTGTGTCAACTGTGCATTGATTCTTACATACTTGCTTATTTGCATTCATCATATTACTTTATGTTGACAATTATCCATGAGATATGCATGTTGAAATTGAAGGCAACTGCTGAAACTTATATCTTCCTTTGTGTTGCTTCGATGCCTTTACTTTGAATCTATTGCTTTATGAGTTAACTCTTGTGGAAGACTTTTGATGCTTGTCTTGAAAGTACTCTTCATGAAAAGTTTTGCTATATGTTATCTATTTGTTAGCAACTATAGATTATTGCCTTGAGTCACTTCATTCATCTCATGTGCTTTGTAATAGTATGATCAAGGTTATGTAAGTAGCATGTCACTACGAAATTATTCTTTTTATCGTTTACCTACTCGAGGACGAGCGAGGAACTAAGCATGGGGATGCTGATACGTCTCCAACGTATCCATAATTTCCGTTGTTCCATGCTTGTTTTATGACAATACTTACATGTTTTGCTTGCACTTTATAATGTTTTTATGCATTTTCCGGAACTAACCTATTAACAAGATGCCACGAGTGCCGGTTCCGTTTTCTGCTGTTTTTGGTTCCAGAAAGGCTGTTCGGGCAATATTCTCGGAATTCGACGAAATCAACGCCCAAGATCCTATTTTTCCCGGAAGCATCCAGAACACCGAAGGAGAGTCGGAGGAGAGCCAGGGGGCCACCACACGGGTGGGCCGCGCGGGCCACACCCCGGCCGCGCCGGCCCGGTGTGGGGCCACCCTGTCGCCCCTCTCGCGCCGCCTCTTCGCCTATATAAACCCTTTCGACCTAAAAACGCAGTACCAATTGACGAAACTCCAGAAAGACTCCAGGGGCGCCGCCACCATCGCGAAACTCCAATTCGGGGGACAGAAGTCTCTGTTCCGGCACCTTGCCGGGACGGGGAAGTGCCCCCGGAAGCCATCTCCATCAACGCCATCGCCTCCATCATGCTCCGTGAGTAGTTCCCCCATGGACTACGGGTTCTAGCTGTAGCTAGTTGGTATCATCTCTCCCATGTACTTTAATACAATGATCTCATGAGCTGCCTTACATGATTGAGATTCATTTGATGTAATCGGTGTTGTGTTTGTCGGGATCCGATGGATTGTTACGTTATGATTGTCTATCTACAAAGTTTATGAAGTTATTGTTGCTGCAATCTTGTTGTGTTTAATGCTTGTCACTAGGGCCCGAGTGGCATGATCTTAGATTTAAGCTCTATACTTATTGCTTAGATTGTATCTACAAGTTGTATGCACATGTCTATGTCCGGAACCAAAGGCCCCAAAGTGACAGAAATTGGGACAACTAGAGGGGAAGGCTTAGATATGAGGATCACATGTTTTCACGGAGTGTTAATGCTTTGCTCCGGTGCTCTATTAAAAGGAATGCCTTAATTTCCGAGTAGATTCCCTAGAGGCCCGACTGCCACACGGCTGGTAGGACAAAAGATGTTGTACAAGTTTCTCATTGCGAGCACGTATGACTATATATGGAAAACATGCCTACATGATTAATGATCTTGATGTTCTGTCTTAATGCTATTTCAATCCTATCAATTGCCCGATTGTAATTTGTTCACCCAACACTTGTTATTGGAGAGTTGCCACTAGTGTAGATAGTTGGGAACCCCGGTCCATCTTTCATCATTATATACTCGTTCTACATGTCATTGGAAGTAGTATCAACTATTTTCACGGTGCCATTGCTCTCATATTACTATTACTGCTCATCGTATTCTTGTTACTATTGCTCTCATATCACCTGCTACTTTCACATCACCCTTGTTGCTAGTGCTTTTCCGAGTGCGACTGAATTGACAACTCAGTTGTTAAGGCTTATAAGTATTCTTTACCTCCCCTTGTGTCGAATCAATAAATTTGGGTTTTACTTCCCTCGAAGACTGCCGCGATCCCCTATACTTGTGGGTTATCAGACGCCGCCGCCGCCAATCCCATCTCGGGGGATTCTGGAGATCGCCTCCGGCACCCTGCCGGAGAGGGGAATAATCTCCCGGAGGACTCTTCACCGCCATGGTCGCCTCCGGAGTGATGAGTGAGTAGTTCACCCCTGGACTATGGGTCCATAGCAGTAGCTAGATGGTTGTCTTCTCCTCATGTGCTTCATTGTCGGATCTTGTGAGCTTCCTAACATGATCAAGATCATCTATCCGTAATTCTATATGTTGTGTTTGTCGGGATCCGATGGATAGAGAATACTATGTTATGTTGATTATCAATCTATTACCTATGTGTTGTTTATGATCTTGCATGCTCTCCGTTATTAGTAGAGGCTCTGGCCAAGTTTTTACTCTTAACTCCAAGAGGGAGTATTTATGCTCGATACTTGGGTTCATGCCTCCATTAAATGCGGGACGAGTGACGGAAAGTTCTAAGGTTGTGGATGTCTGTTGCCACTAGGGATAAAACATTGATGCTATGTCCGAGGATGTAGTTATTGATTACATTACGCACCATACTTAATGCAATTGTCCGTTGTTTTGCAACTTAATGCTGGAAGGGGTTCGGATGATAACTCTGAAGGTGGACTTTTTAGGCATAGATGCATGCTTGGATAGCGGTCTATGTACTTTGTCGTAATGCCCAATTAAATCTCACAATATTCATCATATCATGTATGTGCATTGTCATGCTCCCTTTATTTGTCAATTGCCCGACTGTAATTTGTTCACCCAACATGCTATTCATCTTATGGGAGAGACACCTCTAGTGAGCTGTGGACCCCGGTCCATTCTTTACATCCGAAATACAATCTACTTGCAATACTTGTTCTTTCTTGTTCTTTGCAAACAATCATCATCCACACTATACATCTAATCCTTTGTTACAGCAAGCCGGTGAGATTGACAACCTCATCTGTTTCGTTGGGGCAAAGTACTTTGGTTGTGTTGTGCAGGTTCCACGTTGGCGTCGAAATCTCTGGTGTTGCGCCGCACTACATCCCGCCGCCATCAACCTTCAACGTGCTTCTTGGCTCCTCCTGGTTCGATAAACCTTGGTTTCTTTCTGAGGGAAACCTTGCCGCTGTACGCATCACACCTTCCTCTTGGGGTTCCCAACGGACGCGTGCTGTACGCGTATCAAGCATATTTTCTGGCGCCGTTGCCGGGGAGATCAAGACACGCTGCAAGGGGAGTCTCCACAATCCAATCTCTTTACTTTGTTTTTGTCTTGCTTTATTTTATTTACTACTTTGTTTGCTGCATTATATCAAAACACAAAAAAATTAGTTGCTAGCTTTACTTTATTTACTGTCTTGCACTCTATATATCAAAAACACAAAAAAATTAGTTACTTGCATTTACTTTATCTAGTTTGCTTTATTTACTACTGCTAAAATGAATACCCCTGAAAATACTAAGTTGTGTGACTTCACTAGCACAAATAATAATGATTTCCTATGCACACCTATTGCCCTACTCGCTACTACGGCGAGAATTCTTTGAAATTAAACCTCGCTTTCTTGAATCTTGTTATGCAAGAGCAATTTTACAGTGTTAGTTCGATGATGCTGCTGCCCATCTCAATAATTTTGTTGAATTGTGTGAAATGCAAAAGTATAAAGATGTAGATGGTGACATTATAAAATTAAAATTGTTTCCTTTCTCATTAAGAGGAAGAGCTAAAGATTGGTTGCTATCTCTCGCCTAAGAATAGTATTGATTCATGGACTAAATGCAAGGATGCTTTTATTGGTAGATATTATCCCCCTGCTAAAATTATATCTTTGAGGAGTAGCATAATGAATTTTAAACAATTGGATAATGAGCATGTTGCACAAGCTTGGGAAAGAATGAAATCTTTGGTTAAAAATTGCCCAACCCATGGATCGACTACTTGGATGATCATCCAAACCTTTTATGCAGGACTGAACTTTTCTTCGCGGAACCTGTTGGATTCAGCTGCTGGAGGTACCTTTATGTCCATCACTCTTGGTGACGCAACAAAGCTCCTTGATAATATGATGATTAATTACTCTGAATGGCACACAGAAAGAGCTCCACAAGGTAAGAAGGTAAATTATGTCGAAGAAACATCTTCCTTGAGTGATAAGATTGATGCTATTATGTCTATGCTTGTGAATGATAGGACTAATGTTGATCCTAATAATGTTCCGTTAGCTTCATTGGTTTCCCAAGAAGAACATGTTGATGTAAACTACATTAAAAATAATAATTTCAACAACAATGCTTATCGGAACAATTCTAGTAATAACTATAGGCCATATCCTTATAATAATGGAAACGGTTATGGTAATTCTTATGGGAATTCTTACAACAATAATAGGAACACAGCCCCTGGACTTGAAGCTATGCTTAAAGAATTTATTAGTACACAAACTGCTTTTAACAAATACGTTGAGGAAAAGCTCAATAAAATTGATATTCTCGCTTCTAAGGTTGATAGTCTTGCCTCCGATGTTGATCTTTTGAAATCGAAAGTTATGCCTAATAAGGATATTGAAAATAAAATTGTTACTACAGCAAATGCCATCCAAGTTAGAATTAATGAGAATATAAGATTGATGGCTGAATTGCATGCTAGGTGGGAAAGAGAAGAAAATGAAAAACTAGCTAAAGAGAATAATGTAGCTAAAGTCTGGACTATTACCACCACTAGTAATGATAATGCTCCACATGTTGCTGCACCTCCTACTAATAATAAAATAATTGGTGTTGGCAATGTTACTACTCCTAGTGCAAAGCGTGCAAAATTGCACAAGCTGCTAAAGCTGCTTGAAGCTGCACTGTGATAAAACTGCTGAAATTTTTTCCAACATTGGGGATGATGATCCCATTGCTTTAGATTGTAATGGTTTGGATTTTGATGATTGCCACATCTCTGAAGTTATAAAGTTCTTACAAAAACTTGCTAAGAGTCCCAATGCTAGTGCTATAAATTTAGCCTTTACAAAACATATTACAAATGCTCTCATAAAAGCTAGAGAAGAGAAACTAAAACTTGAAACTTCTATTCCTAGAAAGCTAGAGGATGGTTGGGAGCCCATCATTAAGATGAAGGTCAATAACTTTGATTGTAATGCTTTATGTGATCTTGGTGCAAGTATTTCCGTTATGCCTAAGAAAATCTATAATATGCTTGACTTGCCACCATTGAAGAATTGTTATTTGGATGTTAATCTTGTTGATAATGCTATAAAGAAACCTTTGGGGAGAGTTGATAATGTTCGCATTACCGTTAACAATAACCTTTTCCCCGTTGATTTTGTTGTCTTGGATATTGAATGCAATGCATCATGTCCCATTATATTGGGAAGACCTTTTCTTCGAACTGTTGGTGCTACCATTGATATGAAGGAAGGTAATATTAAATATCAATTTCCTCTCAAGAAAGGTATGGAACACTTCCCTAGAAAGAGAATGAAGTTACCTTTTGATTCTATTATTAGAACAAATTATGAGGTTGATACTTCGTCTCTTGATAACACTTGATAAACACTTTCTGCGCCTAGCTGAAAGGCGTTAAAGAAAAACGCTTATGGGAGACAACCCATGTTTTTACTACAGTAATTTTGTTTTATATTTGAGTCTTGGAAGTTGTTTACTACTGTAGCAACCTCTCCTTATCTTAGTTTTGTGCATTGTTGTGCCAAGTAAAGTCTTTGATAGTAAGGTTCATACTAGATTTGGATTACTTGCGCGATAGCAGATTTCTTTTCTGTCACGAATTTCGACCTGCCTCTCTGTAGGTAGCTCAAAAAAATATGCCAATTTACGTGAGTGATCCTCAGATATGTACGCAACTTTCATTCAATTTGGGCATTTTCATTTGAGCAAGTCTGGTGCCTCAATAAAATCCATGTTTACGGACTGTTCTGTTTTGACAGATTCTGCCTTTTATTTCGCATTGCCTCTTTTGCTATGATGGATGAATTTCTTTGTTCCATTAATGTCCAGTAGCTTTATGCAATGTCCAGAAGTGTTAAGAATGATTATGTCACCTCTGAACATGTTAACTTTTATTGTGCACTAACCCTCTAATGAGTTGTTTCGAGTTTGGTGTGGAGGAAGTTTTCAAGGATCAAGAGAGGGAAATGATACAATATGATCAAGGAGAGTGAAAGCTCTAAGCTTGGGGATGCCCCGGTGGTTCACCCCTGCATATTTTAAGAAGACTCAAGCGTCTAAGCTTGGGTATGCCCAAGGCATCCCCTTCTTCATCGACAACATTATCAGGTTCCTCCCCTGAAACTATGTTTTTATTCCATCACATCTTATGTACTTTGCTTGGAGCGTCGGTTTGTTTTTGTTTTTGTTTTGTTTGAATAAAATGGATCCTAGCATTCATTGTGTGGGAGAGAGACACGCTCCGTTGTTGCATATGGACAAATATGTCCTTAGGCTTTACTCATAGTATTCATGGCGAAGGTTGAATCTTCTTCGTTAAATTGTTATATGGTTGGAATTGGGAAATGCTACATGTAGTAATTCTAAAATATCTTGAATAATTTGATACTTGGCAATTGTTGTGCTCATGTTTAAGCTCTTGCATCATATACTTTGCACCCATTAATGAAGAAACACCTAGAGCTTGCTAAATTTGGTTTGCATATTTGGTCTGTCTAAAGTCTAGATAATTTCTAGTATTGAGTTTTGAACAACAAGGAATACGGTGTAGAGTCTTATAATGTTTACAATATGTCTTTTATGTGAGTTTTGCTGCACCGGTTCATCCTTGTGTTTGTTTCAAATAACCTTGCTAGCCTAAACCTTGTATCGAGAGGGAATACTTCTCATGCATCCAAAATCCTTGAGCCAACCACTATGCCATTTGTGTCCACCATACCTACCTACTACATGGTATTTCTCCGCCATTCCAAAGTAAATTGCTTGAGTGCTACCTTTAAAATTTCCATTCTTTACCTTTACAATATATAGCTCATGGGACAAATAGCTTAAAAACTATTGTGGTATTGAATATGTACTTATGCACTTTATCTCTTATTAAGTTGCTTGCTGCGCGATCACCATGTTCCTGGGGACGCCATCAACTACTCTTTGTTGAATATCATGTGATTTGCTATGCATGTCCATCTTGTCTGAAGTAAGGGAGATCTACCACTTTAATGGTTAGAGCATGCATATTGTTAGAGAAGAACATTGGGCCGCTAACTAAAGCCATGAATCATGGTGGAAGTTTCAGTTTTGGACATATATCCTCAATCTCATATGAGAACATTAATTGTTGCTACATGCTTATGCATTAAAGAGGAGTCCATTATCTGTTGTCTATGTTGTCCCGGTATGGATGTCTAAGTTGAGAATAATCAAAAGCGAGAAATCCAAAATGCGAGCTTTCTCCTTAGACCTTTGTACAGGCGGCATAGAGGTACCCCTTTGTGACACTTGGTTAAAACATGTGTATTGCGATGATCCCGGTAGTCCAAGCTAATTAGGACAAGGTGCGGGCACTATTAGTATACTATGCATGAGGCTTGCAACTTGTAAGATATAATTTGCATGATACATATGCTTTATTACTACCGTTGACAAAATTGTTTCTTGTTTTCAAAATCAAAGCTCTAGCACAAATATAGCAATCGATGCTTCCCTCTGTGAAGGGCCTTTCTTTTACTTTTATGTTGAGTCAGTTCACCTATCTCTCTCCACCTCAAGAAGCAAACACTTGTGTGAACTGTGCATTGATTCCTACATACTTGCATATTGCACTTGTTATATTACTTTACATTGACAATATCCATGAGATATACATGTTATAAGTTGAAAGCAACCGCTGAAACTTAATCTTCCTTTGTGTTTGGCGCATACAAGAGAGCTTTTCTTCCATTAGGAATAGTTTCAGCCGCCCAGGTATGTCTTCCAGAGGGGTATTGTGATTAAGCTCCTGCTGAATGAACGTAACCCACTCAGGATCTTGCTCGTAAAGAGAGAGGTAGAAGTTCAGCCCGCGCAAATGAGCCATAGTTCCGGGATCCAGAATATCTGGCGGGAGAGTGATCAGAAAGGAGGAGCCCCAGGAACTTAGTTGCGTTATAATTTGTACCAGGGGGAGGATCCTTCAATACCTTTACTTTGATTTATTGCTTTATGAGTTAACTCTTATGCAAGACTTATTGATGCTTGTCTTGAAGTGCTATTCATGAAAAGTCTTTGCTTTATGATTCATTTGTTTACTCATGTCATTACCATTGTTTTGATCGCTGCATTCATTACATATGCTTACAATAGTATGATCAAGGTTATGATGGCATGTCACTCCAGAAATTATCTTTGTTATCGTTTACCTGCTCGGGACGAGCGAGAACTAAGCTTGGGGATGCTGATACGTCTCCGACGTATCGATAATTTCTTATGTTCCATGCCACATTATTGATGATATCTACATGTTTTATACACATTATATGTCGTATTTATGCATTTTCCGGCACTAACCTATTAACGAGATGCCGAAGAGCCGATTCTTGTTTTCTGCTGTTTTTGGTTTCAGAAATCCTACAAAGGAAATATTCTCGGAATTGGACGAAATAAACGCCCAGGGTCCTATTTTTGCACGAAGCTTCCAGAAGACCGAGGGCGAAAGGAAGTGGGGCCACGAGGCGCCGCCACAACAGGGCGGCGCGGCCTGGGCCTTGGCCGCGCGGCCCTGGTGTGTGGGGCCCTCGTGTGGCCCCCCGCGTTGCCCTTCCGCCTACTTAAAGCCTTCTTCGCGAAACCCCCAGTACCGAGAGCCACGATACGGAAAACCTTACTGAGACGCCGCCGCCGCCAATCCCATCTCGGGGGATTACGGGAGATCGCCTCCGGCACCTCGCCGGAGAGGGGAATCATCTCCCGGAGGACTCTTCACCGCCATGGTCGCCTCCGGAGTGAAGAGTGAGTAGTTCACCCCTGGACTATGGGTCCATAGCGGTAGCTAGATGGTTGTCTTCTCCTCATGTGCTTCATTGTCGGATCTTGTGAGCTGCCTAACATGATCAAGATCATCTATCCGTAATTCTATATGTTGTGTTTGTCGGGATCCGATGGATAGAGAATACTATGTTATGTTGATTATCAATCTATTACCTATGTGGTGTTTATGATCTTGCATGCTCTCCGTTATTAGTAGAGGCTGTGGCCAAGTTTTTACTCTTAACTCCAAGAGGGAGTATTTATGCTGGATAGTGGGTTCATGCCTCCATTAAATGCGGGACACTGACGAGAAAGTTCTAAGGTTGTGGATGTCTTGTTGCCACTAGGGATAAAACATTGATGCTATGTCCGAGGATGTAGTTATTGATTACATTACGCACCATACTTAATGCAATTGTCACGTTGTTTTGCAACTTAATGCTGGAAGGGGTTCGGATGATAACTCGAAGGTGGACTTTTAGGCATAGATGCATGCTTGGATAGCGGTCTATGTACTTTGTCGTAATGCCCAATTAAATCTCACAATATTCATCATATCATGTATGTGCATTGTCATGCTCTCTTTATTTGTCAATTGCCCGACTGTAATTTGTTCACCCAACATGCTATTCATCTTATGGGAGAGACATCTCTAGTGAACTGTGGACCCCGGTCCATTCTTTACATCTGAAATACAATCTACTGCAATACTTGTTCTTTACTTGTTCTTTGCAAACAATCATCATCCACACTATACATCTAATCCTTTGTTACAGCAAGCCGGTGAGATTGACAACCTCCTTGTTTCGTTGGGGCAAAGTACTTTGGTTGTGTTGTGCGGGTTCCACGTTGGCGCCGGAATCTCCGGTGTTGCGCCGCACTACAACCCGCCGCCATCAACCTTCAACGTGCTTCTTGGCTCCTCCTGGTTCGATAAACCTTGGTTTCTTTCTGAGGGAAAACTTGCCGCTGTACGCATCACACCTTCCTCTTGGGGTTCCCAACGGACGCGTGCTGTACGCGTATCACTTGTCATCCCCAAACTGATGGTCAAACTGAGGTGGTGAATCGAACCTTGTCACAACTGTTGAGATCCATGATCAAGAAGAACCTGAAGGAGTGGGAAGAGTGTTTGCCGCATGTAGAGTTTGCTTACAACAGGGCGGTACATTCTACTACGGAGCTGTGTCCTTTTGAGGTGGTGTATGGTTTCAAACCCATTACTCCACTTGACTTGTTGCCATTGCCCATACATGAGAGAGTTAATATGGAGGCATCCAAGAGGGCAGATTTTGTGCGTAAGATCCATGTGAAGACTAAAGAGTTAATCGAGAAGAAAGGCAAGAGCAATGCTGCAAGGATGAACAAGAAGTGCAAAGAGATGTTGTTCAAGCCTGGTGATATGGTGCAGGTACATTTTCGCAAGGATAGGTTCCCGAAGCTGCGGAAGTCTAAGTTGAAGCCTCGTGGTGCTGGTCCTTATAAAGTGCTTGCCAAGATCAATGATAATGCATACTCGATAGATCTTCCAGTTGATGAGTTTGGTGTCAGTAATTCTTTCAATGTTACTGATTTGACACCATATGATGGAGAAGACCTTGGAGCGTCGAGGTCGACGCCTTTTGAAGGGGGGGGGATGATGAGGACATCCCTACTACACTACTACCTCTATCATTGATAAATGAAGATGAACCTGCTGTGAAGCTCAAGTCCAATGAAGTTCGGATTGGACCAATTACAAGGGCTCATGCGAAGCTACTTAAACAACAGGTGAACTTTTTTCTAAACGGTACTTTGATTGATGAGAACTTTATACTGCCTAAATCCTATTACTTATGTATCATCAGGTATCAAGAGGAGACGAGCGTCGTACGAGGAGTAGAGGAGCAGCTGGACATGAAGACGGACGTCAAGATGGACGTGAAGCTGGACATGGAGCTGGACATGAAGATATCTCATGGTCGCGCGAGGGAGGAGCGGGAGGCATGCGCGAGAGGAGAAGACGACGTCCGGGCCGGTCCAGAACCCGGTCCGACCGGGCCCCAGACCGGCCAGCCCGGTCCCCAGCCCGGTTGACCGGTCGCCAACCGGCCGCCAACCGGAAATGATGCATCGTACCGGGCAACAACCGGAAAGTTGCGAAGTTTCCGGTTGCCGCCCTTTCGACCGGACACCAGACCGGCCAACCCGGTCCCTGGCCCGGTTGACCGGATTCCAGACCGAATTCGTCCGAGTCTGTCTCGACCAGATCTATTCTGGGTCGGTTATTCTTGTATCTTTTCGACTAGAACTCGTCCCGGACACCAATATAAGTGCCCAGGACGCCCCCCTAGCTGCTTTAGACCACGTTTAAGATAAACCCTAGTTCTTAGTTGTTTGCTCTAGCAAAACTATTGAATCCCTACACCATATTGCTTGATATTGTGTAGATCCTGAAAAAAGTCTTGTGTGATCTGTCTGTTCCATTGGGAATTAGACGGTTGCAACTTACCGCTTCGTGGTCGGCGGCTACGTGCGCAAGTGTGTGGAGTTGCGAATATCTTGCGGGGTTGAGAGCTGTTGCATTGGCGACGGGGACCAATCGAGAGATCTCGTTGCGTCATACAAGTTATCATCCACTTCATCGTCGTGTTTCTCCGCTGCCATCACCCCGTGATCATCATCACCACCGTTGCTTACTGAGAAGATCGGGCCACCCCTTATCAATGCTTGTGCTACTAACTCTACTTCTTGTAAAGCATCTATCTTGAAGGAGAATGTTGAGCTAAGGGCTCAA
>NC_061509.1:179420879-179443797 GCF_022539505.1 Lolium rigidum
TTTTCCACACCATACGTTTAATCCTTTGTTTTCAGCAAGCCGGTGAGATTGACAACCTCACTGTTAAGTTGGGGCAAAGTATTTTGATTGTGTTGTGCAGGTTCCACGTTGGCATCGGAATCCCTGGTGTTGCGTGATGTCTACGGGTGCTTCTATTCTTGTAGACAGTGCTGGGCCTCCAAGAGCAGAGGTTTGTAGAACAGCAGCAAGTTTCCCTTAAGTGGATCACCCAAGGTTTATCGAACTCAGGGAGGAAGAGGTCAAAGATATCCCTCTCATGCAACCATGCAACCACAAAGCAAGAATTCTCTTGTGTCCCCAACACACCTAATAGGTGCACTAGTTCGGCGAAGAGATAGTGAAATACAGGTGGTATGAATAAATGCGAGCAGTAGCAACGGCACCAGAAAAGTGCTCGCTGGCGTGTGGTTGATGGTAGTAATATTCCAGGAAGTACAGATGCAGTAAAACAGTAAAAAGCAGCGATAGCAGTATTTAGGAACAAGACCTAGGGATCATACTTTCACTAGTGGACACTCTCAACATTGATCACATAACAGAATAAATAGATAGATGCTAGACTCTACACCCTCTTGTTGGATGATGAACACCACTAACCGTGTAGGATTACACGAACCCTCAATGCCGGAGTTAACAAGCTCCACAATATTCGATATTCATGTTTAAATAACCTTAGAGTGCATGACAGATCAACACAACTAAACCAAGTACTAACATAGCATGCACACTGTCACCTTCACACTACGAAAGGAGGCATAGATCACATCAATACCATCATAGAAATAGGTTAACTTCATAATCTACAAGAGATCACAATCATAGCCTACGCCAAGTACTACACGATGCACACACTCTGTCACCATTACACCGTGCGGGAGGAATAAACTACTTTAATAACATCACTAGAGTAGCACACGGATAAATTGTGATACAAAACACATTGCAATCATAAAGAGATATAAATAAGCACTTCACTATGCGCTTCATAACGAGTGAATAAGTATTCGTGAAATATAGCCTAAGAGACCCACACGGTGCACACACTTGTCACCTTTACACACGTGGGACAAGGAGTCTCCGGAGATCACATAAGTAAAACCCACTTGACTAGCATAATGGCATCTAGATTACAAGCATCATCATATGAATCTCAATCATGTAAGGCAGCTCATGAGATTATTGTATTGAAGTACATAGGAGAGAGATTAACCACATAGCTACCGGTACAGCCCCGAGCCTCGATGGAGAACTACTCCCTCCTCATGGGAGACAGCAGCGTTGATGAAGATGGCGGTGGTGTCGATGGAGGAGCCTTCCGGGGGCACTTCCCCGTCCCGGCGGCGTGCCGGAACAGAGAGTCCTGTCCCCCGGATCTTGGCTTCGCGATGGCGGCGGCTCTGGAAGGTTTTCTCTGGTTTCGTCGAACGTGGTAGGGTTTTCGCGACGGAGAACTTAAGTAGGCGGAAGGGCAGCCTCGGAGGGGGCCTGGTGGGCCCACACACTAGGGGCGCGGCCCCCCTCCGGTCGCGCCAGGGTGTTGTGTGGGGCCCCCAGGGCTCCCTCCGGCGGCTCTCGGGTGTTCTGGAAGCTTCGTCCAATTATAAGACTGGGCGTTGATTTCGTCCAATTCCGAGAATATTTCCTTACTAGGATTTCTGGAACCAAAAACAGCAGAAAACAGCAACTGGCCCTTCGGCATCTCGTCAATAGGTTAGTTCCGGAAAACGCATAAATATGACATAAAGTATGCATAAAACATGTAGATATCATCAATAATGTGGCATGGAACATAAGAAATTATTGATACGTCGGAGACGTATCAGCATCCCCAAGCTTAGTTTATGCTCGTCCCGAGCAGGTAAACGATAACAAAGATAATTTCTGGAGTGACATGCCATCATAACCTTGATCATACTATTGTAAGCATATGTAATGAATGCATCGATCAACACAATGGTAAATGACATGAGTAAACAAATGAATCATATAGCAAAGACTTTTCATGAATAGTACTTTCAAGACAAGCATCAATAAGTTTTGCATAAGAGTTAACTCATAAAGCAATAAATCAAAGTAAAGACATTGAAGCAACACAATGGAAGATTAAGTTTCAGCGGTTGCTTTCAACTTATAACATGTATATCTCAATGATAGTTTGTCAATGCAAAGCAATATAACAAGTGCAATATGCAAGTATGTAGGAATCAATGCACAGTTCACACAAGTGTTTGCTTCCAAGATAGAGAGAAATGGGTAAACTGACTCAACATAAAAGTAGAAGAATGGTCCTTCGCAGAGGGAAGCATTGATTGCTATATTTGTGCTAGAGCTTTGGTTTTTGAAAGCAAGAAACAATTTTGTCAACGGTAGTAATAAAGCATATGTATCATGTAAATTATATCCTACAAGTTGCAAGCCTCATACATAGTATACTAATAGTGCCCGCACCTTGTCCTAATTAGCTCGGATTACCGGGATTATCATCGCAATACATATGTTTTAACCAAGTGTCACAAAGGGGTACCTCTATGCCTCCTGTACAAAGGTCTAAGGAGAAAGCTCGCATTGGATTTCTCGCTTTTGATTATTCTCAACTTAGACATCCATACCAGGACAACATAGACAACAGATAATGGACTCGTCTTTAATGCATAAGCATTTAGCAACAATTAATGTTCTCATATGAGATTAAGGATATTTGTCCAAAACTGAAACTTCCACCATGAATCATGGCTTTAGTTAGCGGCCCAATGTTCTTCTCTAACATTATGCATGCTCTAACCATTAAATAAGTGGTAAATCTCCCTTACTTCAGAAAAGACGGACATGCATAGCAACTCACATGATATTCAACAAAGAGAGTTGATGGCGTCCCCAGGAACATGGTTATCGCACAACAAGCAACTTAAGTACATATTCAATACCACAATAGTTTTTAGGCTATTTGTCCCATGAGCTATATATTATAAAGGTAGAGGATATAAATTTAAAGGTAGCACTCAAGCAATTTACTTTGGAATGGCGGAGAAATACCATGTAGTAGGTAGGTATGGTGGACACAAATGGCATAGTGGTTGGCTCAAGGATTTTGGATGCATGAGAAGTATTCCCTCTCGATACAAGGTTTAGGCTAGCAAGGTTATTCGAAACAAACACAAGGATGAACCGGTGCAGCAAAACTCACATAAAAGACATATTGTAAACATTATAATACTCTACACCGTCTTCCTTGTTGTTCAAACTCAATACTAGAAATTATCTAGACTTTAGAGAGACCAATTATGCAAACCAAATTTTAGCAAGCTCTATGTATTTCTTCATTAATAGGTGCAAAGTATATGATGCAAGAGCTTAAACATGAGCACAACAATTGCCAAGTATCAAATTATTCAAGACATTTTATCAATTACCACATGTAGCATTTCCCGATTCCAACCATATAACAATTTAACGAAGAAGATTCAACCTTCGCCATGAATACTATGAGTAAAGCCTAAGGACATATTTGTCGATATGCAACAGTGGAGCGTGTCTCTCTCCCACACAATGAATGCTAGGATCCATTTATTCAAACAAAAACAAAAACAAAAACAAACAGACCCTCCAAGTAAAGTATATAAGATGTGGCCGAATAAAAATATAGTTTCAAGAGAAATGACCTGATAAATTTGTCGATGAAGAAGGGGATGCCTTGGGCATCCCCAAGCTTAGATTCTTGAGTCTTCTTGAAATATTCAGGGATGAACCACCGGGGGCATCCCCAAGCTTAGACTCTTCACTCTTCTTGATCATAGTATATCATCCTCCTCTCTTGACCCTTGAAAACTTCCTCCACACCAAACTCAAAACAAACTCATTAGAGGGTTAGTGCATAATCAAAAATTCACATGTTCAGAGGTGACACAATCATTCTTAACACTTCTGGACATTGCTCAAAGCTACTGGAAGTTAATGGAACAAATAAATCCATCCAACATAGCAAAAGAGGCAATGCGAAATAAAAGGCAGAATCTGTCAAAACAGAACAGTCCATAAAGACGAATTTTAAATAGGCACCAGACTTGCCCAAATGAAAATGCTCAAATTGAATGAAAGTTGCGTACATATCTAAGGATCACTCACGTAAATTGGCATAATTTTCTGAGTTACCTACAGAGAATTAGGCCCAGATTCGTGACAGCAAGAAATCTGTTTCTGCGCAGTAATCCAAATCTAGTATGAACCTTACTATCAAAGACTTTACTTGGCACAACAATGCGATAAAAATAAGATAAGGAGAGGTTGCTACAGTAGTAACAACTTCCAAGACTCAAATACAAAATAAAAGTACTGTAGCAAAATAAACACATGGGTTATCTTCCAAGAAGTGCTTTCTTTATAGCCATTAAGATGGGCTCAGCAGTTTTAATGATGCACTCCCAAGAAATAGTAGTTGAAGCAAAAGAGAGCATCAAAAAGCAAATTCAAAACAAATTTAAGCCTAACATGCTTCCTATGAAAAGAAATCTTGTAAATAAACAAGTTCATGAGGAGCAAAGTAACAAGCATAGGAAGATAGAACAAATGTAGCTTCAAAAATTTCAGCACATAGAGAGGCATTTTAGTAACATGAAATTTTCTACAACCATATTTTCCTCTCTCATAATAACTTTCAGTAGCATCATGAGCAAACTCAACAATATAACTATCACATAAAGCATTCTTATCATGAGTCTCATGCATAAAATTATTACTACTCCCAACATAAGCATAATCAATTTTATTAGTTGCAGTGGGAGCAAATTCAACAAAGTAGCTATCATCAAATATAGGAGGTATATTGTAATCATAATCAAATTTATCCTCCATAACAGGCGGTACTAAAAGACTACTATCATTATAATCATCATAAATAGGAGGCAAAGTATCATCAAAGTAAATTTTCTCCTCAATGCTTGGGGGACTAAAAAGATCATGAAAACCAGCTTCCCCAAGCTTAGAACTTTCTATATCATTATCAACAATGGTGTTCAAAGTGTTCATACTAATATGTTCCATGGGTTTTTTAATTTTCGCATCAAACCATCCATGTCTTAAATCAGGAAATAGAATAAGAAGCTCATTGTTGTCCATTATGCCAAACTAGTGTAAACAAGAAACAAAAAGATGAAATTGCAGGATCTAAAGGAAATAGCTTCGAACACACACACGACGGCAACAGAAAAGTACTTTTACCTGGGACCGGAGTATGAGTGCCTTTTACCTTTCCTCCCCGGCAACGGCGCCAGAAAAGAGCTTGATGTCTACGGGTGCTTCTATTCTTGTAGACAGTGTTGGGCCTCCAAGAGCAGAGGTTTGTAGAACAGCAGCAAGTTTCCCTTAAGTGGATCACCCAAGGTTTATCGAACTCAGGGAGGAAGAGGTCAAAGATATCCCTCTCATGCAACCCTGCAACCACAAAGCAAGAAGTCTCTTCTGTCCCCAACACACCTAATAGGTGCACTAGTTCGGCGAAGAGATAGTGAAATACAGGTGGTATGAATAAATGCGAGCAGTAGCAACGGCACCAGAAAAGTGCTCGCTGGCGTGTGGTTGATGGTAGTAATATTGCAGGAAGTACAGATGCAGTAAAACAGTAAACAAGCAGCGATAGTAGTATTTAGGAACAAGGCCTAGGGATCATACTTTCACTAGTGGACACTCTCAACATTGATCACATAACAGAATAAATAGGTAGATGCTAGACTCTACACCCTCTTGTTGGATGATGACCACCACTAACTGTGTAGGATTTCACGAACCCTCAATGCCGGAGTTAACAAGCTCCACAATATTCGATATTCATGTTTAAATAACCTTAGAGTGCATGACAGATCAACACAACTAAACCAAGTACTAACATAGCATGCACACTGTCACCTTCACACTACGAAAGGAGGCATAGATCACATCAATACCATCATAGCAATAGGTTAACTTCATAATCTACAAGAGATCACAATCATAGCCTACGCCAAGTACTACACGATGCACACACTGTCACCATTACACCGTGCAGGAGGAATAAACTACTTTAATAACATCACTAGAGTAGCACACAGATAAATTTTGATACAAAACACATTGCAATCATAAAGAGATATAAATAAGCACTTCACTATGCGCTTCATAACAGTGAATAAGTATTCTGTGAAATATAGCCTAAGAGACCCACACGGTGCACACACTGTCACCTTTACACACGTGGGACAAGGAGTCTCCGGAGATCACATAAGTAAAACCCACTTGACTAGCATAATGGCATCTAGATTACAAGCATCATCATATGAATCTCAATCATGTAAGGCAGCTCATGAGATTATTGTATTGAAGTACATAGGAGAGAGATTAACCACATAGCTACCGGTACAGCCCCGAGCCTCGATGGAGAACTACTCCCTCCTCATGGGAGACAGCAGCGTTGATGAAGATGGCGGTGGTGTCGATGGAGGAGCCTTCCGGGGGCACTTCCCCGTCCCGGCGGCGTGCCGGAACAGAGAGTCCTGTCCCCCGGATCTTGGCTTCGCGATGGCGGCGGCTCTGGAAGGTTTTCTCTGGTTTCGTCGAACGTGGTAGGGTTTTCGCGACGGAGACCTTAAGTAGGCGGAAGGGCAGCCTCGGAGGGGGCCTGGTGGGCCCACACACTAGGGGCGCGGCCCCCCTGCGGCCGCGCCGTGGTGTTGTGTGGGGCCCCCGGGGCTCCCCTCTGGCGGCTCTCGGGTGTTCTGGAAGCTTCGTCCAATTATAAGACTCTGGGCGTTGATTTCGTCCAATTCCGAGAATATTTCCTTACTAGGATTTCTGGGACCAAAAACAGCACAAAACAGCAACTGGCCCTTCGGCATCTCGTCAATAGGTTAGTTCCAGCATAAATATGACATAAAGTATGCATAAAACATGTAGATATCATCAATAATGTGGCATGGAACATAAGAAATTATCGATACGTCAGAGACGTATCATTGCGCGCACTACACTCCTTCACCAATAACCTTCACGTGGCCTTCATCTCCTACTGGTTCGATAACCTTGGTTTCTTACTGAGGGAAAAATCGATGATGTACTCATCATACCTTCCTCTTGGGGTTCCCAACGGACGTGTGCTTTACCGTCACAAGCAATGGTCTACTTGACCTCCGGCTTGGTAGTACTAGTGGAAGCAGCGGGCTTGTATCCGATGAAGGAGAGAATCTTCTTCGAGTGAGGTTTGGAAGCCTTAATCAAAGACTGCCACCTCTCCTAATTTATCGTCTTCGTCTCACCAGCCTTCGCCCAGTCGATGTTCTGTTGGCTCTCGGCAACCAAAGCTATGGTGCCTTCAACGCCAATCTTCAAGTTTTCCTGCCGAAAAGCCAATCCAAGATCCTCTTCGGGAACGAAGCGCTTGGCAAGATCAGAGAAGGTGTCTGGCTGGCTTTTCTTCGGAAAGAAGTAGGGGAAGAGACGCGTAAATGTGGTCCGCGCATCAGCAATACTGCGGCGCGCCAGATCCCCATGAATTTCAAGGAGGGAAAGGGCATCGAGAAGACGATCCCCTTCAGGCTCCTGAAGTCCAAAATGTTGACCCATTTTCCCTGCTGAAAAAAAGTTCGGGTTATCAACAAAATATAAGGAGAGCTAATCTTGGAAGAGACTCGAGCAAAGCGATCAATGAACTTAAACGCCAATTCTGCGACTCCAGACGGCCAATGACATCTTCTTCGCGAGCAATCTGCTGAGTAGTCTTCTCGCTCAAGGCAGTTTCAGCTTGATGGAGTCTCTCTCGAAGATCTCCAACCGAGGCAGCATCTTGTTCGGCCTTCTCGCAAGCTTTTTCACTCCGCTCAAGCTTGATGGCGAGATCATCGGCACGCTTGTTCGCTTTGGCAAGAGCCTCTAACAGAAGGAAGCATGGCAGAAGTGTCAAGATAAAGATAGCAATATAGTCTACTCGATAAAAAAGACGGTAGAAAGGTGTACCTTTCAAACTTTCAACAGTATCACGGTACCCAACAAATTGGGTACCGAGACGGATGAATTCTAGCATTAGAGGCTGTAGAAAGAAAGTTGCTAGGAAGGTTAAGAGGGAAAAAAAACTCGACAGAAGACAAAATAGTTGTAAGGGTTCTTACATCATCCAAAGAAGGAGTCGCTGAACTCCCGGCCAAGAAGCCTTGTTTCTTGCCAAGTTCAATCCTCGCTCTCTTTGGCGAGGGGGCTCGGGGGCTAGCGACAGGAGTCGACATTTCCAAGTCCTGCTGAGGAGGCGAGGCTTCCTCCGTCGCACGGCGAGTTTCTGAAAGAACTAAAGTTTGTGACGTGCTCGTTGGAGCAGTCACATTGGCAGCGGGTGATACGTCCATTTTGCATCACTATTTTATATCATAATTTACTGTTATTCAT
The DNA here is from genome assembly GCF_022539505.1 of Lolium rigidum. Lineage (NCBI taxonomy): Eukaryota > Viridiplantae > Streptophyta > Magnoliopsida > Poales > Poaceae > Lolium > Lolium rigidum. Next base: position 179,429,301 of record NC_061509.1, read on the forward strand.
TGATATATTTCATATTTAGAGATGATACTGATGTTATTTCACCTATTTTGCATGTTTCATGATTATTGGAGAATTATTCACCGGAGTCAGAATTCTGCTGGAAAAAGCACCGTCAGGATGCAATATTTCTGAAGATCAACAATTGACGGAAATTATACCGAAGCTCCTATTTTCCCAGATGACGGAGCCAGCCAAAAGGGGAGGCCGAGGAGGGCCGCCATGGGCCCTCCCCATAGGACGGCGCGGCCACCAGGGCTGGCGCGCCGCCATGTGGGGAAGGGGCCCATGACCCCCCTCGGCCATCGCCCTTTCGCGTACTTCATCTCCCAGAAACCCTAAGATGCGGGGGAACATCGAGAATAGTCGCGGCCGCCTCTGCGGGGCGAAAAACACCGGAGAGAAAAGAGCTCTCCGGCAGGCAGAAATCTGCCGGGGAAATTCCCTCCTAGAGGGGGAAATCGTCGCCATCGTCACCGTCATCGAGCTGGACTTCATTGGGATCATCATCATTGATGTCTACTCACACTTCTTTTCCTGTAGACAGTGTTGGGCCTCCAAGAGCAGAGGTTTGTAGAACAGCAGCAAGTTTCCCTTAAGTGAATCACCTAAGGTTTATCGAACTCAGGGAGGAAGAGGTGAAAGATATCCCTCTCAAGCAACCCTGCAATCACGATACAAGAAGTCTCTTGTGTCCCCAACACACCTAATACACTTGTCAGATGTATAGGTGCACTAGTTCGGCGAAGAGATAGTGAAATACAAGTAATATGGATGGATATGAGTGGTAATAGCAATCTGAATAAAATATGGCAGCGAGTAAACATGCAACGGAACGAGTAAATAAACGGAGATTCGATGTTTGGAAACAAGGCCTAGGGATCATACTTTCACTAGTGGACACTCTCAACATTGATCACATAACTGAAACTACTCTACACTCTCTTGTTGGATGACAAACACCATTAATTGTGTAGGGCTACAAGAGCACCTCAATGCCGGAGTTAACAAGCTCCACAACATCCGATGTTCATATTTAAATAACCTTAGAGTGCAAGATAGACCAACGCAATTATACCGAGTACTAACATAGCATGCACACTGTCAACATCAGCTATGAAAGGGGAATAGATCACATCAATACTATCATAGTAATAGTTAACTTCATAATCTACAAGAGATCACAATCATAACCTATACCAAGTACTTCATGATGCACACACTGTCAACATTACATCATGGAGGAGGAATAGACTACTTTAATAACATCACCAGAGTAACACATAGATGATATTCAACTAGATCACAAAGAGAGAGATGAACCACATAGCTACGGTAGAGCCCTCAGCCTCGGGGGAGAACTACTCCCTCCTCATCATAGGAGACAGCGATGGCGATGAAGATGGCGGTGGTGTCGATGGAGATGACTCCGGGGGCAATTCCCCGCCCCGGCAGGGTGCCGGAAGAGAGACTTCTGTCCCCCGAATTGGAGTTTCGCGATGGCGGCGGCTCTGGAAGGTTTTCTGGTGTTTCGTCAATCCGTGTCGAAGATTTAGGTCACGAGGCATCTTATAGGCGAAGAGGCGGAGTCGGAGGGGGTCTGGGGCAGCCAGACAACAGGGGGCGCGCCCCCCCTTGGGCCGCGCCGCCACCATGTGTGGTGGCCCTGGGCCTCTCCTCTGGCCCCTCTCCGGTGTTCTGGAAGCTTCGTGGAATTATAAGGTTCTGGGCGTTGATTTCGTCCGATTCCGAGAATATTTCCTTACTAGGATTTCTGAAACCAAAAACAGCAGAAAACAGCAACTGGCACTTCGGCATCTCGTTAATAGGTTAGTTCCGGAAAATGCATCGAAACGATATAAAGTGTGAACAAAACATGTAGGTATTGTCATAAAACTAGCATGGAACATCAGAAATTATAGATACGTTTGAGACGTATCAAGCATCCCCAAGCTTAGTTCCTACTCGTCCTCGAGTAGGTAAACGATAACAAGAATAATTTCTGAAGTGACATGCTACTTACATAATCTTGATCATACTATTGTAAAGCATATGAGATGAATGAAGTGATTCAAAGCAATGGTAAAGACAATGGATAAACAATTGAATCATATAGCAAAGACTTTTCATGAATAGTACTTTCAAGACAAGCATCAATAAGTCTTGCATAAGAGTTAACTCATAAAGCAATAGATTCAAAGTAAAAGGCTTTGAAGCAACACAAAGGAAGATATAAGTTTTAGTGGTTGCTTTCAACTTCAACATGTATATCTCATGGATAATTGTCAACACAAAGTAATATAACAAGTGCAATAAGTAAACATGTAAGAATAAATGCACACAGTTGACACAAATGTTTGCTTGTATGATTGAAAGAAGTAGGTAAACTGACTCAACATAAAGTAAAATATAGGCCCTTCGCAGAGGGAAGCATGGATTACTATTTTTGTGCTAGAGCTTTTCATTTTGAAAACATAGAAACAATTTTGTCAACGGTAGTAATAAAGCATATGTGTTATGTATAAGATATCCTATAAGTTGCAAGCCTCATGCATAGTATACCAATAGTGCTCGCACCTTGTCCTAATTAGCTTGGATTAACATGGCTTATCATTGCATAGCATATGTTTCAACCAAGTGTCACAAAGGGGTACCTCTATGCCTCCTGTACAAAGGTCTAAGGAGAAAGTTCGCATTGGATTTCTCGCTTTTGATTATTCTCAACTTAGACATCCATACCGGGACAACATAGACAACAGGTAATGGACTCCTCTTTAATGCATAAGCATTCAACAATAGATAATATTCTCATAGGAGATTGAGGATTGATTGTCCATACTGAAACTTCCACCATGAGTCATGGCTTTAGTTAGCGGCCCAATGTTCTTCTCTAACAATATGCATACGCAAACCATTTGATCATGAAAATCGCCCTTACTTCAGACAAGACGAACATGCATAGCAACTCACATGATATTCAACAAAGGTAATAGTTGATGGCGTCCCCAGAAACATGGTTACCGCTCAACAAGCAACTTATAAGAAATAACATACATAAGCTACATATTCAATACCACAATAGTTTTGAAGGCTATTTTCCCATGAGCTATATATTGCAAAGACAAGGAATGAAATTTTAAAGGTAGCACTCAAGTAATTTACTTTGGAATGGCAGAGAAATACCATGTAGTAGGTAGGTATGGTGGACACAAATGGCATAGTTTTTGGCTCAAGGATTTGGATGCACGAGAAGAATTCCTCTCAATACAAGGTTGTTTGAAGCAAACTCAAGTATAAAACGGTACAGCAAGGCTTACATAAGAACATATTGCAAGAATTATAAGACTTTACATCGTCTTCCTTGTTGTTCAAACACCTTAACCAGAAAATATCTGGACTCTAGAGACCAATCATGCAAACCAAATTTTAACAAGCTCTATGTAGTTCTTCATTAATAGGTACAAATTACATGATGCAAGAGCTTAAACATGATTTATATGAGCACAACAATTGCCAAGTATCAAATTATTCAAGACATTATACCAATTGCCACATGCAGCATTTTCTGTTTCCAACCATATAACAATGAACGAAGCAGTTTCAACCTTCGCCATGAACGTTAAAAATAAAGCTAAGAACACATGTGTTCATATGCAACAGCGGAGCGTGTCTCTCTCCCACACAAGCATGAATTTATTCAGAGAATGAAGATAACAAAACGAAAATAAAAGCACACAGACGCTCCAAGTAAAGCACATAAGATGTGACCGAATAAAAATATAGTTTCAATAGAAGAAACCTGATAAGTAGGGGATGCCTTGGGCATCCCCAAGCTTAATTAGACGCTTGAGTCTTCTTGAAATATGCAGGGATGAACCACGGGGGCATCCCCAAGCTTATACTTTTCACTCTTCTTGATCATATATCATCCTCCTCTCTTGACCCTTGAAAACTTCCTTCACACCAAACTTCTCATAAACTTCATTAGAGGGGTCAGTGCTAAAAAAAAAACTTTAATCCACCTTGGCCCTGTAGTGATACATTGCAAGAACTCAATAAAACATTAGCTACAGCTCTCCACGTCTAGAAAGCCTCACTTAAAGTCCACAAGAGACAATGCAAAAAACAGAGACAGAATCTGTCAAAACAGAACAGCCAGTAAACACGAATTTTTAAGAGGTACTTCCGTTGCTCAAATCAGAAAACTCAAAACTAATGAAAGTTACGTACATATCTGAGGATCACTCACGTAAATTGGAAGATTTTTCTGAGTTTCCTACAGAGAATCTTACCCAAATGCGTGACAGCAAGAAATCTGTTTCTGCGCAGAAATCCAAATCTAGCATCAACCTTCTATTAGAGACTTCACTTGGCACAACATTGCAATAAAATAAAGATAAGGAGAGGTTGTTACAGTAGTAACAACTTCCAAAACACAACAAAAGAGTAGCAAAATAAATACATGGGTTATCTCCCAATAAGTGCTTTCTTTATAGCCATTAAGATGGGCTCAGCAGTTTTAATGATGCACTCCCGAGAAATAGTAGTTGAAGCAAAAGAGAGCATCAAAAGGCAAGTATGAAACAAATTTAAGCCTAACCCACTTCCTATGAGAAGGAATCTTGTACACAAATAAATTCATGAGGAGCAAAGTGACAAGCATAGGAAGATAAAACACGAGTAACTTCAAGATTCTCAACATAAAGAGGGGAAACTTAATATTATTAAGATGCATATAACCGTGTATCCCTCTCTCATAATAACTTTCAGTAGCATCATTGATGAAATCCACAATATACCCATCACTTAAAACATTCTTATCATGGTTCATATGCATACAAGTATCATTAATTTTGGCATAAGAAGAGTTCTTCTCATTAATAGTAATTGGAGCAAGATTATTATCAAGAATTTGAACATGGTAAACAAGTTGCATACTAAGGGAATTGTTTTTAGCAATCCAATCATAACTATGACAAGTTTCATAAGGATAGTTATAACCTATATCATAGCATTCTTTATAATAATCATCAAAGATTGGAGGCATAGTGTCATCATAAGAAATAGAATAGTTATCTTTCACAGTATGCTCATCTGTGACCATACCATCGTTGTTACTAGAAGGAGATGTATCAAACATATAATGATCAGTAGCAAAAGGATTTTCAAACACCTCATCCCCAAACTTAGAGCTTTCTATATCATTATGGGAGGAAGCATGGATAGTACTGATACTATGACAATTATTAACATCATCATTTTCAGAATTAGTTTCCCAGAGATTTCCAATATCAAAAGTAGTGTGCTCTTTCAAATCATGATCACTAATGTAGGTAAAGGGCATAGGAAGATCATTGTACTCAGATTCATTATCATAATAATCATTAGGAGCAACATACTTACGGTTACCTATCGTTATCTCATACACGCGGGGATATGCCGTTACCTCTTTCTCTTTATTCCCCTTCTTCTTCTTCTTCTTTTTCGTTCCCTTCTTCTTCTTCTTCTTCTTCTTCTTCTTCTTCTTCTCTTCCTTCTCCTCGTTCCCTTCTTTAGGCGGAAGAGGCTTGAAGGGAGGTGATACGTCCCAAACGTATCTATAATTTCTTATGTTCCATGCTACTTTTATGATGATACTCACATGTTTTATACACATTATATGTCATTATTATGCATTTTCCGGCACTAACCTATTGACGAGATGCCGAAGAGCCGATTCGTTGTTTTCTGCTGTTTTTGGTTTCAGAAATCCTAGTAAGGAAATATTCTCGGAATTGGACGAAATCAACGCCGAGGGTCCTATTTTTGCACGAAGCTTCCAGAAGTCCGAGGGAGAGACGAAGTGGGGCCACGAGGCACCGCCACAATAGGGCGGCGCGACCAGCAAGGGGCCCGCGCGGCCCTGTTGTGTGGGGCCCCCGTGGCGCCTCCTGACCTGCCCTTCCGCCTACTTAAAGCCTCCGTCGCGAAACCCCCAGTACCGAGAGCCACGATACGGAAAACCTTACAGAGACGCCGCCGCCGCCAATCCCATCTCGGGGATTCAGGAGATTGCCTCCGGCACCTCGCCGGAGAGGGGAATCATCTCCCGGAGGTCTCTTCATCGCCATGATCGCCTCCGGATCGATGTGTGAGTAGTTCACCCCTGGACTATGGGTCCATAGCAGTAGCTAGATGGTTGTCTTCTCCTCATTGTGCTATCATGTTAGATCTTGTGAGCTGCCTATCATGATCAAGATCATCTATTTGTAATCCTACATGTTGTGTTTGTTGGGATCCGATGAATATTGAATACTATGTCAAGTTGATTATCAATCTATCATATATGTTATGTATGTTCTTGCATCCTCTCCGTTGCTAGTAGAGGCTCTGGCCAAGTTGATACTTGTGACTCCAAGAGGGAGTATTTATGCTCGATAGTGGGTTCATGCCTCCATTAAATCTGGGACGATGTGACGGAAAGTTCTAAGGTTGTGGATGTCTTGTTGCCACTAGGGATAAAACATCGATGCTTTGTCTAAGGATATTTGTGTTGATTACATTACGCACCATACTTAATGCAATTGTCTGTTGTTTACAACTTAATACTTGGAAGGGGTTCGGATGATAACTCGAAGGTGGACTTTTTAGGCATAGATGCATGCTTGGATAGCGGTCTATGCACTTTGTCGTAATGCCTCGATTAAATCTCATAGTACTCATCATGATATATGTATGTGCATTGTTATGCCTTCTTTATTTGTCAATTGCCCAAGCGTAATTTGTTCACCCAACATCTGCTATCTTATGGAGAGACACCGCTAGTGAACTGTGGACCCCGGTCCTATTCTTTACATCTGAAATACAATCTACTGCAATTGTTCTTTACTGTTCTTTGCAAACAACCATCATCATCCACACTATACATCTAATTCTTTGTTTACAGCAAGCCGGTGAGATTGACAACCTCACTGTTACGTTGGGGCAAAGTTCTGTGATTGTGTTGTGCAGGTTGCACGTTGGCGCCGGAATCTCTGGTGTTGCGCCGTACTACACTCCTCCGCCATCAACCTTCAACGTGCTTCTTGGCTCCTCCTGGTTCGATAAACCTTGGTTTCTTTCTGAGGGAAAACTTGCTACTGTACGCATCACACCTTCCTCTTGGGGTTCCCAACGGACGTGTCGACTGCACGCATCAAGCTCTTTTTCTGGCGCCGTTGCCGGGGAGATCAAGACACGCTGCAAGGGGAGTCTCCCACTTCCAATCTCTTTACTTTGTTTTTGTCTTGCTTTACTTTATTTACTGCTTTGTTTGCTCTCTATATTAAAAACACAAAAAAATTAGTTGCTAGTTTTACTTTATTTACTGTCTCGTTCTCTATATCAAAAACACAAAAAAATTAGTTACTTGCATTTACTTTATTTACCTTTAGTTTATTTCATCATGTTTCCTCCTAAGTTCACTCTAAAAGACATACCGGTAGGACGAGGGTCTATCATTGGGAGAGATAATATAGAAGATTTTTTCACTCATGTTAGTACAGCTGGAGATTTTGAAGATAGACACTTGGTAGAACTTGCTCCTACTTATGAAATTGATGTTGCTTTTTTAGTACACATGTTGGAAACTAAATTTGTTAATCTCAATCCTATAATCCAACACATGTTTCTCACACTCGGTGATATGGAGGAAGGGGAAAAGAAAGATTTTGTTTTAGAAACCCTTCTTAAAGAATTTGGTGGTGTAGCAAGAGAGGCTAGAAAGGTCTTTATTAAATATAATATGCTTGGCTCTTATACCAATTTTGTTAGTATCCTTGAAAAGATGGACATGGAGAGAGTAAGGTACACTAATAATATTAATGATGGTGGGGAGATTAAGACAACAATACCTTGTAAGCTCTTAGGAATGAATGACGCTCTAGAAAATAACTATGGTTGGCTTGTCCCTGAAAATTTGTTTGACGAGGATAGCGAACCTAAGAATAATGAAAAGGGAGCCTCTGAAACTCACATAGATAAGATAAAATGTATAGTTGAGAAAACTCCCAACACCTATGTTGATGCTTCATCTCTTGACAATACTTGATTCACACTTTCTGCGCCTAGCTGAAAGGCGTTAAAGAAAAGCGCTTATGGGAGACAACCCATTATTTTACTTCTGCACTTTATTTTATATTTGAGTCTTGAAGTTGTTTAATACTGTAGCAACCTCTCCTTATCTTTATTTTATTGCATTGTTGTGCCAAGTAAAGTCTTTGATAGTAAAGCCAATACTAGATTTGGATTACTGCGCAGGAACAGATTTCTTGCTATCACGAATTTGAGAAGTAGTCCCTGTAGAAAAATCAAAAAAATCTGCCAATTTACATGCGTGATCCTCAGATATGTACGCAACTTTCATTCAATTTGGGCATTTTCATCTGAGCAAGTCTTGTGCCACTTTAAAATTCGTCTTTACGGACTGTTCTGTTTTGACAGATTCTGCATTTTATTTCGCATTGCCTGTTTTGCTATGTTTGATGGATTTCTTTGTTCCATTAACTTTTAGTAGCTTTGTGCAATGTCCAGAAGTGTTAAGAATGATTATGTCACCTCTGAATATATGAATTATGCACTGACCCTCTAATGAGTTTGTTTCGAGTTTGGTGTGGAGGAAGTTTTCAAGGGTCAAGAGAGGAGGGTGATACAATATGATCAAGAAGAGTGAAAAGTCAAAGCTTGGGGATGCCCCCGTGGTTCATCCCCGCATATTTTAAGAAGACTCAAGCGTCTAAGATTGGGGATGCCCAAGGCATCCCTTCTTCATCGACAACTTATCAGGTTCCTCTAGTGAAACTATATTTTTATTCCGTCACATCTTATGTGCTTTACTTGGAGCGTCTATTTGTTTTTATTGTTGTTTTGTTTGAATAAAATCGGATCCTAGCATTCTTTGTTTGGGAGAGAGAAACGCTCCGTTGTTTCGTATGAACACATATGTTCTTAGCTTCATCTTTAATGTTCATTGCGAAATTTGAACTACTTCATTCATTGTTATATGGTTGGAAACGGAAAATGCCGCATGTGGTAAATTGTTTAATGTCTTGAATAATGTGATACTTGGCAATTGTTGTGCTCATATAGATCTTGTTTAATCTCTTGCATCATGTACCTTGTACTCATTAATGAATAACTACATAGAGCTTGTTAAAATTTGGTTTGCATGATTGATCTCTAGAGTCTAGATATTTTCTGGTTGAGGTCTTTGAACAACAAGGAGACAATGTAAAGTCTTATAATAGTTACAATATGTTCATATGTGAGCCTTGCTGCACCTTTTATACTTGAGTTTGCTTCAAACAACCTTGCTAGCCTAGCCTTGTATTGAGAGGAATTCTTCTCGTGCATCCAAATCCTTGAGCCAATAACCATGCCATTTGTGTCCACCATACCTACCTACTACATGGTATTTCTCCGCCATTCCAAAGTAAATTACTTGAGTGCTACCTTTAAATTTCTATTATTTACCTTTGCAATATATAGCTCATGGGACAAATAGCTTAAAAACTATCGTGGTGAAGAATATGTACTTATGTGTCTTATTTCTTAATAAGTTGCTTGTTGAGCGGTAACCATGTTTTCCGGGGACGCCATCAACTTTACCTTTGTTGAATATCATGTGAGTTGCTATGCATGTTCGTCTTGTCTGAAGTAAGAGCGATTTTCATGATCAAATGGTTTGAGTATGCATACTGTTAGAGAAGAACATTGGGCCGCTAACTAAAGCCATGATTCATGGTGGAAGTTTCAGTTTGGACAATTAATCCTCAAACTCTTATGATAATATTAACTGTTGTTGAATGCTTATGCATTAAAGAGTCCATTATCTGTTGTCTATGTTGTCCCGGTATGGATGTCTAAGTTGAGAATAAACAAAAGCGAGAAATCCAATGCAAGTTTTCTCCTTAGACCTTTGTACAGGCGGCATAGAGGTACCCCTTTGTGACACTTGGTTGAAACATATGCTATGCAATGATAATCCGTGTTAATCCAAGCTAATTAGGACAAGGTGCGAGCACTATTAGTATACTATGCATGAGGCTTGCAACTTATTGGACATCTTATACATAACACATATGCTTTATTACTACCGTTGACAAAATTGTTTCTTGTTTTCAAAATGAAAAGCTCTAGCACAAATATAGTAATCAATGCTTCCCTCTGCGAAGGGCCTATCTTCTACTTTATTGTTGAGTCAGTTTGCCTATTCTTTCTATCCCAGAAGCAAACACTTGTATCAACTCGTGTGCATTGATTCTTACATGTTTACTTATTGCACTTGTTATATTGCTCTGTGTTGACAATTATCCATGAGATAAATATGTTGAAGTTGAAAGCAACCGCTGAAACTTATATCTTCCTTTGTGTTGCTTCAATGCCTTTACTTTGAATTTATTGCTTTATGAGTAACTCTTATGCAAGTCTTATTGATGCTTGTCTTGAAAGTATTATTCATGAAAAGTATTTGCTATATGATTCATTAGTTTACTCATTATCTTCATCATTGCTTCGAATCGCTGCATTCATCTCATATGCTTTACAATAGTATGATCGAGATTATGATAGCATGTCACTTCAGAAATTATCTTTGTTATCGTTTACCTACTCGAGGGCGAGTAGGAACTAAGCTTGGGGATGCTTGATACGTCCCAAACGTATCTATAATTTCTTATGTTCCATGCTACTTTTATGATGATACTCACATGTTTTATACACATTATATGTCATTATTATGCATTTTCCGGCACTAACCTATTGACGAGATGCCGAAGAGCCGATTGCTCGTTTTCTGCTGTTTTTGGTTTCAGAAATCCTAGTAAGGAAATATTCTCGGAATTTCACGAAATCAACGCCCAGGGTCCTATTTTTGCACGAAGCTTCCAGAAGTCCGAGGGAGAGACGAAGTGGGGCCACGAGGCGCCGCCACAATAGGGCGGCGCGGCCAGCAAGGGGCCCGTGCGACCCTGTTGTGTGGGGCCCCCGTGGCGCCTCCTGACCTGCCCTTCAGCCTACTTAAAGCCTCCGTCACGAAACCCCCAGTACCGAGAGCCACGATACGGAAAACCTTCCAGAGACGCCGCCGCCGCCAATCCCATCTCGGGGGATTCAGGAGATCGCCTCCGGCACCCTGCCGGAGAGGGGAATCATCTCCCGGAGGTCTATTCATCGCCATGATCGCCTCCGGATCGATGTGTGAGTAGTTCACCCCTGGACTATGGGTCCATAGCAGTAGCTAGATGGTTGTCTTCTCCTCATTGTGCTATCATGTTAGATCTTGTGAGCTGCCTATCATGATCAAGATCATCTATTTGTAATCCTACATGTTGTGTTTGTTGGGATCCGATGAATATTGAATACTATGTCAAGTTGATTATCAATCTATCATATATGTTATTTATGTTCTTGCATGCTCTCCGTTGCTAGTAGAGGCTCCGGCCAAGTTGATACTTGTGACTCCAAGAGGGAGTATTTATGCTCGATAGTGGGTTCATGCCTCCATTAAATGCGGGACGAGTGACGGAAAGTTCTAAGGTTGTGGATGTGCTTGTTGCCACTAGGGATAAAACATCGATGCTTTGTCTAAGGATATTTGTGTTGATTACATTACGCACCATACTTAATGCAATTGTCTGTTGTTTACAACTTAATACTGGAAGGGGTTCGGATGATAACCTGAAGGTGGACTTTTTAGGCATAGATGCATGCTGGATAGCGGTCTATGCACTTTGTCGTAATGCCCTGATTAAATCTCATAGTACTCATCATGATATATGTATGTGCATTGTTATGCCTTCTTTATTTGTCAATTGCCCAACTGTAATTTGTTCACCCAACATCTGCTATCTTATGGGAGAGACACCGCTAGTGAACTGTGGACCCCGGTCCTATTCTTTACATCTGAAATACAATCTACTGCAATTGTTCTTTACTGTTCTTTGCAAACCCAACCATCATCATCCACACTATACATCTAATCCTTTGTTTACAGCAAGCCGGTGAGATTGACAACCTCACTGTTACGTTGGGGCAAAGTTCTGTGATTGTGTTGTGCAGGTTCCACGTTGGCGCCGGAATCCCCGGTGTTGCGCCGCACTACACTCCTCCGCCATCAACCTTCAACGTGCTTCTTGGCTCCTCCTGGTTCGATAAACCTTGGTTTCTTTCTGAGGGAAAACTTGCTACTGTACGCATCACACCTTCCTCTTGGGGTTCCCAACGGACGTGTCGATTGCACGCATCAGAGGCTCCTCCACATAACCTGATTTATTTCCAGAAACGATAGAAGAAACTTGGGAGGATTCCTCCTTTTCATTAATAAGTTCAAAACACACAGAGGTCCTATCATATTTTGGCAAAGTGTCATCTTCTAAAATATTTTGTATGTAAGTATTTGTATGGCAATTATCAATGCAATAAGAAAAACACCCACGCAGGACAACATCAATATCAAGATCACTCATATGTAACAAAGAGATTTTTCTTGATAAATCTTCACACCACAAAAATAAAGTAAATTCGTCGTGCTGATTAGGAGTAATTTCATCATCACAATACAAATTTGCAGCACTCATAGGGTTCGAATTATCATTGGAGGAGCATTGAAAATTAAAATGACCCACTCTATGGCAAAGTTCACAAATAAAAGGATAGATGGCACAAACCTTTTTACCAAGATCATCTAGAGCCCTAGACCACTTTCTAGTTTTTTCATTCCCACGATGGATACAATATTCATCTTCGATTTGATTAATTGCACAAGGTCTATGCATTCCACAAAAATTAACATGCTTATAAGAAATAGTATTTTCAGAAGTTTGGGCATGCTTATTGCAATCATTAATAACAACTAGCAAGGTGGCCCTCGCAAATGCGAGGGCATCATGTTTAGTGTGACAACAATAAAATAAAAATACATCTACAATTTTTACACACATATTTATTACATGATAGAAATCACGCGCGAACATGCAGATTCGTTGGCGCCACGGCATGGGAGCACGACACGAAATTGACAGAGATTTTTTTCGCAAAAATATTCCTTAGCCCACATGGAAATTAGGTTTATCAACTTACTTTTTCCCTCGCTCCAAGTTGCTATAGAGGGCATGTTTTCCCTTCATAATTTTTGTTATTGTATGATAGGAACTCATACAGATCAAAACTGAACACAAATGTTTTTTTGTAACAAAATACTACTTTTGTTTGGCTGATAGGATTTCATAATATTTTCGTACAATTCTATCAACAGTGTTAAAAAAAGGTGACCATATTAAAACGTCTAATCAAAGTGAAGTGGATATTCAAAAATTAGTCGTTTCTTCTTTGTTACAAATTGGAACTTCAATTTACTATTTTCATGACATTAGGATTTGTAGTCATACATTTGTGCTGTTTTAATGTCATGAAATTGAGATGGAAAATCATCTACCATTTTAATCTCTACCAGTTTGTTTAAATTTTACGGGTCAATCAGATGTTGGGAAGTCAATTGACATGCAGACCTAAGGCGAAGCTCTTTAGGGTTCTATTCTAATTTGTAGTTCGGTTTTAATGTCATCTAGTCGTAAAATCGAAATGAAAAATCATCCACCATTTCAAGTTTGTTTTAATTTTATTGGTGAATCAGACGTTTAGAAGTGAATTTACATGCAAAGCTGAGGTGATTGTTTTTCATAATTACTCTTATTTTTTTAAATAACTATTAATATCTCTAGCTGATTTTCATATACTTATTTTATATGTAAGAAATGTTTACACTTTATGGTTTAGCATTTCTTATATGTCACATCTAAATCTATATACGTAATACCCTAGCACGTATTTTTTTCTTAGGAAGTCCTACTGAGACACGAACACTTACAATTTACTATATATTAAAACTGAACCCTTTTGCTTAAATCTCAACCCTTTTTCTTAAATCACACTGATTTGGGTTACTGTAGACGCCATCTACAGTAACGCGTGCATCTTCACTACCTAGCCTTCAGTTTACTGCCGGTCATTTTCTGTGCCGTATGCAATATTTTCTATATTTTTCTGCCTCTCTGGACGTCTCCCGTCCATTCACGTACTGATATCCTCGTAGAGCAAGTACAATAAGTATTAGTCAGCTGACTATAAAAATTAAAATGGCAGGCGCGACGGGGAGCTCCCAGTTAGGGCGGACGTCGGCTATAAATTCCGCCGCCGAGGAGGAGAGCCGCTCAATTTCTCCTTTTCTCCTCTCTTCCGGCAATCTCTCCTCAAGATTTGTTTTGGTTCGACAGTTAACATGCAATCGATTGTCACAAACTCCTTTCTTTTCCCTTCAGATGGTCTGTGCCGCACAATCTATTATATGGACACGGCAGGACAACCAAATTATCAGATTTACGGTATTAGCTAGTTAATAATAGTCATATATTAGAGATCTAACGTTATGAGCAACACGATGATTATAAGGACACGGCCGAACTATCAGTTTATCAGATTTACATTT
>NC_061509.1:179443897-179475760 GCF_022539505.1 Lolium rigidum
ATCGTTGTATGGTTCAGTTGCATGTACTAAATGAGTGGGTATGAATATTTCAAAATGGCATAGTGGTTGGCTCAAGGATTTTGGATGCATGAGAAGTATTCCTCTCAATACAAGGCTAGGATAGCAAGGTTGTTTGAAGAAAACTCAAGTATAAAAGGTGCAGCAAGACTCACATATGAACATATTGCAAGCATTATAAGACTTTACATCGTCTCCTTGTTGTTCAAACACCTCAACCAGAAATATCTAGACTCTAGAGAAACTAATCATGCAAACCAAATTTTAACAAGCTCCATGTAGTTCTTCATTAATGGGTACAAGGTACATGATGCAAGAGCTTAAACATGATCTATATGAGCACAACAATTGCCAAGTATCAAATTATTCAAGACATTAAACCATTTACCACATGCAGCATTTTCTCGTTTCCAACCATATAACAATGAACGAAGAAGTTTCAACCTTCGCCATGAACATTAAAAGTAAAGCTAAGAACACATGTGTTCATATGAACCAGCGGAGCGTGTCTCTCTCCCACACAAGCATGTATTTATTCAGAGAATGAAAATAACAAAACGAAAATAAAAGCACACAGACGCTCCAAGTAAAGCACATAAGATGTGACTGAATAAAAATATAGTTTCAAGAGAAGAAACCTGATAATTTGTCGATGAAGAAGGGGATGCCTTGGGCATCCCCAAGATTAGATGCTTGAGTCTTCTTGAAATATGCAGGGATGAACCACGGGGGCATCCCCAAGCTTAGACTTCTCACTCTTCTTGATCATATTGTATCATCCTCCTCTCTTGACCCTTGAAAACTTCCTCCACACCAAACTCGAAACAAACTCATTAGAGGGTTAGTGCATAATAAAAATTCACATGTTCAGAGGTGACATAATCATTCTTAACACTTCTGGGCATTGCATAAAGCTACTGGATATTAATGGAACAAAGAAATTCATCCATCATAGCAAAAGAGGCAATGCGAAATAAAAGGCAGAATCTGTCAAAACAGAACAGTCCGTAAAGATGGATTTTATTGAGGCACCAGACTTGCTCAAATGAAAATGCTCAAATTGAATGAAAGTTGCGTACATATCTGAGGATCACGCACGTAAATTGGCATAATTTTCTGAGTTACCTACAGAGAATTAGACCCAGATTCGTGACAGCAAAGAAATCTGTTTCACGCGCAGTAATCCAAATCTAGTATGAACCTTACTATCAACGACTTTACTTGGCACAACAATGCAACAAAACTAAGATAAGGAGAGGTTGCTACAGTAGTAACAACTTCCAAGACTCAAATATAAAATAGAGGTACTGTAGCAAAATAAACACATGGGTTATCTCCCAAGAAGTTCTTTCTTTATAGCCATTAAGATGGGCTCAGCAGTTTTAATGATGCACTCGCAAGAAATAGTAGTTGAAGCAAAAGAGAGCATCAAGAGGCAAATTCAAAACACATTTAAGCCTAACATGCTTCCTATGAAAGGGAATCTTGTAAATAAACAAGTTCATGAGGAGAAAAGTAACAAGCATAGGAAGATAGAACAAGTGTAGCTTCAAAAATTTCAGCACATAGAGAGGCATTTTAGTAACATGAAAATTTCTACAACCATATTTTCCTCTCTCATAATAATATCCAGTAGCATCATGAGCAAACTCAACAATATAACTATCACATAAAGCATTCTTATCATGAGTCTCATGCATAAAATTATTACTCTCCACATAAGCATAATAAATTTTATTAGTTGTAGTGGGAGCAAATTCAACAAAGTAGCTATCATTATTATTCTCATCATGTGTAGGAGGCATAGTATAATCATAATAAAATTTACTCTCCATAGTAGGTGGCACGAAAAGACCACTATCATTATAATCATCATAAATAGGAGGCAAAGTATCATCAAAGAAAATTTTCTCCTCAATGCTTGGGGGACAGAAAAGATCATGAAAACCAGCTTCCCCAAGCTTAGAACTTTCTATATCATTATCAACAATGGTGTTCAAAGTGTTCATACTAATATATTCCATGGGTTTTTTAATTTTCGCATCAAACCATCCATGTCTTAAATCAGGAAATAGAATAAGAAGCTCATTGTTGTCCATTATGCCAAACTAGTGTAAACAAGAAACAAAAAGATGCAATTGCAGGATCTAAAGGAAATAGCTTCGAGCACACACACAATGGCGCCGGAAAAGTACTTTACCCGGGACCGGAGTATGAATGCCTTTTACCTTTCCTCCCGAGCAACGGCGCCGTAAAAGTGCTTGATGTCTACGGGTGCTTCTATTCTTGTAGACAAGTGTTGGGCCTCCAAGAGCAGAGGTTTGTAGAACAGCAGCAAGTTTCCCTTAAGTGGATCACCCAAGGTTTATCGAACTCAGGGAGGAAGAGGTCAAAGATATCCCTCTCATGCAACCCTGCAACCACAAAGCAAGAAGTCTCTTGTGTCACCAACACACCTAATAGGTGCACTAGTTCGGCGAAGAGATAGTGAAATACAGGTGGTATGAATAAATGCTGTCCAGGACTGGTGTGTGGTTGATGGTGGTAATATTGCAGGAAGTATAGATGCAGTAAAACAGTAAACAAACAGCGATAGCAGTATTTAGGAACAAGGCCTAGGGATCATACTTTCACTAGTGGACACTCTCAACATTGATCACATAACAGAATAAATAGATAGATGCTAGACTCTACACCCTCTTGTTGGATGATGAACACCACTAACCGTGTAGGATTACACGAACCCTCAATGCCGGAGTTAACAAGCTCCACAATATTCAATGTTCATATTTAAATAACCTTAGAGTGCATGACAGATCAACATAACCAAACCAAGTACTAACATAGCATGCACACTCGTCACCTTCACGCTACGAAAGGAGGCATAAATCACATCAATACCATCATAGCAATAGTTAACTTCATAATCTACAAGAGATCACAATCATAGCCTACGCCAAGTACTACATGATGCACACACTGTCACCATTACACCGTGCAGGAGGAATAAACTACTTTAATAACATCACTAGAGTAGCACACAGATATATTGTGATACAAAACACATTGCAATCATAAAGGGGTATAAATAAGCACTTCACTATGCCATTCATAACAGTGAATAAGTATTCTGTGAAATATAGCCTAAGAGACCCACACGGTGCACACACTGTCACCTTTACACACGTGGGACAAGGAGTCTCCGGAGATCACATTAGTAAAATCCACTTGACTAGCACAATGACATCTAGATTACAAGCATCATCATATGAATCTCAATCATGTAAGGCAGCTCATGAGATTATTGTATTGAAGTACATAGGAGAGAGATGAACCACATAGCTACCGGTACAGCCCCGAGCCTCGATGGAGAACTACTCCCTCCTCATGGGAGACAGCAGCGTTGATGAAGATGGCGGTGGTGTCGATGGAGGAGCCTTCCGGGGCACTTCCCCGTCCCGGCGGCGTGCCGGAACAGAGACTCCTGTCCCCCAGATCTTGGCTTCACGATGGCGGCGGCTCTGGAAGGTTTTCTCTGGTTTCGTCGAACGTAATAGGGTTTTTAGGTCAGGGACCTTTATATAGGCGAAGAGGCGGAGTCGGAGGGTCGACGAGGCGACGACACACTAGGGGGGCGCGCCCCCCCTAGGGCCGCGCCGGCCTGTCATCTGGGGGCCCAGTGGCCCCCTCTGGCCTCTCTCGGGTGTTCGGAAGCTTCGTGGAAAAATAGGATGCCGGGCGTTGATTTCGTCCGATTCCGAGAATATTTCCTTACTAGGATTTCCGGAACCAAAAACAGCAGAAACAAAGAATCGGCCCTTCGGCATCTCGTCAATAGGTTGGTTCCGGAAAACGCATAATAATGACATAAAGTATGCATAAAACATGTAGATATCATCAATAATGTGGCATGGTGTTGCGGTCAGAAACCCACCGGCGGGCAGCGACTGGCAACACAGTAGAGCCGGGAACAACTAGGGCTGCGGCTGGCCCCAGTCCCTCAGAGCGACGGCCCGCAAAGCCTCCTGGTCACACGTCCGATGCTGTCGCAAGGGCGTGCCACCTGACCTATACCCGGTCAGGAAGGTGTTGGATGATGCCTCGCTTAGTTTCCTGCATGGCATACACGTAAACGTTAAATACGAGCCTCGATCGGCTCTCAGGTTGTCCTGTGAATCGGCTCAAAGAGCCGATCCACCCATGATTCGTACAAGGTGTCCGAATATATGGTGGTCCTGCTTGATCAAGGTAAAGCTAATGCGATCTACGACGATTTAGGGTTTTCACCGCATAATCGGATCATCCTACTCACGACTGGGCCTCGCGCTCGCGTACGGTGATCGTAAGCCGATCCTAGACAGGGCCTAAAAACCAACACGAGGTTGATCCCCGGAACATCCTGTCTAGGGCTAGCAAACTACACCCTACACGCCGCTGGATCCTCCAACCCTTTGTAAGGCCTAACTATTGCAGATATTAAACTAATCCTTGAAGAACAAGGAGCAACCGTAACGGATCGGATCTACTAAACTATGATCAAGCGGGGTGCCGCCCCTACACCTAAGATAGGTGTAAGGGCGGCTAGATGTATAAGGGTTGCACTACGACAAGCATATGATACGAAGAACAATGCTAACCCTAACACATCTAAGATAACTACGTTGCTCGCCATCAAAAAGGCTTCAAGCACGAGCAACGCATGAACAACGTGGGTAGGCTTGTGCTGCCTAGATCGCAAGATGCGATCTAGGCAGCATGGTGCTTACCGGAGAAACCCTCGAGACGAAGGAGTTGGCGATGCGCCGAGATTTGTTTGTGTTGAACGTTGGTTGTTGTTTATTTCATAAACCCTAGATACATATTTATAGTCCAAGGGACTTTCTAATTCAGGCGTGCACCTAACCGTGCACGGGTAAAACTCCAACTCCTAACCGACACGTATCCTACTATGGTACAGATACACGGGCAATTAGCCCAAACTTGGTACACAATGCCGATTCACGTATTTCTTCCATGTATATTCTTTAAACCCATCTTGATCGCGGCCCACCTCTGACTCGGTCAAATTCTGGTGATAACACATGGAACATAAGAAATTATCGATACGTCGGAGACGCATCAGCCATTACGGTAAATGATAAACTATCACGAATTACCATTTCTTTTAGGCATTACTTTTCACGGTAAAATGATAAACTATATCACGAAGTTCCATTTCCGTCAAGATAGTCCGCATTACTTTTTTGTTGAGATATATACCCCCACAACGGTCGTCTCCTCCTTAATTTATTGTGTAAACCCCCACAACGGTCATCTCCTCCTTAATTTATTGTGTAAACCCCCACCAACGTTCACCTCCTCCTTATTTTATTGTGTAAACCCCTACAACGGTCATCTCTCCCTTATAAACACCCACACGGCCATCCCTTGTGTCAATAGGTTCTGCCTCTCTCTTCTTCGTTCACATACACTTGATCATCCATTGCCATGGCTTCCACGTCTCGGACGCGGACCGGAAGGGGAAGGGGAAGGGGAAGGGGAAGGGGAAGTGGATCATCATCATTGCCACCACCACCGTCAACACCGCCATTGATCATAGAGGAGTTCTTCATCGTCGTCTATGAAGACCCTTTGGTCAAGAAGGTACGTACGCGTTCCCACATATATGATGCATGTGATTAATTATGGGCATGTTCTAAAAAAACCTTTAATTTCAAACGATCGACGCTCGATCTCTTTGCAGGAATTCCCAAAAAAGTTTGCGGACTATCTTGACGGCCAGGAGCCAGCTAAGGTGTATCTGCGAGCAGCTGACTGCGGTCCTTGTCTCTGGACCGTGGAGGTCCTATTTGACGGACAAGGCCGGATGTACCTCGACAAGGGCTGGGAGAAATTCGCCATCGCGCACGGTGTGGATTTCGGCTGCCACGTACACTTCAAATATGAAGGCGATGATGTGCTCACAGTGAAGGTGTTCGACGGAACAATGTGCAGGAGGTACTACTACTCAGACGACGAAGATACTGACGATGAAAGCGACGACGACTTGAAGCCATGCATCCATCCCCTTTCGACAAGGGGATTATGACCAAGAATATATATGTAGCTTCATATGCATCGATTTAGAGATCTAGCTATTTTCTATATATTATGTAAAAAATAATATCGCATTTCCACTATTATTCGAGCACCACATCCTCCAAACGATGCCTATGCTCGCCGCCACTGCTAGGTCAACGTCGGGATGCACAATGTTTAGCATAAGAGTCACTTTAGATTAAGCTGCGAAAATAGTCACCTGCCACAGCGGTCATTGGCTGCGGAGGCCCCACAGAGCGGCAATATATAATTTTCTATAAATAAATAGACGACCCATTGGTCATTGGCTGCGGCAGCCCCATAGAGCGGCCCCATTTGTCATTGGCAGCACCGCGTATACAATCAGGAAATAAAACGGCCCACGCGTCGCGGTAGATGGATGGCTAAGAGCGGCCCCATTTGTCATTGGCAGCACCGCGTATACAATCGAGGAAATAAAACGGCCCACGCGTCAGCCGGTAGATGGATGGCTACCCGTCATCACGAGACGGTCCGAGAGGAATTGACCCGACGGTAACGGTAAGGCCTCGACCTGACGGCAACCCGCGTCTTCGAGGGGTTTCAAACTAGAGGGAGGGGAAAGCTGAGGAAAAACTAACGAGCTGGGGAAAACTGAGTACAACTAACGAAGCAGGGGCACGAAAATAGAAATCCCTTACTTTATTTACTGTCTTGTTCTCTATATTAAAAACACAAAAAAAATTAGTTACTTGCATTTACTTTATTTAGTTTGCTTTATTTACTACTGCTAAAATGGGTACTGTTGAGAATACTAAGTTGTGTGACTTCACTAGCACAAATAATAATGATTTCCTATGCACACCTATTGCTCCACCTGCTACTACAGCAGAATTCTTTGAAATTAAACATGCTTTACTGAATCTTGTTATGAGAGAGCAATTTTCTGGTGTTAGTTCTGATGATGCTGCTGCCCATCTTAATAATTTTGTTGAACTATGTGAAATGCAAAAGTATAAGGATGTAGATGGTGACATTATAAAATTAAAATTGTTTCCTTTCTCATTAAGAGGAAGAGCTAAAGATTGGTTGCTATCTCTGCCTAGAAATAGTATTGATTCTTGGACTAAATGTAAGGATGCTTTTATTGGTAGATATTATCCTCCCGCTAAAATTATATCTTTGAGAAGTAGCATAATGAATTTTAAGCAATTAGATAATGAACATGTTGCTCAAGCATGGGAGAGAATGAAATCTTTGGTGAAGAATTGCCCAACCCATGGATCGACTACTTGGATGATCATCCAAACCTTTTATGCAGGACTGAATTTTTCTTCGCGGAACCTATTGGATTCAGCTGCTGGAGGTACCTTTATGTCCATCACTTTGGGGACGGCAACAAAACTAATTGATGATATGATGACAAATTACTCTGAATGGCACACGGAAAGAGCTCCACAAGGTAAGAAGGTAAATTCTGTTGAAGAAACCTCCTCCTTGAGTGATAAGATTGATACTATTATGTCTATGCTTGTGAATGGTAGATCTAATGTTGATCCTAATAATGTTCCTTTAGCTTCATTGGTTGCCCAAGAAGAACATGTTGATGTGAACTTCATTAAAAATAATAATTTCAACAACAATGCTTATAGGAATAATTCTGGTAACAACTATAGGCCATATCCTTCTGCTAATGGTAATAGTTATGGTAATTCTTATGGGAATTCTTACAGCAACAATAGGAGTGTACCCCCTGGTCTTGAAGCTATGCTTAAAGAATTTATTAGTACACAAACTTCTTTTAACAAATCTGTTGAGGAAAAGCTTGATAAAATTGATATTCTCGCTTCTAAGGTTGATAGACTTGCCTCTGATGTTGATCTTTTAAAATTGAAAGTTACGCCTAATAAGGATATTGATAATAATATTGTTACTACAGCAAATGCCATCCAAGTTCGAATTAATGAGAATATTAGATTGATGGCCGAATTGCATGCTAGGTGGGAAAGAGAAGAAAACGAAAAACTAGCTAAAGAGAATAATGTAGCTAAAGTTTGGACTATTACCACCACTAGTAATCACATGTTGCTACACCTCCTACTATCAATGGTAAAATAATTGGTGTTGGCAATGTTACTACTCCTAGTGCAAAGCGTGCAAAATTGCCTGAAACTGCTAAAACTACTGAAACTGATAAAACTGCTGAAATTTTTCAAAATATTGGGGACAATGATCCCATTGCTGTAGATCATAATGGTTTAGAACTTGATGATTGTCACATCTCTGAAGTTATAAAGTTCTTACAAAAGCTTGCTAAAAGTCCCAATGCTAGTGCTATAAATTTGGCTTTTACAAAACATATTACAAATGCTCTCATAAAAGCTAGAGAAGAGAAACTAAAACTTGAAACCTCTATTCCTAGAAAGTTAGAAGATGGTTGGGAGCCCATCATTAAGATGAGGGTCAATGATTTTGATTGTAATGCTTTATGTGATCTTGGTGCAAGTATTTACGTTATGCCTAAGAAAATTTATGATATGCTTGACTTGCCACCATTGAAAAATTGTTATTTGGATGTTAATCTTGTTGATAATGCTATAAAGAAACCTTTGGGGAGGATTGATAATGTTCGTATTATGGTTAACAATAACCTTGTCCCCGTTGATTTTGTTGTCTTGGATATTGAATGCAATGCATCTTGTCCCATTATATTGGGAAGACCTTTTCTTCGAACTGTTGGTGCCACCATTGATATGAAGGAAGGTAATATTAAATATCAATTTCCTCTCAAGAAAGGTATGGAACACTTCTCTAGAAAGGGAATGAAGTTACCTTATGATTCTATTTGTAGAACAACTTATGATGTTGATGCTTCGTCTCTTGATGTTACTTGATACACACTTTCTGCGCCTAGCTGAAAGGCGTTAAAGAAAGCGCTTATGGGAGACAACCCATTATTTTACTTCTGCACTTTATTTTATATTTGAGTCTTGGAAGTTGTTTACTACTGTAGCAACCTCTCCTTATCTTTATGTTATTGCATTGTTGTGCCAAGTAAAGTCTTTGATAGTAAAGCCAATACTAGATTTGGATTACTGCGCAGGAACAGATTTCTTGCTGTCACGAATTTGAGTAGTAGTCTCTGTAGAAAAATCAAAAAAATCTGCCAATTTACGTGCGCAATTTTCATTCAATTTGGGCATTTTCATCTGAGCAAGTCTGGTGCCACTTTAAAATTCATCTTTACGAACTGTTCTGTTTTGACAGATTCTGCCTATTATTTCGCATTGCCTGTTTTGCTATGTTTGATGGATTTCTTTGTTCCATTAACTTTCAGTATTTTTGTGCAATGTCCAGAAGTGTTAAGAATGATTATGTCACCTCTGAATATATGAATTATGCACTGACCCTCTAATGAGTTTGTTTCGAGTTTGGTGTGGAGGAAGTTTTCAAGGGTCAAGAGTGGAGGATGATACAATATGATCAAGAAGAGTGAAAAGTCAAAGCTTGGGGATGCCCCCGTGGTTCATCCCTGCATATTTTAAGAAGACTCAAGCATCTAAGCTTGGGGATGCCCCCGTGGTTCATCCCTGCATATTTTAAGAAGACTCAAGCATCTAAGCTTGGGGATGCCCAAGGCATCTCTTCTTCATCGACAACTTATCAGGTTCCTCTAGTGAAACTATATTTTTATTCCGTCACATCTTATGTGCTTTACTTGGAGCGTCTGTTTATTTTTATTTTTTGTTTTTGTTTGAATAAATCGGATCCTAGCATTCTTTGTTTGGGAGAGAGACACGCTCCGCTGTTTCGTATGAACACATGTGTTCTTAGCTTCATCTTTAATGTTCATTGCGAAATTTAAACTATTTCATTCATTGTTATATAGTTGGAAACGGAAAATGCCGCATGTGGTAAATGGTTTAATGTCTTGAATAATATGATACTTGGCAATTGTTGTGCTCATATAGATCTTGTTTAAGCTCTTGCATCATGTACCTTGTACCCATTAATGAATAACTACATAGAGCTTGTTAAAATTTGGTTTGCACGATTGATCTCTAGAGTTTAGATATTTTCTGGTTGAGGTGTTTGAACAACAAGGAGACAATGTAAAGTCTTATAATAGTTACATATGTTCATATGTGAGCTTTGCTGCACCTTTTATACTTGAGTTTGCTTCAAACAACCTTGCTAGCCTAGCCTTGTATTGAGAGGAATTCTTCTCGTGCATCAAAATCCTTGAGCCAATAACCATGCCATTTGTGTCCACCATACCTACCTACCACATGGTATTTCTCCGCCATTCCAAAGTAAATTACTTGAGTGCTACCTTTAAAATTTCCATTCTTTACCTTTGCAATATATAGCTCATGGGACAAATAGCCTTAAAAACTATCGTGGTGAAGAATATGTACTTATGTGTCTTATTTCTTAACAAGTTGCTTGTTGAGCGATAACCATGTTTCTGGGGACGCCATCAACTTTTACCTTTGTTGAATATCATGTGAGTTGCTATGCATGTTCGTCTTGTCTGAAGTAAGGGCGATTTTCATGATCATATGGTTTGAGTATGCATATTGTTAGAGAAGAACATTGAACCGCTAACTAAAGCCATGATTCATGGTGGAAGTTTCAGTTTGGATAATTAATCCTCAATCTCTTATGAGAATTTTAACTGTTGTTGAATTCTTATGCATTAAAGAGGAGTCCATTATCTGTTGTCTATGTTGTCCCGGTATGGATGTCTAAGTTGAGAATAATCAAAAGCGAGAAATCCAATGCGAGCTTTCTCCTTAGACCTTTGTACAGGCGGCATAGAGGTACCCCTTTGTGACACTTAGTTGAAACATATGCTATGCAATGATAATCCGTGTTAATCCAAGATAATTAGGACAAGGCGCGAGAACTATTAGTATACTATGCATGAGGCTTGCAACTTATAGGATATCTTATACATAACACATATGCTTTATTACTACAGTTGACAAAATTGTTTCTTGTTTTCAAAATGAAAAGTTCTAGCACAAAAATAGTAATCCATGCTTCCCTCTTCGAAGGGCCATTCTTCTACTTTATTGTTGAGTCAGTTTACCTACTTCTTTCTATCTTAGAAGCAAACACTTGTGTAAACTGTGTGCATTGATTCTTACATGTTTACTTATTGCACTTGTTATATTACTTTGTGTTGACAATTATCCATGTGATAAACATGTTGAAGTTGAAAGCAACTGCTGAAACTTATATCTTCCTTTGTGTTGCTTCAATGCTTTTACTTTGAATTTATTGCTTTATGAGTAACTCTTATGCAAGTCTTATTGATGCTTGTCTTGAAAGTATTATTTATGAAAAGTCTTTGCTATATGATTCATTAGTTTACTCATTATCTTCATCATTGCTTCGAATCGCTACATTCATCTCATATGCTTTACAATAGTATGATCAAGATTATGATAGCATGTCACTTCAGAAATTATCTTTGTTATCGTTTACCTACTCGAGGGCGAGTAGGAACTAAGCTTGGGGATGCTTGATACGTCCCAAACGTATCTATAATTTCTTATGTTCGATGCTACTTAATTTTATGATGATACTCACATGTTTTATACACATTATATGTCATTATTATGCATTTTCCGGCACTAACCTATTGACGAGATGCCGAAGAGCCAGTTGTTGTTTTCTGCTGTTTTTTGGTTTCAGAAATCCTAGTAAGGAAATATTCTCGGAATTGGACGAAATCAACGCCCAGGGGCCTATTTTTCCACGAAGCTTCCAGAAGTCCGAAGAGGAAACGAAGTGGGGCCACGAGGTGGCGCCACACTAGGGCTGCGCGGCCCAAGCCCTAGCCGCGCCGGCCTATTGTGTGGGCCCCTCGTGACGCCCCTTGACCCGCCCTTCCGCCTACTTAAAGTCTACGTCGCGAAACCCCCGCATGCGAGAGCCACGATACGGAAAACCTTCCGGAGACGCCGCCGCCGCCAATCCCATCTCGGGGGATTTAGGAGATCACCTCCGGCACCCTGCCGGAGGGAATCATCTCCCGGAGGTCTCTTCATCGCCATGATCGCCTCCGGATCGATGTGTGAGTAGTCCACCCGTGGACTATGGGTCCATAGCAGTAGCTAGATGGTTGTCTTCACCTCATTGTGCTATCATGTTAGATCTTGTGAGCTGCCTATCATGATCAACATCATCTATCTGTAATCCTTCATGTTGTGTTTGTTGGGATCCGATGAATATTGAATACTATGTCAAGTTGATTATCAATCTATCATATATGTTATTTATGTTCTTGCATGCTCTCCGTTGCTAGTAGAGGCTCTGGCCAAGTTGATACTTGTGACTCCAAGAGGGAGTATTTTTGCTCGATAGTGGGTTCATGCCTCCATTAAATCTGGGACGATGTGACGAAAGTTCTAAGGTTGTGGATGTCTTGTTGCCACTAGTGATAAAACATCGATGCTTTGTGTAAGGATATTTGTGTTGATTACATTACGCACCATACTTAATGCAATTGTCTGTTGTTTACAACTTAATACTGGAAGGGGTTCGGATGATAACTTGAAGGTGGACTTTTTAGGCATAGATGCATGTCTGGATAGCGGTCTATGTACTTTGTCGTAATGCCCTGATTAAATCTCATAGTACTCATCATGATATATGTATGTGCATTGTTATGCCTTCTTTATTTGTCAATTGCCCAACTGTAATTTGTTCACCCAACATCTGCTATCTTATGGAGAGCCACCACTAGTGAACTGTGGACCCTGGTCCTATTCTTTACATCTGAAATACAATCTACTGCAATTGTTCTTTACTGTTCTTCGCAAACAACCATCATCATCCACACTATACATCTAATCCTTTGTTTACTGCAAGCCGGTGAGATTGACAACCTCGCTGTTACGTTGGGGCAAAGTTCTGTGATCGTGTTGTGCAGGTTCCACGTTGGCGCCAGAATCCCTGGTGTTGCGCCACACTACACTCCTCCGCCATCAACCTTCAACGTGCTTCTTGGCTCCTACTGGTTCGATAACATTGGTTTCTTACTGAGGGAAAACTTGCTGCTGTGCGCATCACACCTTCCTCTTGGGGTTCCCAATGGACGTGTCATCTACGCGCATCAATGCTCTCTATATTTGTGTAGCACCGCACCATGTTCTTGTGATTGCTAATGCTTAATAAAGCATATGCTTATGCTTGCAGTGATCTACTGGATCATTTGCAAGTGTTTTAGTTACTGATTGCTTGTGTATTTCATTTATCTGAATTGCTTTTCATGAATTATTGGATAAATGAGATGAACTGCTTGCAGTGATGAACCTTATAATTAATTTGATTGAGCTAGAGGGATGCCAACAGCTGTTGGGTACCCTAGCTCCAGTTTGAACCCATCTAGGTGATGATACAAGTGTTTGGCTAACTATCTGGATGCTTTCGGTTGGTTGAGTGGGCCTTAGCAGCACTTGGCTGCTGCTTTGGTATCTCCCACCATACTTTGGCTTGCTGGGATAGGATAACTGCTTGCTGGTTGTTCCTTTTTGGATTGCCAGCAGCTTTTGATGTTGAAAATCAAATAGACAATAATTTGTCTATATATCTGATGGTTTAATGAACCACTAGTTGCTAGGTGAGTTGGGCTAGGCTAGCTGTGGATCAAATCCTTGCTGGATTCTTTGGTTTGCTTTAGTGGTGATACACTTGGCTTGACCAATTCTTCCCTGGGGTTAATCTCTATTGGCTTGTCCCATATTTTGCCACCATCAAATGGTTTAACACCAAATAATGATGTAAACAGGCTAATCTTACCCTTTGGCTTGTGTGTGTGTGATGCACATGCTTGTGTTATGAGCAAAACCAATGTTTGCTCATGGATTTGAGTATACCTCACTCCAGCTCCTAGAATTTGTGTTGCTATAGAGGTTTTGTGCACTTGGTGATGTGTTGGTGCTTGCTCTGCTCCTCCTGGCTAGCTTGTGCTGGTGTTACTTCACCATTTCTTGCTCAACAACAATCAGTCCTTGGTGGAATTGTTGCTGGGTGGCTTTGGCTACTTTGTGTCCTTCCTGTTCTAGCTGTTCTTACCCTGTTGTAGCTTGTATCGATGGCTTCTAGGGTTTGGTGACCGAAAAGTTTATATATCCCTCTCTGGTCACTTCCTTGGTCGACAACAAGGTGATGTGTGTGTTGTGACTCCCCCTGTGTGTGTGCTGGTGAGCATGCACCTCTCCTTGTGAGCTGCTTGTACTGCTCATGGTTGGTACTTGTGTGCTGTGGATCAGCTCGGCATGTTTGCTATTATCCCTCCAATTTCACATTTCTTAACTAACCTGCCAAGTGGCTCTGCCACTTGGCCTAATGTGTTTTTCTGTTTTGGTGTTTGTTTTTGCAGGGATCAATAGGATGATCAAGAATGTCTCATTCCACTTGTTGATCAAGAAGATCAAGATGATGAATATAGTGTAGTTTAGCTAGGTCTATTATACCTTGTAATTTTCCTTTTCTTTCTCATTTATCCATTTCTGAAATGTGTTATGTAATATTTAATTCATTTGAATATTGTAAGGACAATGTAATTTGTGTGTGATGATCAATAAAGCTCAAGTTTTCTCTATTGGCTTTCCATAAATTAATTGTATTCTTTTCTTATTTATATTGTCATTTATAATATTCTTATTTGAAATATTAATTGTTTGAATAAAAAATTGTTTGGATTATGAATGATCTTGGTTTTGGTAGAGTTTGAGTTTCTACTGAACTCATTTCAAATTCAATCATGCAACTTAGTACATGAATAGCAAATGTTCCCATCTCTTCTCCAAAACCCTAATTTCAGAAGAGTTCATGTCCAAGTTTGTCGCACTCTCGAAACCCTAACCCTAGTTGGTGTCGAGAGAGAAACTTGTTCCTCTTAGGTTTTATGCAATTAAGCGCGAAATTTTCCCTAGTTTTGCGATGCAATGCACAACCCTTTTCTAATTTTACCTCGCAATCGTCTCGAATCCTAGGATATTACATTTACCATGGTCCGGCTAGTTGCTCTTAGCCTGTCTTCCCAGATCATTAAGGAGGGGACGCCGGGCACAATAATGGACCCCTTCTATATGCGGGAGAGCATCATCTGCAACCCTGACGATTGCCACCAAGTAGATCGAGGATTTTTTCCTGCTGAACATTAAGGAGAGCGACATTCTCATCCCTTACTTCCCCAAGTAAGTAATCATTCACTAGTCCCCATTACATTCTATCCTCTATCTCCATTTGCATTTGCGAAGGTTAATTCGAGTGTTTTGCGCAGGGACAAGTTCTGCACCCTCATCGTCATGCACCCGCAACACTCGCATGCAATCTATCTCGACTCGGGTAGGGACAAGAAGAAACACTACACCGACATCAAGGGCGTTCTCAATGATGCTCTCACCGGCTTCGCCTCCAAGGTAGGCCCCCTCAAAGTACAAAGGAAAATACGAGGAGGCTTGGCGTTAACCCACACAACCAACTTCCCCTGCCTCAGGCAGTCGTCAGAAGAGAATGGGATGGATGCGTGGTACGCCATCCTTCAGATGCAGGAGTACATACGCATATGACATGTTGTTTCCAGAGACTCTTAGAAACAGGTTTAAAAACATGGCAGATGTCAACGATAGAGAGCTGAGACTAAACTGGGGTCGCATCCAGCAGATGATTTGCACGACAATCATGCACGATGTCTGCAATAGGTCTTGCGCGTTCTTCTACGACTACGGTCTACCACCTAATGACGAGATAGAACTCCGCTTGGAGATGTCGTGTGATGATAGACCATTCAACACGCTAGAGGGCTGCCGTCAATTCCCCCATAGGCCTACAACCTGATCCTACGACGGGAACTCTTTTGCTTAAGCTTGAACGATATGTCGATGAACTTGCGTACTGTAATTACTATATATTCCGGCCCGATTGACTTGTCGCTTTTATTTAGTTTGTATGGATGTGCATGTGAACCTGCGTATATAATTCCATTTACTTTGGTATATATTTCTAGATTATGGCGTGTTTACCTTAATCATTTGCATTTACTCGATTCTTACTTGGCTCATATTTAGAGTTCGCTGATGCGATGATTAGAATGTTTGGTTACTCGTACACTCGGGGATGGAACTAGTGAACCTTGGTGTGATGGCCACAAATATCAATCTATTGTGCATCCTACTTGGCCTCACTGACTCCATCCTTGAATGTTAATATTTGTTTCGACCAACAAAGTATAAGGCATGCTATTTAGTTCATACTAATTGTCTTTTATTTGAGTTGGCAATTCTTAATTGCATTGACCGATGATTAGAATGTTCGGTCACTACACTCTGGGTGGGGTGAGCGAACCTGGTGTGATGGCACAAATATCAATCTGTTGTGCATCCTACTTGGCTTCGCTTACCCCATCCCTGAATGTTAATATTTGTTTCGACCGATAAAGTATGAGGCATATGCTATCTACTTGATACTACTTGGCTCTTATTGGAGTACGCCGATGATTAGAATGTTTATCGCTCGTACACTCAGGGGTGGAGCCAGTGAACCTGGTGTGATGGTCACAAATATCAATCTCTTGTGCATCCTACCTGGCCTCGCTGACTCCATCCCTGAATGTTAATATTTGTTTCGACCAATAAAGTATGAGGCATGCTATTTAGTTCATACTACTTGTCTCTTATTTGAGTTGGCACTTGTTAATTGCATTGGCCGATGATTAGAATGTTTCGTCACACTTCTCATATATACTTATATGTTGCAAATAGATATATATCATCTATGATTTGGTGCTGACGTTTTATTTGTCTTGTGCATGGAGATGCCGACGACGTATGTCGTGTACAAGGAGAGAGTTCCTGGAGTCTACGACGACTGGGAGGACTGTAGGAGACAGGTGCACCAATTCAGCGGCAACAACTACAAGGGATACCCTACTAGGGTGGAGGCGGAAGGAAGATACGCGCGTTATCTAGCGGGAGAGATGAGAGACATGAGGAGGAACAGGATGAAGACCATGGCCTTCGTGATGATGCTCATCGTGACCATGGTCATGTTTTATGTGATTGTATTTTAGGTTAGTAGCTACATTGTGAGATGTATTACGACACTTGTGACGACTATGTAACGAGACTTATAACTTTGTGAAACTTCGTCGTTCGGTGTTGCATGCGTGTTGTATGAATCAAAATTTCGAAACGAGACTTGCCTATTTGTGTATTGATATCGAAATGAGACTTGGCTCTCTATGTGCTTTTCATATTGCATGTGTACTGCTGTATAAATATCTACTGTATTGGATGATATAAATATGCATTGTAATACACTGAAAAATGCTGTAAAAATGGATTTTCGAATTATACCGCCGGCACACCTTCATCCCCTACTGCCGGCGCACAGCACACGTGCCACTGCTCACAGCCCCTACTGTCGGCGCAACAGCTTGTGCGCCAGCGGTCCACAGCTACTGCCGGCGAAGCCAGCCCGGTGCACCGGCAGTAACTGAGCTACCGCTGGCGCACTGACTGGTGCACCGACAGTAGCCAGTTACCACCGGCCGTTCCCACCGGCGGACTCTGGTGCGCCGGCAGTAGGCAAAAATGATGCGCCGGCAGTAAGGGTTTTCCTAGTAGTGTCAGGTTCAAGCTTATCAAGTCACTTTCCTTACTGATAACTTGAGCTTGGCGAGGGTGAGTGCAGTAGCTTCGACTTCAAATATGCCCTGGGAGATTAGAGAGCAGGTAGCAATGCACAAACATATTTGCATGGAGCTACACTGGAAGATCTATCACATCAAAAGAGATATAATAGAGTTGCTCACAACTGTGCACATTAGGCGATCGGGCAATCTTAGTCCGAGCCTATTTTTAGTTGTATAAATTCACCTCATCGTCACGGCAGTTGCCCTATTGTTCTAGGACTCCGAAACTTCTATCATTAGGGTACTGCATGTTGTAAACTGTGTTTGAGTTGAATGAAATTTAGCGCCGAGGCGCCTCCACCTTTTCAATAAAAAAATAAAAAATAGCAAACCTTCTGCGAGGGTCAAGGCCAACAGATTAGCACCAATCTCTATTAATAAGTTACATATAGGTGGTGTTGGTAGATCAAAGAAACCGAACAAATTTTCGTCCGTTAAAAAACCCCGGACTCCCAGTGCCTTCGATCTGCAACCGGGCCGGTACGTCAAATAACCAAATCGGAAGGCCAATACTGTAAAATCAGTCCGCCGCCACAACGCGGGCATATTTCCTAGTAAAATATTAAAGGAAAATGGTATCACCTCTTCCAATGAAGAAACACTCTCCTAACACCCATATGGCTTGACAACTGAACATGTGATTGAACAGAAGCATAGTATTGCTTGGGTACATAAAAATCCAATCTTGTTTGGAAAGGGAACAACATATATTACCAAAGGAAACCATCGACGAATTTTCACACCAGTCGTGCACGATGCGAACGAACATGCACGAGGCTTAATTATGAGCTGCCACGCTAGCTAAAACACTGGCCCCACACGTTCTCAGGCCCAGCCGTTAAGGGGCTGCCCTAGCTAGCGCTCGAGCGCCAAGGAGAGAATGAGCGGTCAGTTTCCAACCAATTTTTTTTCTATTTTTGGCAAATTTTGGACTGTAGTGGAGGCTATTGAGGGAAAGTTTTGCATGCATGTAGAAACAGACGAATTTGATGACGTAAGCGAGAATCTTTCCGAATTTGAAAATTCAAAACGTTTTATCTCACAAACGACAACTTCGATTTAAGATATGTTTTCACCTATGAGTCGGTCCCGTTGAGATCTTCAAAACTAGCACCCATGATAATATGTTTGGATGACTTTTTTTTCGGGCTAAAAGTTATCAACCATCTCTATTCGAATAATCAACCCTCCGTACTTGAGTGATCAACGGTAAATGTATAAAATTATCAACCTGGTGCAGGCTATTGATGAAAAGTTCTGCATGCATGCACAAAAAGATGAATTTGCCGATGTCAGCGGAATTTTTACCAAATTTGAAAATTTAAAAACGTTTTAACTTTCAAACGACAACTTCAAATTAAGATTCGCTTTCACCAATAAATCCGTCTCGACGAGATCTTCAAAACTAGCACTCATGTTAATATGTTTCGACAAACTTTTTTTTTGGCTAAAAGTTATCAACCTTTTTTATTTGAATAACCAACCCTCTGTATTTAAGTGATCAACGGTAAATGTATAAAATTATCAACCTGGTGCAGGCTATTGAGGAAAAGTTCTGCATGCATGCACAAGAATACGAATTTGCTAATGTCAGCGGAATCATTTCCAAATTTGAAATCTCAAAACGTTTCATCTTTCAAACGACAACTTCAAATTAAGATTCGCTTTCACTAATAAATCCGTCTCGACGAAATCTTCAAAACTAGCACCCATGTTAATATGTTTTGACAAACTTTTTTTTTGGCTAAAAGTTATCAACCCTTTCTATTTGAATAACCAACCCTGCATATTTAAGTGATCAACGGTAAATGTATAAAATTATCAACCTGGTGCAGGCTATTGAGGAAAAGTTCTGCATGCATGCACAAATAGACGAATTAGCTGATGTCAGCATAATCTTTTCCAAATTTGAAAATTCAAAACGTTTTAACTTTCAAACGACAACTCCAAATTAAGATTTGCTTTCACCAATAAAATCATCCCGACGAGATCTTCAAAACTAGCACCAATGTTGATATGTTTCGAGAAACTTTTTTCGAACTAAAAGTTATCAACCCTCTCTGTTTAAATAAGCAACCCTCCGTAACTGAGTGATCAACGGTAAAATGTATAAAATTATCAACCCCAAAGTTAATTTTATTTTAAACATTTAAGCGAATATTTTTTAGTTTAGAATCTATCAACCTGGTGTCCTATTATTTATCAGCAGTAAATATAAATAACTACCAACCCTAAAAATCTAACTTCATTTCGAATATTTTGGCGACTCTTTTTAGTTTACAAGTTATCAACCCGGTGCTCCGTTATTTATCAATGGTAACTAGCAAGGTGTCCCGCGCATTTGCGCGGCTAGATATTTAACATACTCCCTCCGGTTCATATTAATTGACTCTAATATGGATGTATCTAGACACATTTTAGTTTTAGATACATCCATATTGAAGTCAATTAATATGAATCGGAGGGAGTACCAAATATATATTTGGTTTTTCTATATACATAGCGCAGCCAATTGATCATGTATATAACTTTTTATATGTGTGTTGCAACTAAAGCTATACAATTAAAATACGATATGTGTATACATCATTAATGTATTTGTTTGACTCTGCGCAAGACTCTTACAAATAAGAGAAGAAATTTGAATCAAACACTCTAAAAACCTAAAGATGAATATAATATTCGAAGGTGGGTTTCTTTTTGAATTCTCTAACAATGGTTGAACTTTTAACAATTTCTAAGTACATTTTTTGTCTGATTTAGTCTTGTGACATTAAGACTCGTTCAAGACGGAGTGCACATGCTAATGTTTATGTGTTAACATCACTCTTTTCATGTCGACGGACAAAACTCCCTCCGGCGTCGAGCCGTCGATTATATTCTAGCACAACTTCTGTCTGCAATGGCCCTAGATATTTTTCACATTCATCAACTGGTTAGCACTGAAATTTCTTATTTCACCTCTTTATCAATAATCTATTCGAACATACAATCCTAGTAGTAAAACGATTGCAGCCAACAAATGACCCTAGAATGATGATGAGGTGATCATATTTGAAAGCTTTGAATTTCCTAGTTTTATGTCTCATCAAGCGAATAAAAAAATCTAATCTATGCTTTGTTGTCTTTTATATCGGCTTAATTGAGATTCTTGTAATTATTTTTTGTTTCAATAAAATATTTGAATACAAAATTACGGATCACAATACAAATGGAAGTGTGAACGGCAATAAAGAAAATGGAGAATTGACATAAGAATTAGAGACATGATTCGAGTTTGGTGAAACCTTTTTTGTTTTCCTTTGATGATTGGAAATGGAAGGTGCTCGTTAATCACTCATCCATAGGACTTGTATCCGTCAATTCGCGAACCATTGATCTGCATTGTGCGACTCCAGGAGGCCTCAGACTTCTTCCAGGCTGGGTAGCGTCTAGCCTGCACAATGTTACACGTTGTGAGCCGTCTGAATCTCGCCCGCGATCGATGACATCCGATGTTAAGGTGTTGGGATTTGGGAACTGGCAACAATCTGCCGCGAGCGACCTCGCTAGATTTCGTGTTGTCCCGGATAATGCATGAGACTGATCGGTTGTTCTACCGGATCTTTGATCAATAACCTAGGTAAATATTATTTAGACCCTGGATTGGATATCGTTGCCTTCCTTTCTAGAGAGTTGCAGAATTATTGATACCTTGTGTAGTGTGATGACGCATCAATTGTGACGAAGAAAATATAATCAAAATGAGTGGAGCAGACTAACCTCAAACTGGATTTGCTCATGTGTGCATGCACATATCGAGTAGATGGTGCAGCAACCATCGTGTTATCACTGGAGAGCGGACCAGCCCTCACTACCCATTGGGGTGCTGGAGACACGCGATTCCAAAAATATATGAGGATGGGGGTTGCCTTCGATGCAGTGAGAGATCGAGGCGGCGACGCTTGCGCATGAATGTAGCCGCTGGTGCTTTCGCCATCGTCGGAGACGCCAGGGAGCAGGCCTCGCAACCATCGGAGACATTGTCAATGCGTGCGAAGAAATCACCAAAGGATATTGTCCCGCAGGCATGCTCATGAGATTGGATCGGCTGTTCTACACATGCGCATTAGATTGGATCGGTTATTCTCTACTGAATTTTTGTGTCAATATCGCACGTAAAGAAAAGAGATTCCTATCTCAATACGGTTGTACACAACAACCTGAGAAAGATAGATCCGTGAGGATGGCCGTTCCCTTAGGCAGAGCGAGAGATCCATCCGTGCACCACGATGATCTAATAATATCTACATCGTGGAGTAATTAAATCTTAAATGCCCATTAGCTTTTGCTAAATCCTGGCCGTACAATGTTTGTTGTTTTAATTATATAATAGATAGATAGATTATAAAATAACTACCCAACCCTAAAAAGTATTCCATTTAGAATATTTTAGCGAATATTTTTTTATTTTAGAAGCTATCAACCTGGTGCCTCGTTATTTATCAACTGTAAAATATAAATAAATAATAATCATAAAAAGTATTTCATTTAAAATATTTTAGCGACTCTCTTTTAATTTACAAGCTATCAACCCGGTGACCCGCTATTTATCAATGGTAAATATAAATAAATATCAACCCTAAAACTTTAATTTAATTTAAAATATGTAGCGACTCTTTTTTTTACAAGTTATCAACCCGGTGCCCGTTATTTATCAACGGTAAATATAAATACCTAGTAACCCTAAAAAGTAAATTTCATTTAGAATATTTTAGCAACTTTTGTTAGCTTACAACTTAAAACAGTACTTAATTTGAGTAGCAATTGGTAGTTCATTTGAGTTGCAAGTGGATCTTCCCACCCGTTATTTTCCCCCTTAAAAACCACTGGCCCGAAAAAGGGAATTGCAAAAGGACCCCCTTAAATATGAATTACCGTACGAAAATAAAACCCAAAAGGGAATTGCAAAAAGGACCCCCTTAAATATGAATTACCGTACAAAAATAAAACTCAAAAGGGAATTGCAAAAATAGAATTGAGAGCATGCCTCGTGGTGAAGAAAAAGAGTGAGATGCTATGTGTATGCATGCAACAACTTATGAAAGCGTGCTGAAAAGTTAGCTCATTAAATGCAAATCCATGAGATGCTTTGTGCATGTGCATGCATGCAGTGTGAATGCTCTTGGTGCATGCAACTTGCAAAGTAGTAATACAAGCTGTTAGTATGAACACGTGTGAACGTAATTAAAACACTACGTGATAAAAAGGGAATTGACTCGCTCCGCGAGCGCTTCCGCGCCACAGTGATTGCTCGAGCGATCGATTGCCAGAGAGGGGATTCGGCCGTTAGGGCATGTACAACAGTTTAGACGGCTACTGTCTATAATTTCCGTCCATGTCATGTATAGACAACACTAACGACAACACAACAAACTTTGGATCCGTTCCCTACCAGGAAATTTCCATCCCCTAGGTCTCAAACCTAGGGTTTTTCTGTCCTCCGACGGAGAAGCCGCCGGGAGTTTTTTCTTGCTGAGCGGATTCTGTCTCTCTCGGAGGGATGTGGCGACTGCGAAGGGAGACCCGAGCGGGTCGAAGGGCGATGATTTTGGCGATCTCCTGAACCGCCTCAACCTAGACGAGGACGGGATTTGTTTGGGAAGATGAGATTAAGGAACCACATGCGGCTGCAAAGTGGGTGGCGATTGCAAAGGTACACACTACCCGTGGGTTTAGCCCTAGTGCTCGACATGAGATCGGCATGGAACCCGGCAAAGGATGTTTCCTGGAGGAGGGTAGAGGAGAATCTGTTCACTGTTCAGTTTGAATGTCTTGGCGATTGGAACAAGGCAATGGTACAGGGCCCCTGGTTCTTTAGAAATCAAGCGGTGATGATGGAAGAATACGACGGGTTCCAAAACCCTAGATCGATTGTGCTAAACAAAGTTACTGTTTGGGCGCAAATTCTGAATCTTCCTGATAATTTCTTAAAAGAGCCTATCATTCGCGGTATGTGTAGAGAGATGGGGGAGATTGTCGAAGTTCAAATCAGGCTGCCGGCGGGCTTTATTGGAGAATTTGTTCGAGTCAGAGTTAAGATTGACGTGAACAAAAAACTGAAACGTTTTGTATCGATGACTAAGAGTAAGCAGAAGGAATGGTATCAAGTTAAGTATGAGAAGCTTCCAACTTTCTGTGGTAATTGTGGTATGATCGATCACTGGCACGATGAGTGTGGGGACGGAGTACATGATGAATCCAAGCTACAGTGGGGAAATTTTATTTTGGCAGACGGTGGAAGAGGTGCTGGTCGAGGTCGTGCTGGTGGGCGTAGCGATCCTGGTCCTGGTGGTTGCTCAGCTCCAGGACATGTACCTAGCATGGGAAGAGGTCGTGGACGTTTTGGAAATGTGCCAGGGAATATGGGATGGGATAGTGAAGTTTGGAATAATAGTGCAAAGGATGGTTCGGCTGTGAAAGACATGGATATAGAGAATAGATCAAGTGCAGGTCGGAAGAGGCTGAACTTTGGAGAGGGACAAACTGAAGGGAGTATGTTAGTAATTATTGATGGTTCAAAAGTATCTGATATGGTAGGATTATTTGACGCAGAAAAGGTGGACAATGGAAAGGAGAATACAAGTGGGAGTCCTGGCAAAGTCCCAATTGTGAAGCGTACTAAAACGGACAATGACCCAGCCAAACATGATATATCGGTGACCTCCGGAGAGGAGGTTGACCGGGAGTAATGAAGATCCTAAGTTGGAACGTTCGTGGCCTCAAAAAGGCCACGACGATCAGGGCTCTACTGGACGTGATTAGTCGTAGAAGCCCCGATGTTATTTTTCTTCTTGAGACTCATTTAGATCTCTTCCCGGTAGAGATGTTGAGAAGACAAGTGAAGATGGATTTCAAGGAGGTTGTGTGCAGCGATGGTAGAAGCGGTGGTTTAATTTTGTTTTGGAAACGAACAGTTACTCTGACGGTAAGAGATGGAACGGAGAATTTCATTGATGTGATAATTGTAAGTGGACAAGAGAATGCATGGAGATTCACAGGGATGTATGGTGAACCAAGGTGGGAGGATAAGAACCTCACTTGGCAGCGGTTGAGAGAATTAAACCAATTTGGGGATTCACCATGGCTGGTAATGGGAGATCTTAATGACATAATGTATCCGTTTGAGAAAGAAGGTGGCAGACCAAGACCAAATCGTTGCATGAAAGCTTTCAGAGACTGTTTGGAGGATTGTCATCTGATGGATGTGGGGTATACTGGAGACAAATTTACTTGGTGCAGAGGACAAATTAGGGAAAGATTAGATAGAGCTTTAGCCAATGAGACATGGTGTTCAAAATTTCCTGATGCCAGTTTGATACACCTTGATTACTATAGGTCTGACCATAGACCAATTCTCTTGAGCATGGATGAGGAAAATAGACCAGATGAAAAAGGGCCTACCATATTGACAAGGTATCGGCTTGTCAATGCCTACAGATTGTAGACTAGGATTTTCGTAGGAAGTAGAGGGCAAGTAGATCTCGAAGGTTCAGCCGGAAAAGTACTCGACTAATAGAAAACTAGGGTTGTGTTGACAATGAAATCGATCCTCTCTTTCTCCCTCGACTCCCCCTTAGGCCTTGTTCGGTTGCTCCCAACCCGGCCGGTAATGGGTCGAAATTCGCGTGGGTACACCGGTGTTGGACTCCCAGGGATTAAATACCGGCCCGCGCTTAGGACACGTTCGGTTAAACCGCGCCGGTTTCCTGTCCCGCCCGGTTTCCTGTCCCGCCCGGTTTTGTCCAAAAACTCCTCATTTAGCCGGTTTTTAGAAACACTAGGGCAGACCCGTGGATCGCATCCCGAGCGACGCGAACGAATCGAACATTTCCTCTCGCTCTCTCCACAACGGTGGCGGCGGTGACTCGACCGGAGTGGACGGCGGCGGTGACTCGACGGTGGCCGGCGGAGGAGAGGACCTCCTCGACTTGACGCCGCCCTTCCTCGATGCTGACGGAATCTCAAGACCTTCGGCATCTCCCCATCTAGCTCACATGTCTGCTCTGCCCGGGATGCATCCTTGATCAGGGGCGGCGGCGACGCATGGAGGCTGCCGCCAACGGCGGCAGCGGAAACGCGTGGAGCAGGTGGCGACGACGACACATCTTGGACCAGACGGCGGCGATGCGTCCTAGGTCGGGGGTGGCCGCAACGAGTCCTGCAGCCGTTGGAGGTGCCGCGCCCTGGAGCCGGCGGCGACTGTGACGCACCATGGAGCCAGCGGCGATGCATCCTGAGTCGGGGGCGACCGCGACGATTCCTGCAGCTAGCAACGCTGCGCCTTGGAGCCAGCGGCGACAGTGACGTGTCCTGGAGCTAGCGGCGATGCGATACGTCCCGGAGCCGGCCGCAGCGCGTATTCCTCGTGCTGACAGCAGCTATGCATCGCCACAGCCGTCACATGTGCTGATTGCTGCCCGCCGTTGTCTGTGATACTTGTTAACTGCAGGGATTAACCGAATGGAAATAAATTGGATAGATTGGTAGGGATTGTGGGGAGAGATGTAGTGGGGATTGGGGTGATGGTTCGGGGTTCACCCGTATACCTGCAGGGATAGATTCTCTAGTGGATTTAACGCAGTGCAACCGAACGAAGCCTTATATAGGAGGTGGAGCCGAGGGTTTCGTGATGTAAAGTTACAAAGTCCGGGAGACTCTTTGAGTTCTTCCCGTAATAGTTACAAGTCACTATTCCTAATACAACTCTATCTTTCCAAACTATCTCTTAATTGGGCTTCCGGGCTTCATAAACTTCGGGTCGTGGGCCTTCAGTAAACCCCGGGTACCATCTTCGGCAGGCCCATTGGGGATGCCTATGTCAGTAGCCCCCGAGATTTTGCTTGAATCGAAGAATCAGGGAAAATCTCCATTGTTACAATTAGCACCTGATTTCTTCGAGTTTACCAAATGACTTTCATAAATCAAACATATATTGTACAGGGATAACGATAATTTGGGCTGGTTCATCTCATGGATCAGGTACCAGTTAACTGCTCTCGTGGCAATCCCGCAAATACCTACTTCAAGATCAAGTCCCTGGACATGATCTCGGTATACTGGCGTAGTTTCGACATTTGTCGCTTAAGGTCTTACCATATGTCGAACTCCAGTCGCGTTTTATCGGTACCTAACGCGTCCGTTAGGATTTTTCTTCGCATCTGTTGATACGGAAAAAAGTAGCAGAGCGCATTCGGGTGCGATGCCACTCCGCGCAGGACGGATCCTGGGGTCTTACCTTCGCAAAGTATTGCGGCATTCAGAGATTAAATCGCGACTGAGGCGCTCTGAGAATATATTATCGAGTACCTTTTTCGGCTGCCAGAATAGCACATTTGTTCGAGTCATATGTGACTTATATACTTTTTATCTTGTCCTCCCGGTGGGAGTATATGAAGAGTTATATCATAGGAATTCTATTTCTGTGCCCTCGGGTCCTTAGTTGTGCTCAGTTTTCCCCAGCTTCTTAGTTTTTCCTCAGTTTTCCCCATGTCCTTGTTTGAAACCCGCAGAAGCAACTCAGACGGCAGGATTCCCGTTTGGTTGACCGTTCCGTGCTGACATGTAGGGCCGCGTCGTATGGGCCCGCGTAGCGTGGGGCTGGTAGAAAGGGACCGCGTGGGATAGGACGAGATAGCGTTTGGTTGCACGTGAGCAGGAGCTGGGTTTTGTCTCTCTCGGTCCAAATTGGCATTTTCCCTTTCAAGAGTACCTTTTCCGCCTCCTTCTCTCTGTCTTTTTTCACCTAATTAGTATCAATTATTTGTGCCTTTTGGCCCTCGTTGTTTACCCAATATGGCAGAAAATCTAGTACTCCATCTGGTCCATATGTATGTAGTTAAATCTAGAAGCAAATCTATAGGGAATGTACGATAAATTCACACAGTCATATAGTAGAATAGGGATAGATAATAGGGATCCCTCCCTAGATAATAAGCTGCATACAGCAACCAAACATAGTAACAGGTTCGAGGTTCTTCACAGCACCATCATACTAACAACATAACAACAAGGGATCCCTAGCTAACAACAAAGGGATCCCAAGCTAACAACAAAGGGATCCCAACAACAAAATGGAGGAGGCAGCAGCAGCACACGTCCAGGACTCCGCCTACCCCATCTGGCTCTGCCTCCACTTGTTGCTCCGCTTGGGCACCTTGGGCTTGAGCGGAGGCATGCACCCGCCGGAGATCTCCACACGCTGGAAGATGCGGAGGTGCATGCCGAGCGCCTTGTGCTTGGCGCGGAAGGAGTGGGGGTTCACCGACGCGTGAGGAGGCAGTTGAAGTCAGTGCCGCCGAGCCTCCTAGTGTAGAAGGGGCACCTGTAGACACCCTTGGCGAAGTAGGAGACGTACTGGCCGACCTGCAGCCTCCGCAGCACTCGGCGAGTCTTGATGTCATGGTGCTCGTCGTCCGCTGCCGACGTCGCTCGCCAGACAGCTGATCCATATCAAACGGGAACTATTAGTGAATGAGTTGCAACGATGACTAACGTGCATGATAACAAAGTTAGGAAAAACAGAGGCAGCCTCAGTTAGAGTGGACACGATTATATGTCTACAGGGATGTATTCAGCGAACCAAAGCTCATGCACAATAGATTTATACATAGAAATGGTTCGCTGAACCCTCCCTGTAAAAATCTGTGCCCACCGATTCATCATAGGCAAAGAAACAGATTCCAGATCTGAACTTGAACACATTCCAGATTATTTGCAAAATTAAATGGTTGATATCTTTTGATTCGTGCATAAAATAACTGATTGAGATCCCATGATTACTTGCATAAATTAACCGATTGAGATCCCATTATTACTTGCATAAATTAACCGAACGGCCGAACCTCAAATCTTAAACGAAATCAAGAAGGGATCAAAGCAAAATGGAATAAAATCGGCGCAAATATTAGCCCAATACTCATCCATCTACAGATCCATCTACACCAGCAAAAATAGGATTCAAAAAGGAATGGGGAACAAAAAAGGAAGCAGACCGTAGTTACCTCGCTCCATGCGTCCTCCATGGAGGGTCGTAGGGGTTTGGGGGCGGGACGTACGGCACATACTCGTAGGGGTCATATCCCGGCGGGATCTGACTGCAACCGGCGGCAG
The DNA here is from genome assembly GCF_022539505.1 of Lolium rigidum. Lineage (NCBI taxonomy): Eukaryota > Viridiplantae > Streptophyta > Magnoliopsida > Poales > Poaceae > Lolium > Lolium rigidum. The sequence goes on from NC_061509.1 coordinate 179,472,837, forward strand.
CAGCTTCCGATGCACCGGCGGAGGAGGCGGCGATGTCCGTTGAGGGGACGACATCGAAGAGGGAGGCGTCGCGCTTGGAGCCAACGGCGTCGTGGACGATGGGATTGGCATTCTCCTTGTCCATTGATGTCTACGGGTGCTTCTATTCTTGTAGACAGTGTTGGGCCTCCAAGAGCAGAGGTTTGTAGAACAGCAGCAAGTTTCCCTTAAGTGGATCACCCAAGGTTTATCGAACTCAGGGAGGAAGAGGTCAAAGATATCCCTCTCATGCAACCCCGCAACCACAAAGCAAGAAGTCTCTTGTGTCCCCAACACACCTAATAGGTGCACTAGTTCGGCGAAGAGATAGTGAAATACAAGTGGTATGAATGAATATGAGTAGTAGTAACGACGCCAGAAAAGTGCTTGCTGGCGTGTGGTTGATGGTGGTAATATTGCAGGAAGTACAGATGCAAGTAAAACAAGAAACAAGCAAGCGGTAGCGATATTTAGGAACAAGGCCTAGGGATCATACTTTCACTAGTGGACACTCTCAACATTGATCACATAACAGAATAAATAGATAGATGCTAGACTCTACACCCTCTTGTTGGATGATGAACACCACTAACTGTGTAGGATTACACGAACCCTCAATGCCGGAGTTAACAAGCTCCACAATATTCAATATTCATATTTAAATAACCTTAGAGTGCATAACAGATCAACATAACCAAACCAAGTACTAACATAGCATGCACACTGTCACCTTCACACTACGAAAGGAGGAATAGATCACATCAATACCATCATAGCAATAGTTAACTTCATAATCTACAAGAGATTACAATCATAGCTCACGCCAAGTACTACACGATGCACACACTGTCACCATTACACCGTGCAGGAGGAATAAACTACTTTAATAACATCACTAGAGTAGCACATAGATAATTTGTGATACAAAACACATTGCAATCATAAAGAGATATAAATAAGCACTTCACTACGCCATTCATAACAGTGAATAAGTATTCTGTGAAATATAGCCTAAGAGACCCACACGGTGCACACACTCGTCACCTTTACACACGTGGGACAAGGAGTCTCCGGAGATCACATAAGTAAAACCCACTTGACTAGCACAATGACATCTAGATTACAAGCATCATCATATGAATCTCAATCATGTAAGGCAGCTCATGAGATTATTGTATTGAAGTACATAGGAGAGAGATGAACAACATAGCTACCGGTACAGCCCCGAGCCTCGATGGAGAACTACTCCCTCCTCATGGGAGACAGCAAGCGTTGATGGAGATGGCGGTGGTGTCGATGGAGGAGCCTTCCGGGGGCACTTCCCCGTCCCGGCGGCGTGCCGGAACAGAGACTCCTGTCCCCCAGATGTTGGCTTCGCGATGGCGGCGGCTCTGGAAGGTTTCTCGTACCGTGGCTTTTCCCGTATCGAAGTTTTACGTCAGGGACCTTTTTATAGGAGAAGAGGCAGAGTCGGAGGGGCGACGAGGCGACGACACAATAGGGGGGCGGGCCCCCCTGGCCGCGCCGTGGTCATGTGTGTGGGCCCGTGGCCCCCTCCGGCGACTCTCGGGTGTTCCGGAAGCTTCGTGGAAAAATAGGATGCCGGGCCTTGATTTCGTCCGATTCCGAGAATATTTCCTTACTAGGATTTCCGGAACCAAAAACAGCGAGAAAACGAGAACTGGCCCTTTGGCATCTCGTCAATAGGTTAGTTCCGGAAAACGCATAAATATGACATATAATGTGTACAAAACATGTAGATATCATCAATAATGTGGCATGGAACATAAGAAATTATCGATACGTCGGAGACGTATCATCCATCTCGCCGGTGGAGGAGAGGGAGAGGGAGAGGGTTTTTTGCTTTGGAGAAGATGATGAGACGTGAGAGAGGCGGCGTTGCGTGGGCGAGTGAGAGTGACAAAGATAGTGGGAGGAGGCGTCTATAAAGGCGAGGGGTGGTTAATGCGACCCGCGTCCTACGCGTCCACCGTTGCACGTCTGCACGTCTTGGACTTCCGCAACGCGACACGCGTCCACGATTTCACGTCTTCGACTGTTCGACATCTGCACCGCGACCCGCGTCTACGCGTCAACAATTGCACGTCTTCCATTTCTGCACCGCAACACGCGTCCTCGAGTCTAACCCTAGAAATTTAGATATACTCAGGTATAACCTCGAGTATTATACTAGCATTTTGTGTGTGCTCAGTTTTCCCCTTGAGTGCTAATACTAGCTAGTGCAATATGCTCAGTTTTACCCTCAAGTGGCTGGTCAACAGAGAGTCAACAAATGGAATTAACTAGTTAAATGAGTCATTTAATGTGCAAAAAATTCCGAAATATAGTGGCACTTACTCATGGAGTCTTTACCACAAATTGGCACTTCTCAAAACATAGATAAGTTATAGATAAATCAAGTTTTACCACAAATTGCCACTTCTCAAATCACCTAGTAGCTATGAAGGTGCATGGTTTTCTACAATAAGCCCTTCCCAAAACAGATTTCCCCAAAACATACTTTGTCTAAATGAGGCCATAATTCTCAGACTCATGTATATTTGTATTGCAAATAGTTTGAGGTAGGCCAAGATGGGTTTCATTGTACAAAACACGCATTTTCCATTTTTTAAATCTCATATTTGAATCCCTTAGTCTGTTTATTACACAGGTGCCCTTGGTTTCTTGATACTACCTCGGCTTTGCCCTCTCCCTCCACAAATTCTCGCAGTACGTGCAACATTGCCCCGATTGGTCTAGCCCATGTTAGGCGGATCGTGCCCGCCGACCGTTGATCGTATGATCTAACGGGCGAGATAACCCCTCTCTCTCTCGTCGGCGGTTACCTTCCACTCTCTAAGTATGCTAAAGGGCGATTTTCTCGTATTATTTTTCACGCGCTAAAA
>NC_061509.1:179475860-179534951 GCF_022539505.1 Lolium rigidum
GGCTTGGGGAAAACTGAGGAAAAACTAAGGGGCTGGGGAAAACTGAGTACAACTAACGACCCGAGGGCACGAAAATAGAAATCCCATAAAGTAAAGCTAGCAACTAATTTTTTTTGTGTTTTGATATAATGCAGCAAACAAAGCAGTAAATAAAGTAAAGCAAGACAAAAACAAAGTAAAGAGATTGGAAGTGGAGACTCCCCTTGCAGCGTGTCTTGATCTCCCCGGCAATGGCGCCAGAAAACAGTCTTGATGCGCGTAGATGACACGTCCGTTGGGAACCCCAAGAGGAAGGTGTGATGCGCACGGCAGCAAGTTTTCCCTCGGTAAGAAACCAAGGTTATCGAACCGGTGAGGAGCCAAGAAGCACGTTGAAGGTTGATGGCGGAGGAGTGTAGTGCGGCGCAACACCGGGATTCCGGCGCCAACGTGGAACTCGCACAACACAATCACATAACTTTGCCCCAACGTAACGGCGAGGTTGTCAATCTCACCTGCTTGCTTGTAAACAAAGGATTAGATGTATAGTGTGGATGATGATGGTTGTTTGCGAAGAACGGTAAAGAACAATTGCAGTAGATTGTATTTCGGATGTAAAGAATAGGACCGGGGTCCACGAGTTCACTAGTGGTGTCTCTCCCATAAGATAGCAGATGTTGGGTGAAAAAATTACGGTTGGGCAATTGACAAATAAAGAAGGCATAACAATGCACATACATATATCATGATGAGTACTATGAGATTTAATCAGGGCATTACGACAAAGTACATAGACCGCTATCCAGCATGCATCTATGCCTAAAAAGTCCACCTTCAGGTTATCATCCGAACCCCTTCCGATATTAAGTTGTAAACAACAGACAATTGCATTAAGTATGGTGCGTAATGTAATCAACACAAATATCCTTAGACAAAGCATCGATGTTTTATCCCTAGTGGCAACAGCACATCCACAACCTTAGAACTTTCTACCACTGTCCCAGATTTAATGGAGGCATGAACCCACTATCGAGCAAAAATACTCCCTCTTGGAGTCACAAGTATCAACTTGGCCAGAGCCTCTACTAGCAACGGAGAGCATGCAAGAACATAAATAACATATATGATAGATTGATAATCAACTTGACATAGTATTCAATATTCATCGGATCCCAACAAACACAACATGAAGGATTACGGATAGATGATCTTGATCATGATAGGCAGCTCACAAGATCTAACATGATAGCACAATGAGGAGAAGACAACCATCTAGCTACGCTATGGACCCATAGTCCAGGGGTGAACTACTCACACATCGATCCGGAGGCGATCATGGCGATGAAGAGCCCTCCGGGAGATGATTCCCCTCTCCGGCAGGGTGCCGGAGGCGATCTCCCGAACCCCCGAGATGGGATTGGCGGCGGTGGCGTCTCTGGAAGGTTTTCCGTATCGTGGCTCTCGGTACTGGGGGTTTCGCGACGAAGACTATATTTAGGCGGAAGGGCAGGTCAGGGGGCCACACGAGGGCCCCACACGCCAGGGCCGCGCGGCCAGCACCTGGGCCGCGCCGCCCTGTTGTGGCGGCGCCTCGTGGCCCCACTTCGTAAGTCCTCCGGTCTTCTGGAAGCTTCGTGGAAAAATAGGCCCCTGGGCGTTGATTTCGTCCAATTCCGAGAATATTTCCTTACTAGGATTTCTGAAACCAAAAACAGCAGAAAACAGCAACTGGCTCTTCGGCATCTCGTCAATAGGTTAGTGCCGGAAAATGCATAATAATGACATATAATGTGTATAAAACATGTGAGTATCATCATAAAAGTAGCATGGAACATAAGAAATTATAGATATGTTTGGGACGTATCAAGCATCACCACCAAGGCACAAACAGAAGCACATCAAGCAACCATCAAGAAGCTGATGATCATCAGAGCTTGCTAGAGGTTGCTAGAGCCTGCTAGAACCAAGCATGGTATCAGGAACTTAGTCAGTTATTGAATAAATACACCCAAGCCATAACTGAATAAACAGAAACTGAATAAATGACTTTATAATTGTATCCAGAAGCACATCAAGGAAATGATGTACCACTAGATCAAGTTACACAAGGATAGCACACAGCACACATCACTGGTCCTTGCTCAAGCAAGGATTGCTCAAGGCAATCAAGTCAGGGAGGAATTATATGAGGAGTGAATTCACCAGTTGCTTAAGTAGCTTCGCACGAGCTCTTGTAATGGGTCAAATCCTGACTTCGTTGGACTTGAACTTCACAGCAACATCATCTTCATCTTGCAATGATGGAGGTAGTAGCTCGGTAGGGATGTCCTCATCAGCCGGAGCGGCGGCAAAGTCGCAGTCGGATTCCGTGCAGGCTGATACGTCCCAAACGTATCTATAATTTCTTATGTTCCATGCTACTTTTATGATGATACTCACATGTTTTATACACATTATATGTCATTATTATGCATTTTCCGGCACTAACCTATTGACGAGATGCCGAAGAGCCGATTGCTCGTTTTCTCGCTATTTTTGGTTTCGTAAATCCTAGTAAGGAAATATTCTCGGAATTGGACGAAATCAACGCCCGTGGGCCTATTTTTCCACGAAGCTTCCGAAGTCCGAAGAGGAAACGAAGTGGGGCCACGAGGTGGCGCCACACTAGGGCGGCGCGGCCCAAGCCCCGGCCGCGCCGGCCTGTTGTGTGGGCCCCTCGTGACGCCCTTGACCTGCCCTTCCGCCTACTTAAAGTCTTCGTCGCGAAACCCCGATGCACGAGAGCCACGATACGGAAAACCTTCCATAGACGCCGCCCCCACCAATCCCATCTCGGGGGATTCAGGAGATCACCTCCGGCACCCTGCCGGAGAGGGGAATCATCTCCCGGAGGTCTCTTCATCGCCATGATCGCCTCCGGATCGATGTGTGAGTAGTCCACCCCTGGACTATGGGTCCATAGCAGTAGCTAGATGGTTGTCTTCTCCTCATTGTGCTATCATGTTAGATCTTGTGAGCTGCCTATCATGATCAAGATCATCTATTTGTAATGCTACATGTTGTGTTTGTTGGGATCCGATGAATATTGAATACTATGTCAAGTTGATTATCAATCTATCATATATGTTATTTATGTTCTTGCATGCTCTCCGTTGCTAGTAGAGGCTCGGCCAAGTTGATACTTGTGACTCCAAGAGGGAGTATTTATGCTCGATAGTGGGTTCATGCCTCCATTAAATCCGGGACGATGGATGAAAGTTCTAAGGTTGTGGATGTCTTGTTGCCACTAGGGATAAAACATCGATGCTTTGTCTAAGGATATTTGTGTTGATTACATTACGCACCATACTTAATGCAATTGTCTCGTTGTTTGCAATTTAATACTGGAGGGGTTCGGATGATAACTTCGAAGGTGGACTTTTTAGGCATAGATGCATGCTCGGATAGCGGTCTATGTACTTTGTCGTAATGCCCCGATTAAATCTCATAGTACTCATCATGATATATGTATGTGCATTGTTATGCCTTCTTTATTTGTCAATTGCCCAACCGTAATTTGTTCACCCAACATCCGTTTATCTTATGGGAGAGACACCACTAGTGAACTGTGGACCCGGGTCCTATTCTTTACATCCGAAATACAATCCATCGCAATTGTTCTTTACTGTTCTTCGCAAACAATCATCATCTTCCACACAATACGTTTAATCCTTTGTTTACAGCAAGCCGGTGAGATTGACAACCTCACTGTTACGTTGGGGCAAAGTACTTTGATTGTGTTGTGCAGGTTCCACATTGGCGCCGGAATCCCTGGTGTTGCGCCGCACTACTCCGCCGCCATCAACCTTCAACGTGCTTCTTGACTCCTACTGGTTCGATAAACCTTGGTTTCTTACTGAGGGAAACTTGCTGCTGTACGCATCACACCTTCCACTTGGGGTTCCCAACGGGCGTGTGCTTTACGCGTCATCAAGCTAAATTTCTGGCGCCGTTGCCGGGGATCTGAAGAAAAGTTACTCCACAAAGATTTCTAACTCCCACGTCAACTGCACGCCAGCAGTAAATTTCTAGCACCGTTGCCGGGGAGATCAAGACACGCTGCAAGGGGAGTCTCCCACATCCAATCTCTTTACTTTGTTTTTGTCTTGCTTTACTTTATTTTATTTACTGCTTTGTTTGCTCTCTATATCAAAACACAAAAAAATTAATTGCTAGTTTTACTTTATTTACTGTCTTGTTCTCCATATTAAAAACACAAAAAAATAGTTACCTGCATTTTTACTTTTGTTATCATGTCTAGCTCTGCACATGTTACTTCTTCACCTGAGGAATTAGTCTTCACTTTTAAACAACGGGATGAGGAGAGTTTTAAAGATGCTTGGTCCAGAATTTTTGATTCTTATCGTAAAGCTGACCTCAAATGACTCTAAGTTTGCTCCTTGGTAACTTTTATTTTGGGCTTATGATTCGCTATAGATATGCCTTGGATGCTGTAGTGGGAGGAGATTTCCTTCATTGCGATGGGGATCAAGCTTTTAATGCCATAAAAAATTGGTAGCATCCCATAGTTCAGCTAATAACTTTGATTCAGCTCTTATTAGCATTTATAATAGATTAAACACTCTTGAGACAAGTGCATCTTGCTTGAAAGAAAATTATAGTTATGTTCGTAACCGTCTTGATCAAGTTTTAGTGAACTCTGAACCTTCAATATGGGACCCTACTATTAAAGTTGTTATCGGTGGTGAAACTTTTCATGCCAATTGTGATATTATGTCTGAATTTTGCCTTATGCCTAAGAGTATTTATGAATCTTTGACACTTTGGGGACTCGTTGAAGGGGAGAAGGAATAACTCTTATTGATAACTCTGTTATAATTCCTAAGGGAATAGCCGAGGGTGTGCATACAACCATTCTTGGAAGAACGATATCCATCGATTATCTTCTTATTGAATGTGTAGGAACAGGACAAATCACACTCGGAAGATCCCTGCTGAAACTATTGGGAGCAGTCATAGATGTGGGAGAAGGCACCCTAAAATTCATCTCTACACCGGGAGGTAGACATGTATTCCCTAAATCAAAGATTAAGAAAAAGAATAAGAAGGGTAGGCGTAAAGCCCGAGGTAATGTTGATGCTTCACCTCTTGACAATACTTGATACACACTTTCTGCGCCTAGCTGAAAGGCGTTAAAGAAAAGCGCTTATGGGAGACAACCCATCATTTTACTTCTGCACTTTTATTTTATATTTGAGTCTTGGAAGTTGTTATTATTGTAGCAACCTCTCCTTATCTTTATTTTATTGCATTATTGTGCCAAGTAAAGTCTTTGATAGTAAAGCCAATACTAGATTTGGATTACTACGCAGGAACAGATTTCTTGCTGTCACGAATTTGAGCATAAGTCTCTGTAGAAAATTTATAAAAATCTGCCAATTTACGTGCGTGATCCTCAGATATGTACGCAACTTTCATTCAATTTGGGCATTTTCATCTGAGCAAGTCTGGTGCCTCTTAAAAATTCGTCTTTACGGACTGTTCGTTTTGACAGATTCTGCCTTTTATTTCGCATTGCCTATTTTGCTATGTTTGATGGATTTCTTTGTTCCATTAACTTTCAGTAGCTTTGTGCAATGTCCAGAAGTGTTAAGAATGATTATGTCACCTCTGAATATATGAATTACGCACTGAGCCTCTAATGAGTTTGTTTTGAGTTTGGTGTGGAGGAAGTTTTCAAGGGTCAAGAGAGGAGGATGATACAATATGATCAAGAAGAGTGAAAAGTCAAAGCTTGGGGATACCCCCGTGGTTCATCCCTGCATATTTTAAGAAGACTCAAGCGTCTAAGCTTGGGGATGCCCAAGGCATCCCTTCTTCATCGACAACTTATCAGGTCACCTCTAGTGAAACTATATTTTTATTCCGTCACATCTTATGTGCTTTACTTGGAGCGTCTGTTTGTTTTTGTTTGAATAAAATCGGATCCTAGCATTCTTTGTTTGGGAGAGAGACACGCTCCGCTATTTCGTATGAACACATATGTTCTTAGCTTTATTCTTAATGTTCATTGCGAAGGTTGAACTACTTCATTCATTGTTATATGGTTGGAAACGGAAAATGCAGCATGTGGTAAATGGTATAATGTCTTGAATAATTTGATACTTGGCAATTGTTGTGCTCATATAGATCATGTTTAAGCTCTTGCATCATGTACCTTGTACCCATTAATGAAGAACTACATAGAGCTTGTTAAAATTTGGTTTGCATGATTGATCTCTAGAGTCTAGATACTTTCTGGTTAAGGTGTTTGAACAACAAGAAGACAATGTAAAGTCTTATAATAGTTACAATATGTTCATATGTGAGCTTTGCTGCACCTTTTATACTTGAGTTTGCTTCAAACAACCTTGCTAGCCTAGCCTTGTATTGAGAGGAATTCTTCTCGTGCATCCAAATCCTTGAGCCAATAACCATGCCATTTGTGTCCACCATACCTACCTACTACATGGTATTTCTCCACCATTCCAAAGTACATTACTTGAGTGCTACCTTTAAAATTTCTATTCTTTGTCTTTGCAATATATAGCTCATGGGAAAAATAGCCTTAAAAACTATTGTGGTGAAGAATATGTACTTATGTGTCTTATTTCTTAATAAGTTGCTTGTTGAGCGGTAACCATGTTTCGGGGACGCCATCAACTTTTACCTTTGTTGAATATCATGTGAGTTGCTATGCATGTTCGTCTTGTACGAAGTAAGGGAGATTTTCATGATCAAATGGTTTGAGTATGCATACCGTTAGAGAAGAACATTGGGCCGCTAACTAAAGCCATGATTCATGGTGGAAGTTTCAGTTTGGACAATCAATCCTCAATCTCTTATGAGAATTTTAATTGTTGTTGAATGCTTATGCATTAAAGAGGAGTCCATTATCCGTTGTCTATGTTGTCCCGGTATGGATGTCTAAGTTGAGAATAATCAAAAGCGAGAAATCCAATGCGAGCTTTCTCCTTAGACCTTTGTACAGAGCGGCATAGAGGTACCCCTTTGTGACACTTGGTTAAAACATATGCTATGCAATGATAATCCATGTTAATCCAAGCTAATTAGGACAAGGTGCGAGCACTATTGGTATACTATGCATGAGGCTTGCAACTTATAGGATGTCTTATACATAACACATATGCTTTATTACTACCGTTGACAAAATTGTTTCTTGTTTTCAAAATGAAAAGCTCTAGCACAAATATAGTAATCCATGCTTCCCTCTGCGAAGGGCATATCTTCTACTTTATTGTTGAGTCAGTTTGCCTATTCTTTCTATCCCAGAAGCAAACACTTGTACCAACTGTGTGCATTGATTCTTACATGTTTACCTATTGCACTTGTTATATTACTTTGTGTTGACAATTATTCATGAGATATACATGTTGAAGTTGAAAGCAACCGCTGAAACTTATATCTTCCTTTGTGTTGCTTCAATGCCTTTACTTTGAATCTATTGCTTTATGAGTAACTCTTATGCAAGTCTTATGGATGCTTGTCTTGAAAGTATTATTCATGAAAAGTCTTTGCTATATGATTCATTTGTTTACTCATTATCTTCATCATTGCTTCGAATCGCTGCATTCATCTCATATGCTTTACAATAGTATGATCAAGGTTATGATAGCATGTCACTTCAGAAATTATCTTTGTTATCGTTTACCTACTCGAGGGCGGGTAGGAACTAAGCTTGGGGATGCTTGATACGTCCCAAACGTATCTATAATTTCTTATGTTCCATGCTACTTTTATGATGATACTCACATGTTTTATACACATTATATGTCATTATTATGCATTTTCCGGCACTAACCTATTGACGAGATGCCGAAGAGCCAATTGCTGTTTTCTGCTGTTTTTGGTTTCAGAAATCCTAGTAAGGAAATATTCTCGGAATTGGACGAAATCAACGCCCAGGGGCCTATTTTTCCACGAAGCTTCCAGAAGTCCGAAGAGGAAACGAAGTGGGGCCACGAGGTGGCGCCACACTAGGGCGGCGCGGCCCAAGCCCTGGCCGCGCCGGCCTGTTGTGTGGGCCCCTCGTGACGCCCCTTGACCTGCCCTTCCGCCTACTTAAAGTCTTCGTCGCGAAACCCCCAGTACCGAGAGCCACGATACGGAAAACCTTCCGGAGACGCCGCCGCCAATCCCATCTCGGGAATTCAGGAGATCGCCTCCGGCACCCTGCCGGAGAGGGGAATCATCTCCCGGAGGTCTCTTCATCGCCATGATCGCCTCCGGATCGATGTGTGAGTAGTCCACCCCTGGACTATGGGTCCATAGCAGTAGCTAGATGGTTGTCTTCTCCTCATTGTGCTATCATGTTAGATCTTGTGAGCTGCCTATCATGATCAAGATCATCTCTTTGTAATGCTACATGTTGTGTTTGTTGGGATCCGATGAATATTGAATACTATGTCAAGTTGATTATCAATCTATCATATATGTTATTTATGTTCTTGCATGCTCTCCGTTGCTAGTAGAGGCTCGGCCAAGTTGATACTTGTGACTCCAAGAGGGAGTATTTATGCTCGATAGTGGGTTCATGCCTCCATTAAATGCGGGACAGGTGACGGAAAGTTCTAAGGTTGTGGATGTCTTGTTGCCACTAGGGATAAAACATCGATGCTTTGTCTAAGGATATTTGTGTTGATTACATTACACACCATACTTAATGCAATTGTCTGTTGTTTGCAACTTAATACTGGAGGGGTTCGGATGATAACTCGAAGGTGGACTTTTTAGGCATAGATGCATGCTTGGATAGCGGTCTATGTACTTTGTCGTAATGCCCTGATTAAATCTCATAGTACTCATCATGATATATGTATGTGCATTGTTATGCCTTCTTTATTTGTCAATTGCCCAACTGTAATTTGTTCACCCAACATCTGTTTATCTTATGGGAGAGACACCACTAGTGAACTGTGGACCCCGGTCCTATTCTTTACATCTGAAATACAATCTATTGCAATTGTTCTTTACTGTTCTTCGCAAACAATCATCATCTTCCACACAATACGTTTAATCCTTTGTTTACAGCAAGCCGGTGAGGCTGACAACCTCACTGTTACGTTGGGGCAAAGTAGTTTGATTGTGTTGTGCAGGTTCCACGTTGGCGCCGGAATCCCTGGTGTTGCGCCGCACTACACTCCGCCGCCATCAACCTTCAACGTGCTTCTTGACTCCTACTTGGTTCGATAAACCTTGGTTTCTTGCGAGGGAAACTTGCTGCCGTACGCATCGGTTGACGTCGAAACCCCCGGCGGGCGAGACGGGCAACACAGGTAGAGCCGGGAACAACTAGGGCTGCGGCCGGCCCCGGTCCCTCGGAGCGACGGCCCGCAAAGCCTCCCGGTCGCACGTCCGATGCAATCGCAAGGGCGTGCCACCCGACCTATACCGGTCGGGAAGGTGTGGATGATGCCTCGCTTAGTTTCTGCATGGCATACACGTAAACATTAAATACGAGCCTCGATCGGCTCTCGGGTTATCCTGTGAATCGGCTCAAAGAGCCGATCCACCCATGATTCGAACGAGGTGTCCGAATATATGGTGGTCCTGCTTGATCAAGATAAAGCTAATGAGATCTACGACGATTTAGGGTTTTCACCGCATAATCGGATCATCCTACTCACGATTGGGCCTCGCGCTCGCGCACGGTGACCGTAAGCCGATCCTAGACGGGGCCTAAAAACCAACACGAGGTTGATCCCGGAACATCCTTTCTAGGGCTAGCGAACGCCACCCTACACGCCGCTGGATCCTCCAACCCTTTGTAAGGCCTAACTATTGCGGATGTTAAACTAATCCTTGATGAACAAGGAGCAACCGTAACGGATCAGATCTACTAAACTATGATCAAGCGGGGTGCCGCCCCTACACCTAAGATAGGTGTAAGGGCGGCTAGATGTGCAAGGGTTGCATAACGAAAGCATGTAATTCGAAGAACGATGCTAACCCTAACACATCTAAGATAACTATGTTGCTCGCAATCAAAAAGGCTTCAGCACGAGCAACGCATGAACAACGTAGGCAGGCTTGTGCTGCCTAGATCGCAAGATGCGATCTAGGCAGCATGGTGCTTACCGGAGAAACCCTCGAGACGAAGGAGTTGGCGATGCGCCGAGATTTGTTTGTGTTGAACGTTGGTTGTTGTTTATTCCATAAACCCTAGATACATATTTATAGTCCAAGGGACTTTCTAACGTGGGTGTGCACCTAACCGTGCACGGGTAAAATTCTAACTCTTAACCGACACGTAATCTAATATGTTACAGATACAAGGGCAAACTAGCCCAAACTTTGCATGTAAGGCCGATTCACGTATTTCTTCTATATATATTCTTCAAGTCCATCTTGATCGCGTCCCACCTCTGACTCGGTCAAATTCTGGTGATAACACATTCCCCCCTGGTTTTGGAAATGACATTTCCAAAATCATTACGCTTTCCTTTCGTCGGGTCATGTCGTGGCGGAGCAAAAACCGCCGCAGAATCCTCATCATGATGCCTTGCCCTCTCCACTTCTACACGTGGCCGTAAAACTTTCCTGTTGGGCAACATCTCCTCGGAAACTGCTGTGGCATTGAATTTCCCTCATATCCCCTTTATTTAACCGTTCTCAACAGCTTGCGCCTCCTTCGTCCTCCTCGCCTTAGCACCAAAAAACCCTCTGTGCCACCATGTCTTCTTCCTCCTCCTCCGAGCTTTCCTACGGGTCCGACTCCTCCCGCGAGACGCCGCCGGAGATCCGTGCCCCAGAAGAATGGGACGAGGAGAGCCACGCCTCCTCCATTTGGTCCGAGGACGACAATTCCTTGACCAGCGGGGATGAAGATCTTCAGTTCCTTGCCGACGGAGAACTGGAGTCGGAAAGCGAGGACGACCGGTTCCCCTGGGACGGCTGCCCCACCTCTGAAGAAGAGGAAGAGGAAGACGACGACGACGACGACTCCCTCGAGGGCTACCCGCCGGCGAAACGCCTCCGCATTTGGTGGGACGACGATAGCAGCGACGATGAAGACGGGGATGAAGCTCCCGTAGAGGGCTACGGGAGTAGCGACGAGGAACCCATCGGCAGCAGTGCCGATGAGAGTTCTGAGGACGACGACGAGGGTAGTGATGGCCCGTAGATTAGGATCTACTAGTATAGGCCTAGCAGTAGTAGATTGGTCAATAGACCCTTCTTTTGTTCTCCCTTCTTTGAGCAATCGGTTCTTCCTCTGTAAGAAATCCTGTTTATTAATGAAGAAATTTCCCCAATCTGGTATTGCCGATTTCTTTTGAACCGATTCTCAATGAGCCGATGGCAACGTATCGGTCTCTCGTAATCCGCCCATTGTCTCTCCGACCACAGGGTGACTGGAATCTTGGTCAAAACTCAATAAGCCGATGTTAACATCAAGTCTTCGTGAATTATCCTTCATCCTTTCGCATAATGAACTTGAGTTCCGCCAGATCACCACCCTTGACGAAAATCGCGGCACAGGACTAGCCGGTAGCCACCCAATCGGCTTCCAAAAACGGAGCATCCATCAGGCCAGCTGCCCCCCGAGCCTCAGTCAAGGCGAACAGAGACGAAGGCATGTCATTCAGACAGATGGACTTGAGTCAGACCATGTCCGAGAGAACTATCATGCAGAGCCAGCCGATTCCCAGCAAAATCGGCTCTCCAGAGCAGAGAACCTTCGGGGTGAGCTGCCCCCCGAGCTTCCTCAGTCCTTCCTGCACTTTGCCGGTCAGATCGGCTCCTTTCCTTTGGCGGATCTAATGCAATCCATCCTTGACCTGATCTGCACGTCCAGGCTGCTCTTGGCATTGTTTTCGAAGAGAGGATCTGAGCCATTAAACCACTCCATTGAGGAGTTCTTCCATTAGAGTCTCTCTTCGTGGCCCACTTCCTGCTCCATTGATCCTCTGATTATAACAGTTATACCTCTTGAGTCGATGGCCATGCATCGGCTTTATATCCTTAAGTCGATGTCTGCTGCATCGGCTGTGTTCAAAAAATTTCGAATTTTTTGAATTTTTTACGGCCGACTTATGCATCGGCCCCCATACTTCAATACCCATACCAACGGATGAGACCCTTCTACTGCATATCCTCGTGTTTTATCCACCTGGGTGCCCCCCCGAGCCGATTCTGTCAAGAGAATTGATGGTATCGGCTCTGTTGGATAACATGTTGAACCCGAGCGAGAATGGATGGTGAGGATAATTTTGGCCGATTGCTGGAATCGGCCTCCACGTTGCTTGCTCGGTGAAGGTCTTGTGATGTCCCTTCATAAATTTTTTGGGGCCGATCACAAGGATCAGCCTCGCAACGTTTGCTTATTGACGTGCTCTTGCTACTCGTTCAGGCCGGCAGATAAAACCAGCCCAATCTCTGACTTTATCATGTTGGTGTGCTTGCTGTCGTCCACCTTGAGTGCATCGTATATTCGTGGAGCACTAAGCTTCGTCGGAAGAACGAGTACCATGTTTGTGCCAGCCGATGTTTCATCATCGGCTTTCCTTTGCTTGGGGCGCCACTCCATTTTCCGTGGACGACCCTCTTCATCCAGGGTTCGCTGAACCTTCGCAGCCAGATCAGGCCTTGCCTTCCTCAATGTATGCAAGTATAACCTCTCGGCTTCCTCCGGGCCGCGCAATCGTTGAACCCTGCGTTTCGGGAACGGCTGAGTCCATCGGGGCACCACCTTGGCCGGTGGTACTGTCTTCTTCTTCTCCCTCGTCTTCTGAATCTTCGAGATCTTTCAACCGAGGGGACTCAGCGCGTTTGCTTTGTTGCGGGAGAGGCCCTAGGCGCTTGAACACGGACACGTTGGCTGTCTCCTTCTTCTTCTGGTTGCATTCTGGGCAGTTGCCGATTGTGGGCAATCGGCTCATTCCTCGAATCCCAGCAGTGTCTGAAGAAGGGACAGCCCCTGTGCCTATCTTCGTCGACTCGCTCCCCCAACTTTTCCTTGGCACGGCGCTTGTGCTCCTCCTCCTCGCGATCATGCCGACGACATCTCCTGTCGTCCCTAGCCAGACGATCTTCTTCATCATCGTCGTTGTATCGCCGGCGTTGGTCATACTGACTCACGTACTTGTTGAGGAGGTGGTCGGAGAGAGGTCGTTGATACCTTATGTTTTTCACCTCTCCCTCTCGTGACGTAGCGCTTGCCGTCTTGGCGGAGCCGATCGCGTGGAGCGGCTTCCTCTCGTATCTTTGCTATGAGAGCAGCTGCCCTCATCTCCGTCCTTACCGCAGTGGTGCCCAAGATCTACCATGTTGATTTTGCACGAGAAATCCGGCTGGCACCCTCCATGGTAAGTATACTCCACCATGTTAACGGCGGGGAAGGGGTGTGTGTCGACCTTCATGGCGTACTGGTTGAAAATTAACCGTCCATTTTCTATCGCCATTTGGATTTGCTGCCGCCACACCCTGCAGTCGTTGGTGGTGTGGGTGAACGTGTTATGCCACTTGCAGTATGGCTTTCCGTTCAGCTCTTGCACCGTGGGGATCTTGTGGCCTTCGGGTACCTTTATATGCTTCTCCGTGAGTAAGAGATCAAAAATCTGCTCGGTCTTGGTCACGTCGAAGTCGAACCCTTTTGGAGGGCTCGGTGGCTTCACCCATTTGCGGGTCACGGGGCTCGTCGCTCGAGTCCATTCAGCCACTGCTACCTCTCGATCTCCCGCAGCACCTTCATCCTCGTCTCGCCTCAACCGGGGTCACCGCACGCTTGAATTTGTCCCGGTAAACATCCGGGTGACGCTGCTCATATGCTCGACGGCCTTCGCACCATGTGCGCCAATGAAGGGTAGTCTCGCTTGGGAGGCCACGTCCTTAATCGATGATGAGAGACCCACCACCGCCAACTCGATCGCTTCTTTTTCACTTACATGAGCCGAAAAGCATCGGTTCCTAATGGTCCCGAAGCGCCGGACGTATTCGACACTCGTCTCCCCGCGCTTCGTCGTACTTGTGCTAGATCGGCAATACCAACCTCGGAAGCCTCCGAGTGATACCGCTCATGGAACTGTTCTTCCAACTGCTTCCGAGTTCGGATGGAGTTCGGTGGCAGCGATGTGTACCACCCGAAAGCCGATCCTGTGAGGGATCGTGCGAAGAACCTCACACGCAACTCGTCTGATGCTGAGATCGTGCCCAGCTGTGCCAAATATCGGCTCACATGCTCGATGGAGCTGGAACCATCTGATCCACTAAACTTTGTGAAGTCCGGGAGCCGATATTTGGGTGGTAGCGGGATCAGTTCGTAGTCCAGGTGCGGACGAGTGCGACCCGGAACAGCCTCTTGCTGGAATCAGGCGTAAGGGGTTGTGGTTGATCAAGTGGCACTGGTTGTCTTGGGACAAGATTGCAAAACGTTGGGGTACGGCTTGGTGTAGCCGAACGTCTTCCTTTTCGGCATCATGCCGAACTGATCTTTCAGGATTGCACAAATCTGATCCGCTGTGATGGCTGAAGGTGTCGAACCCTGAAGATTCGCCGGGGTGGCATACTTAACCAGCCATGCTTGCTTTTCCGGTTCTAAGCCAACCTGCAGGAGGTGGGCTCTGGAGGTTTGTCGGAGTGGCGTACTTAGCTAGCCACGTTTGCTTCTCGAGATCGGCTCCCGACGTTCCTCCCGCCGTTCCGAGGCCCCCGATGTTACGGCCTGGTTCGAGAGTGCCCAGGTGTTGCAGTCTGGTACGTATGCGCACGCGTATCCATGCGGGATCTCCTTGGGTGCCTCAGGTAGGAATTGGTAGTCACTAGGATCACCACCAATCTTGTAGACGATGTATGCCGATGAGTTCGGCAGTTCCGGTGCTGCCCATGCGAACGGCTGGGGCTGGAGTGGCATCTCTCCTTTGAAAGTCCCCGCAGCTGGTCCCGACGGAGAATACCGGTGGCTCATGATTTCCGGACCACGCGCGAGCGACACGCTCCAAAGTGTTCACCGAGCTCTCGAGTGGCGGTGCAGCGAATGAGCCACCATGTAGTTGATTTCCTGCCGCGGCGACCCGGTGCGTTCTTCGACGGGGCGGACAGGTCCACTCCATCGAGTGCGCCTTCGGGTGTGAAACCCTTCCACCCGACGCCATGGGAGCGGGTTCGGTGGAATGAGCCGATGAGTTCGGCTTCGAGGACCGCCTTGATTTCGTCATGCTTCTTCTTGAGCTCATCGAGCGGATCCTCGTACTTGACCGGAGTGTCTTCCGCCATCTCGGATGTAGATGGCGATGTTGTGGATGTCGAAGGTTGTCCCACCGGTGTGCCGGAATGTGTTGACGTCGAAACCCCCCGGCGGGCGAGAGACGGGCAACACAAGTAGAGCCGGGAACAACTAGGGCTGCGGCTGGCCCTAGTCCCTCGGAGCGACGGCCCGCAAAGCCTCCCGGTCGCACGTCCGATGCAATCGCAAGGGCGTGCCACCCGACCTATACCTGGTCGGGAAGGTGTGGATGATGCCTCGCTTAGTTTCCTGCATGGCATACACGTAAACATTAAATACGAGCCTCGATCGGCTCTCGAGTTATCCCGTGAATCGGCTCAAAGAGCCGATCCACCCATGATTCGAACGAGGTGTCCGAATATATGGTGGTCCCGCTTGATCAAGATAAAGCTAATGAGATCTACGACGATTTAGGGTTTTCACCGCATAATCGGATCATCCTACTCACGATTGGGCCTCGCGCTCGCGCACGGTGACCGTAAGCCGATCCTAGACGGGGCCTAAAAACCAACACGAGGTTGATCCCCGGAACATCCTTTCTAGGGCTAGCGAACGCCACCCTACACGCCGCTGGATCCTCCAACCCTTTGTAAGGCCTAACTATTGCGGATGTTAAACTAATCCTTGATGAACAAGGAGCAACCGTAACGGATCAGATCTACTAAACTATGATCAAGCGGGGTGCCGCCCTACACCTAAGATAGGTGTAAGGGCGGCTAGATGTGCAAGGGTTGCATAACGAAAGCATGTAATTCGAAGAACAATGCTAACCCTAACACATCTAAGATAACTACGTTGCTCGCTATCAAAAAGGCTTCAGACACGAGCAACGCATGAACAACGTAGGCAGGCTTGTGCTGCCTAGATCGCAAGATGCGATCTAGGCAGCATGGTGCTTACCGGAGAAACCCTCGAGACGAAGGAGTTGGCGATGCGCCGAGATTTGTTTGTGTTGAACGTTGGTTGTTGTTTATTCCATAAACCCTAGATACATATTTATAGTCCAAGGGACTTTCTAACGTGGGTGTGCACCTAACCGTGCACGGGTAAAATTCTAACTCTTAACCGACACGTAATCTAATATGTTACAGATACAAGGGCAAACTAGCCCAAACTTTGCATGTAAGGCCGATTCACGTATTTCTTCTATATATATTCTTCAAGTCCATCTTGATCGCGGCCCACCTCTGACTCGGTCAAATTCTGGTGATAACAGCATCACACCTTCCACTTGGGGTTCCCAACAGGCGTGTGCTTTACCCGTCATCCCAGGCGCACAGACCGTGCGGGCACTCCATCCTGTGGGCGTGGACCTTGTCGTAGGCGCCCAAGCTCCCGGAGTCGTCGTAGTGGCACTCGTTCATTGCTGTCTACTTGAGAAGATGATCATAGGAATGGATCTGTGTGAAGGGTCTCGGTTATAAGGGGTGTTTTTTTAGAGGGTTATAGGGGGTGTTGGTGGGGGAGAAGCGGCGGAGAAGTCCTCTTCAGCTGGAATGAGAAACAAAAGTCCATGACCTTAATCAAAGTTTACTGGTGGTCCACTAGTCGCCGAACAAGGAAAAGTTACTGTCTCTGCCCCTTCGTCTCTTTTCAAGATTCCTCTAGAAACTTGAATCCAACCGAAGGAAATTCAAATAAGGAGTAGTTTCTTATAATTAAGTACCCCTCGTATGCGAAACATAAATGACTATTTATAAATGTATAGTCTCAACACAAGATTATATAAGAAAATAATGGTAGTTCAATTAAGAAAGAAAGTGAGAATATTTTAAGCATAGAAGATTGCAGAATGATGGAGAAGTGTGTTTTGAGGTTTGTGCATAGCCTCCGTCTTCAGATCTTGTACCAGAGGCCCGTCAGGGCGACCTCCGCACCATGCCCACACCCGCCGCCACTTCACCGCCCACGCGGCCGAAGAAAGTAGACCGCAGCATCGCCACCTGCCGCCCGCCGCCAGGCCGACGATGCCCCACCCTGCGCCCAAGACCGCCGCCCTTGATTCCTGGCCCCAGCCCGGTCGACGAAGGGCACCAAACCACCGGCCACCACTCCCTAGCGCCGACGAGGCCACGCCGGAGAGGGCGCGGAGGGAAGCGGGCCAACCTCTCCCAGCGGCGGAGGCCACCCCCACGCGGCCGTCGTCCTCCCTACAGCAACGCGCGGGGGGCGGAGGAGAGTTCCCCGCCACCCCCTTCATCGGCGCCGCACGGCCTTGTCGGCGGCCGCCTCCGGGGGCGACGAGGGGGGGGGGGAGGAGAGGGAGGGGGAGGCGGCGGCAGGATCTAGGGTTTCCCCCCGGTCGCCTGGAGGGGCGACGCGGGGGAGAGGGAGCGGGGAGCGATGCACGTGGATGATACTATGTCGAAAAAAAATCATGTCCGCATAAGAGAAGAGTAATTATAACTCACTTTAATGGGTCAAACACCAAAGCTGCAAAGGTATAATTAAATCGCATTATTATGCCATCGCAAATGGCTGATTGCATCACTAAGCATTGTGAGGTTGAGGACATGATTTCATATCAATTACATGTCTTTAAGCAGCAGATTGTTATTGCATGTATTCTTGTCATATATTTCACCTTCTCTTATTAAATATTATCTCAGAATGTTTATACATGTAGTGAGAATTTGATAATTGACCGTGGCAAGGCATTCAACTAGTAATGAGTAATATAATTCCAGGAGAGTATACGGACGGGAAGGACGTGCACTGGGGTGAGTTTTTTAAAAACTGGACAAATAAGTATCAACATAATATCTACATACGTGTATTTTTTTTAAAAAAAAATCCAAAACTTTGAAATATCATTTTTTGGAACTTTCAATATAGGGTGCATATACACCCGGGTGTAACCGGGTATTTCCCGAGAGTAGACTCTCTTTAAAGTCCTAGGGTTTATTCTAGGAAACAATTTTAAAACCTTCTCTATTAATGAAAATGGCAAATCTTTACCTTGCTTAAAAAAAAAAACTATTGCGGATTTCGGTTCCAAAAGAAACAAAACCGGAAGTTGTGCCATGCATCATTCAGAAATCATAGCTAAAAGTAGTCTTACAGATAATGAGGTGACGCCACTTGGCTAAAGCTAGAAAGGTCCATGGCCAAAAGGCAAAATAGTCTGACGAAAACAACACGATTTAGGAGCTGATAGCAGGGCCCATCAAAAGCTAAATACTAAATAAAGTGTTGCCTTAGGGACAGTGGACACACCATCAGATAAATTCCACATAATTACATACGCAGCGGACACCTACGATTATATGTACATAACAACCTTAAAAAAAATTGATGCTTCGTAGCTCGGGGCATGCACAGAACAGAGACAGAACATCCGTGAGTAGTTTATGAGATCGAAAGCTAAGACTCCTGGAGGACGCAAAGCAAGAATCAGACTGTTATTAAGCTGCATAGAAGAAGAGAGGTGCAGAATAATGCAGGGAGTTAGAGGAAGGTACATCGAGTATATATAAGCATAAGAAAACGTGTGTCAATATGGTTAAATCTCTTTATCTCATATATCTTCCTAGTATATACAGAATCAAAGGTAAACTCAAATAAAATATGGATCATATCTATATTAATTCCCAGTGACATTTACGCAAATAACTCAACAGCAGTATCGGTAGGAACATGTGGAAGTAAGCGTAAATACCTCTGAAATATCATCTCAGAGGGGGGAGTCCTGCAATAGAGCTCACTGCAGAGATGAATTCTTAAGATCTTTGCTGTCGCTGCAGAAGGCGATGATCGTGTGCATTAGATCATATCAATACATATTAGGTTCATCAGTTTTAAGAACTTATGGTGACATCCTAACTCATATGTACTCCCTCTGTCCCAAAATAACTTGCTCAACTTTTTCTAGATACAGCATCCGTATCTACAAAATGTTGAGCAAGTTATTTTTGGGATGGAGGGAGTAGTATTTCATTTCAAAGCAAAAGAAATCTACCATTAAAAAGGCAAATAATAACCTGGCGTGCAAGAGTTAACCAGAACTGATCGGAGAAGCTAAAACACATCTAACAAATTTAAATATGGCGCAAATTGCTTGCACTCACCTAAAATACTTCACTATGATGCTTTTCTGAGGTACACGATAATTAAGCTGCTCTATCTTTGCGGTCGAAGATGAATACCAGAATTAACCTCAAGAACACATGATATAAATAGAAGAAAACATCACAGAAGCAGAGTACGTAAAAGGATATCCATTTTGAAAGAAAAAGCAGCAAACCAATACCTTAACCACATATCAAAATGACATTCACCGGGTAGTACATAACACATGATTGTTATGGAAAAGATACCAAAGTTCAGCCATGCGCAATAAATTCAATGACATATGTCACCTGATCTGCTTCAATTATCTAAAGCTACAAATAGCCAACAATCATACTACCTTCCATTATCTAAAAAGTTGTGGCCAATTTGTGCAGCTATGATTGAATCGAGACATCATCGACACAGAGCTTCAACACCTCGACACTTAACATCTAAAAGAAACATTCTTGGGGAAAATGGAGGCCTCTCAGGGAACTTGAGGTCCCTCCCATCCAATCAGCAGACATGGTGCTATCCTGGCCGTCGCTCATCTCCCTCTTTTCTTCATTCACGAACAGAAACCTAGCTATTCCCACTGAAAGGTGGACCTGCTTTTGCTAGTGTATCAGGGGCAAAATCGAAATTCTGCGTCCCATTCCGTCCTTCTCCTCCCACGCCCTAGGTGTGTGGCGGACGGCGAGGCGACGCCGTACATGAGCACGAGCGCCCCGCCTCTTCCATTTCACACCTTGCCCAGCCTATTCCCTTCCCTCAATTCCTTGAGATGTTCTAGGTTTGCTCCCACATGATGTGCCGGGTATCCAATGTAAGGTCCGGCGCTGGCTGGACGGGCTTGAGCAGAGAGGTACGAGCAGCAGGGCAGTACGAGATGCGCGATGCAGGAGCGTTCTGCGGTGTTTCTGGCCATGGCGGCCAGGACTTGTATGGAGGCCGGGGCTTTGTGCTGCTCGAGGCTGGCTGGATCTCGTCTTTCTGAGTGCGGGGCGGTGTCGAGCAGTCGTCCTCCCTCGCCGCTGACGATGCCTCCGGCCTCAAGTACGTGCCACCCATCTCCAAAAATTGATTTCTTGCGAGGGATTGTGTGGGGGGTATCACAGGGGCACCACGAGTGTGGAGGCGGGCTGCACAGGGAGACGGAAGTAGGCGTGCTGGCGCCGGACGGTCTTCTTCCCTGCCGTGGCCGCCTCAACAACAACAGCAGCAACAACATCCTCCCCGATCCCTGCTGCATTCCCTGTCGTGGGCGCCCAAGCTGCCTTCCCTGCCAGCAGCCTGCTGCAGCAGCAGGAAGGGCTCACCGACCTCGAGCATCAACGCCCAGGCTCGTGGGCGGGCTCTTCGTGCCCCCGAGGGACCCAAGAAAGATCAACAAGATGGCAAGGAAGAACGTCAAGGACACCACCGGCAAGGGCTGGTGAGTTAGAAATTAGAATCTTGCTATTATTTCTTGTATGGATGCTTACGTTCCGTTTGCAGGTTTGACATGCTGGTGCCGATCATCACGCCCGAGTTGAAGAAAAGACCTTTTGCAGGTATTGTGTTGCATTTGGGTGAATTGTTCTCAGTGGTAGTACTTTTGTGCGAGGCTGCATTGTGTAACTGCAGAAAACAGAAACCAACTATTTAATTGAGCATGTAGGAACGTGGTCCTGAATTCCTGATGAGCAAGCATCAGCAGTTTGATAGGCAGTGTACTAGAATGTAGAGCATGCCTACTCATGGATTTGTCTTCTACTTGTGTGTTATTCTCAGGATAATAATAATAATACAAGGAGTTTTCCTTTAGTTTGACCTCAGTAGCAGAGAAAATAGCAATTGAGCAAGCATGAATGGTTTAGTGAACACTTAGTACCATTCATATTTTATTGTCAACATGTACCGTCTTTGGAGGCTTATATGATAGTACTGCAATCTGGTCTAATTGTGTTAATTCTAAGAAGAACTGAATATTGCCATGTTGTTTATCAAATTTTATCCGTACATGTTCCATTTTTTCCTTATCTGCAAAAAATGCCTCTCTGTCCATACAGTTTCTATCACAGCTTACAAGCTTGTGAGCTGAATCTATTCAGCTCTAATTAGCAAGGAGTGGCATGTGATACTAGTCTTATCTTTTCTAGATTTAGTTGGATTATGTCTCAATGCTTATGTGATAAATCTCTGCAGCAAATGACAAAACTAAGGACACGAAAGGTTCAGGAGCTTTCTGTCTTCAGGTTGCGAGATAATTAAGTGGATACATTGCATCTAATTTAGTTTTGCTTGAAAGATTTTATATGGAATAAGATGGCCTTTCAATTCTACCAGCAAACTTATTTGTTGTTGCATACTTTACATGGTCTTTAGTCATTGTGATGGCATTTCATTTCCTAGTCGACAGTCCTTGAAATATCATTCTTATTTTACTTGCTGCTTATTCTCTAGGTGTTAGAGCAATCAAATTTTACACATTCAACGTCTCTTGTTGATGAACACACAACAATTGAGTTTTTATCTCTAAATGGAACCAATACTGCTCAATCACTTCAGGACAAGGTAACTGCACATTTCTACTCCTATAGTTTTGGAAGTACTTGTTTGTTGGTTTAGCAGAAATGAACCAATTTTTGCTATGAAACTTTCGAGAAAATATAGCAAGTAAATTGTTGTTTTCCTGCGTTGGTTTTGTTGCCTTGACCTTTCAGTTAACACGATGGTGCGGTTCATTGGGAACTTATGGGCCCGTTACAGACTGTGTTAGAAGCTACCGCAAATGAGTTCTATAATTCACTAAAGATATTGGCTGATCCTACTCACCCAATTTATCAATAGGAACCTCTTAGCAACTTCACTGGAGACAACAAATTATCTTTGCTATTTGTAGGGCTAAATTCTAACAGAACTTTCAGGAACCCGTTTATTATCAACCTGAGAAACCCTCAATATTTCATCACTCATCTCCGTGTTTCCTGAAATGTTCATACCTATCAGGAGCTGCCAGCATGCCCGACCCCATGGCTGGAACACCTACGAGGAGGAGTTCAGTTCGCAGTTCCTGCAGGATTACATCGAGGCGACCCTTGAACCCAGCAGGTACCTACTCCATCCAGTCATCTCAGTACAAGAGCAAGATGACACCTGAAACAGATTGACACAGCAGTTTACTCACCATTCTCCTCTCTGGGTGATGAGCAACTGGTCAAACGTGCAGGGTTACTTTGTGTTGTCATTACTGGACATGTTTGAGTACCTCTTCGGCTACTGAATGGGCTTCGGCCTCTATGGCGTCGACTTCAACTCCAAGGAGAGTAAAAGGTACAATAGACACTCTGCCTAGTGGTTCACCAATATCCTCCATGGATCAACTTCCTTCAACCCTCATTTTATTTCTGTGTTTGCGGCTAAAGTGTGGGTGAGATTTTGGTTTTGGATGCCATGGATATCAGTATATCATAGCCATTCAGCACTTCACTCCAAAGACACTGCAAAGCCACAGGTATTCCTCTTCCATGTGCAATTGCTTGGGCATTTACTATTGTTTATTGTGGCTACCCAATTAATATGATCACACTGCTTTCACAACTTTTCATTTACATTCTTATCTATGTGATCTACCATTCAAGCATTCTCTGTTATCTATGGTTGGCACATGTATATTTCACTATGTGCAGTACCATTTTTATGTTTTGGCCCCATATCATTTTTGTGTTACTATGTGATTTTGTATAGATGATCTTCCTTATATTGTCCACATATTTTGGTTGTTGGTTCGCACGCTTAGACACACTTTTGTCCTATCTTCCAATGTTGTTTCTGTTATTCATGTGCATACCCCTTTTCGGTCAAACATAAAAGAAATGGATCATTAGTTCATTACCCTCGATTGAATGTCAGCAGCGTCAAAAAGATACTGAATTGACAAGTATATTCATTGCTGGTTAGATCTTCTGTTGGTAATATATATTTGTCAATTTGTAAATGAAAAATCATGTCAGTGCTCCTAGGTTGAAGCTGATGCTCAATAAATGATCACCAATAATGTTACAAGAACAGTTCTAGAAGGATTTATGACTGAATGAAAATTTTACAACCGAGAGTTGAACCGTCGATGAAAAGTGACAGTTTGATGAAAAGGCATGCCTTTGCTCAATCCCCGCTCTTTAGTTGCTAAATCGTAATGCATCGATGCTATGTATAGTCTATGGTTCTTAATATGAACTTTTTAGCTGGCTTGTAAGTGACTAAATGTCAGTTTTGTAGAGACAATGCTTTAGGAGAATACTACGGGACATTGCTCAGTACTCACTGCTTTGCAAAATTGCAAATGCAATCTGTACGTTGCCTTTGCATCTAAAATCTCTACCATGCCTTTGTAGACTATGGGAAAATATGATAGACGTTTGTGGCTCAGGGTCCTATTTCTCTACTTCTCAATAGAGGTTTTTCAGCTCAAAAAGGTAATACTCATGCCTATGCCCTTAATTAGAAACTCAAATCTTCCAGATGCAAATTTAGAGACTCTCCTTTACCTTATTTTGTCCAGCAAGAACTAAATGATTCCATGAAGATTGATACGTTCTTTAGAAACACATATTGCTTGGCTTTGTTTATGCCTGCCTTTTTGTTATAAATTAGAACAAAGTTAGGAGGAATCATGAAAAAAATTCTGTTATCAAGCATGAGAGTGATAATGCTAACTCATATGAAGATATAGCGGAACAAAAAAAAGTCTGAGATGGAATTTACTGAAAATAAAATTATGAGAGATGGGCTTTGATTGTTTAGAGCTGATCTGTTTTGAAACATGTGTTTTACATCTAGACTTATTTCAATTACGTATCCGTCAAATCAAGAGGTGAACTAGAAAATTGTTCTTTGTGCCATCAAGGCGAGATCGAACCGATATTATACTGGTCCTCACTCTTCAGGCAAGACATGCAACAATTTTTCATGAGGTGTTAAGTCTGGATTTAATGGGTTCTATTTCTGGTCTTTAGATTGTCTATGAGTATGTGCAACTAAATTTCCGGTGCATTCATCACAGCAAGCAGAGAAGTATTGCCACACCATCAGTTGCATTGGTTACCTAACATTTTTAGCTGGAAAGGGAGGTTATCGGTGAAACATGAATAGGATAGTCCAGCGGGTTGATTTGTTAGCTGAGCAGAGTAATGAAGGTCAATCGGGCTGTTGTTGAGAGCAGTATTTAGCGGGCGCGAACAGAGGAAGATGGAGAAAATCAGAGGAGAAGACAAGATGAGAGCCCGTACCATAATCTTCTGCTTCGTTGCCGCGGCGGCGGTGGCGGCCGCTACTGCCGGTCGCCCGGTGGCGGATCCTCGGGGCGCTGCTCGCCCGCTGGAGGATCCTCAGGGCGCTCCTCCCGCTCGCGCTGTGGCCACTTCGACAGCCGCTGCTCCCGCTCTCGCTGTGGCCGCTCCGACGGCCGCTGCTGCTACGGAGGCGGCTACGGCGTCTCCGATGACGGCTGAGCCGGGGGACGAGCATTGCTGCTGGGCATGGTGTTGCGGCAAGTGCTGCTGGAGGGAGCCGCCGCCCGCAGCTGCGGCTTAATTGGGCCGAGCCGCCGGAGCTCCGCCCGGGCCGCTCACACTGCGCCGCCGGCTGCTTCTCTAAATAAAGAAATCTGTTAGATTCTGGAGTACTGGAGTAGTAGTTTATATCTGATGATGGGGTTGTCCGTACTAGCGGATGATGTAGTACTATCTGTGATGCCAGTTCAATAAAGTGGGATTTATGCTGCAGGCCTCTCCCTGCGTTTTCTTATCTCCATCCTCTTCCTATCTCCATCCTCTGTTTCTTCCATCTGCTATGTTCTGTGCCCTCATGCCCTGTTCCGCCGCTTTCAAGAGTTGTTAATGCTTGCTGCTTACGTGTACCTGTTTCGATATGAGCCAGTCAATTCATACCGTGGCCTAGCAGCTTTGAATACTGAACCAAAGGTACATAATGGATATGAGGTGTGTTACGGTGATTGGGCAGTACTTTTGAGTACTACCGAGTACTACTGCGTTAATTTTTTCTGTCCGTCCGATCTGGCCAGTTAACTGGGATTTTAAGGGGTATTTTGGCAACTTCCTTAGCCTACCCAATCCGCACGACCTGGTCCACGATCTCAGTCCCATACTGCAGCAATCCTCCCTCTGCCACGTCGTGGCTCCCGCTCGCCGGACGCGCCACCGCCGCTCGTCGGACGCGAAGCTGAATCAGACCTCCGCATCCGCACTCCATTCCTGCACCGCGCCTGCCTAGCCCGCGTCATCAAGGAGCTCGGTCGCCGCCTGCTCGCCGACGAGCTCACCCGCGTCCCCCGGGAGGTCTCTCGCCTCGCCCAAGATCTAACACACCTACACCGCTCATGCTCTCCCACTCCGAACCCCCGCCGCAGCGTTGTCCCTGCACGCCACCGCTACCTCCACGCTGTTGATCTCCACCTGGCAGTGCAGTCTGAAAAGTTGAGTTGTTGCCGATTAAGAGCATCTCCAACAGGCGCGCTATATAGGCCGCGCGGCATAAAAACGTCCGATATAGCGCGCGCGGGACAGAATCAGGCGCTCCAGCAGGCGCGGTAAACGGCGCGGTGCTGTAAAATTTTTAGGGCGCGCGGCGTTTTGCACAATCCGGAGCGGCATATCCGGCGCGTCGGCTACGGCGCGCGGCATCGCTCGTCCAACCGCGAAAAATCCCCGCGGCTGAAACTTCCTCCCCGCGTCGGCCGCCCGAGCCCAATCCGTCGTCTCCGCGCGCCGCCGGCGATCCCGACGATGGACGACCCCTCCGGCAACCCGCCGACCCCTCCCTACTCGTCACACCCTCCGCCGCCGCCGCCACTGCCGCGCCGGCGCCAAACCCTAGCGGCGGCGCCGACGCCGGGAACCCAACGGCTGGCTGCGCGGCGGCTGTTCGTCCCGCCGCGCGGGCACTACACGCAGGCGCCGCCGCGGCGCGGATGGCCGCGCAGGGCACCGGCAACGCGCGGCCCGCGCCGAGGAGGGAAGGCGCCGTCAACGAAGCGGCCTCACGTCGGCCCCCGCCGCCGTCGCGCCACCGAAGAAGCGAAGGCGCCCGTCCCCCGCCGACAGCCTCCTCCTCCGGCGCCGAACCAGGCGCCTTCTCCTCCTCCTCCTCCGCCGACCCAGCCGACGCCTCCGTCCGGCAACCGCGCGGCGCACATATGGTGGATGGTGAAATGCCCGAGAGGTAAAAAACACTTCTTTTTGTCGAATTGTGGTTTAGATGCATACCTAGCCGATGGTAATGAATTTCATTGCAATGTAGAGTGGATGATGCGGCATTCATGGAGACAATGAATGTTGGATCCTCGTTCTTGCATGACGATGAAGCCGCCTATGGGGAGGAGGAATATGAGGATGTAGATGAGGAAGGAGAAGGGTTGATTGAACCTCGCCCTCCCGGCTTCGTGTCTTCCATGAATGCTACTATTCCTCCTTCAACCCAAGATGACGAGGACGAAGAAGAAGGTGTTGACTTGGAAAATGCGGAAGTGTGATATGCATTTGTGATATGCATTGTTTCACTTTGTCCATTTGAACCATATGTCGTGTGTCATTGTTGAACTACGTCATTTTGTGTGTCCTTGTTGAACTATGTGATGTTGTTGCACTTTGTGTCATTTATTTCATGAATTGTGTCATTTCTTTCATGAATTGTGAATGCAAAATAGACTAGAAATCTGTTTTCCGCGCCCGCGCGCGCTGTATTTTGCAGCGCATGGCGGAGGACCATTTTTCCTGCGCGCGCACGCGCTGTATTTTGCCGCGCCCGGCGGAGGAAAAAACGGCACAGCGCGCCATATCTGTTTACCGCGCGCGGATTCTTGGTTTTAGCGCGCCGCGATATAGCGCGCCTGTTGGAGATGCTCTAAGCAGAGCATGTTCACCAAGTTCTGAACAAAATCTTTATTTCTAATTCTATCCTTGGCCATATGACTAATGATATTTGGCATTCTGATTATAATTCTATCCTTGGCCATATGACTAAAGGTATGTGGTATTCTGATTACTAGTGTGAAGTTAGTTCCTTTAGAAATCAAAGAAGTGCATTCATGTGATTTTGGTATATCACATCTCAAACATATTGTTTCAGCCTTAATAATTAGACACTTCCATGTTCATCTTATTTACCAGCATTACAAACAACCTGACCCCTATGTTTAGTTAGCTTGCCTATTTCTCTTGTTAAGGTTTGTATATAATGAACAATATGGTGCCACTGTTCTATTCAAATAGCATTATGCCTAGAAAGTTGGCGTCTAACTGTTCCTTATAGCTTGGGTTTGGACTTTCTAAAGCTGCTACTTTCTTGTTTGTCTCATATTTATTTTACCAGTTTAATTCTAGCATGGAAATTCACAAGAACTATCCGTCACACCAATATTATCATTTCATGATTACCGGATTTTCTTTGGTTTATATATATGTGTGCTGGTCTTATGCTTGCTCACCCAGAGAAGTTCGTGTGCTCTTCAATTGCAACAACCGTAACAGAACTTACTGTGCAAATCTGATGTAGGAGTTGCATTAGTTTACTGACAGAACTTGCATCTTCCAAGAGGATTTCCAAAATTCTTCCGGAAACGTTGGTGCTATTAATGCAAAGCTTGTTAACCATAGTTTGAATTTCAGGTGTTGTTTTCTATCAGAGAAGCTGATGTGAACAACTTAAAGTGTCTGGCGGAGGTGTTTGGTTCATAGTGGGCAATGCAGCATATAATCTCTCGGGTTAGACCCATTTATGCCTAACTGGAACTTAACGAATTCTCCTTAATTTCTATTACTAGTCATGAAAGGTCACATGTTCTATTGTCTAGGTGTTGGAGAAGATAAACAACCCACATTACATGTACCACATTACCATCCTGCAAGCCACCTCATTGCTAGCCTCGTCGTGGTTGCAGACGTAACATGCCAGAAGCCTCCATGTCGTGGTTAATTCCTCAGAGAACATGTGACTGGCAAATACCATACCGGCAAAAACTCATCTCTCGAAGGCTTCTTCGCTGAGACGCTGACAAGTATCTTTAAACTTTCAGGGTGCCCAACATCGAGTTCAATGTTGCCAAGGTTCCGCAGTCGTGTACATCAGTCCTTTGCTGTGAAGACTTTGAAGCCATGCCTCATCAAGCTCAGTGAGGACACAAACGTGGATGTGAGAACTACGCGAACCAGGCCCTCGAGGCGTGTGATCAGATCATGGTCTCAAGCTAATTGCGGATGATGGCTGGGGAAACTGAAGATATGTGAGGTGATTATGCTAGTTTCACTCCGGACTTGGATGCCCATCCTAATCCTGGGCGTCGCTCGTTGCCACCATGAGAAGCGAGAAGCTGTGATTAGTGGCATGGGATGTTCTCAGGGATATAACTTATTTTTTACTACATACTGTATTAAATTAGGTTTAGAAACATAAGAAGAATATGTTACATAAGTAGTTATGTTGAGACTTTCTGGTCATTTCTTAGGTTCAGTGACAAAATGAATCGAATCGCTAACTTGATCATTCTTACATAATGAATGAAGTTCACGTTCTGTGAAAAAGCAGAGGAAAGATGGCTAACAATTTTAAAACCCCTTTCATTGATGTACACAACAAGTGAGAGGATTCTGTCAAAAAAAAAAACAAGTGAGAGGATTAATTACAACCTCCGTTCCAAAATGTAAGCCTTTTTAGAAAGCTATAGTAGGGTTCTAAAAAGGCTTATATTTTAATGGAGGTAATATTTCTCAAGGAAACATCAGTGTGGTAATCACAGATATATATATTCTTCATTCTTTTCCCAGTGTACCACTAGCTCACATTTTTTACCGCATACACAATGAAGTTCACATTTCCTCTTATAAATGTTAAGAAAGGAAGATGGCTCCGCATCTGAAAGCCCGGCTCCTTAGTGTACAGAAAAAGGGGAATAACTCTACAATAAACACCAGTGTGGGATCCATTGTTGCCCTGTTGCATTATCCAGGACGGTGACTTGTTTATTGTCCATCCAGGATGGTGAAACTGAGTCACTGTGTGATCAGATCATGGACTCATATTTTGGCTTTGATGGATGCAAATGACAATAGTCTCCTTCTGTTCATCCTTGTTGTCAAACATTATGAGCTTTGGTGGCGACCCATAAGCATACCTGGTTTCTACATAAGGGAATTCATCTTTATCCTCTTCGAGAAAATCAACGACTTCTGGATAAAACACTAGCTTTCTCATGCATACCTCAACAATGGCGCCGGAGTATACGAGCTGCAATACCAAAGCACCATAAGATACCATATGAATTATGAAGTACAAGTACACTTCTATATTGCATGTTTAGTGCCCAGCTGCTCATTATCAGTCTTAAAAACATTGTGTAACAACATAAAGAACAAGTTCGTCTATACATATCCAAAAACAGTAAGCTGCTAGTTGGCGCCTATAACCTAACCTTGAATATATCTTAAAAGATGAGAAAGCAAGAAATATTGAAAAACACTTAACCAGATAAGATCCTATAAGGTTATTCATACTATAAATCAAGCAACCTTCAGAAATACTACTAAATGCACCCTTAATCCGAATAAAACTGGTTCTGGTCGCATCTTATGGCAAGTAAAAGCAGTTGTCACTAGTCAGAATTCATGGTATTCATGGCGCTTCATAGTTCATACCTTGATGTAGCTGAGCAGAAAAAACTGGAGCCGTGATAGTACCAGTACTGGTCCTCTCCAACACGTGCAGGTGACCGCGACTGAGTCCTAATGGAGCAACTGAGCAGAACATTTCACAGAACATAATAAGCAACGACCAAACTATATACACTACAGTTCTGCACATTAAGTTAGCTTTTCATCTAGCTTCAGGATGCTCCGAGACAAAATTAATCAAAATTACAAAGACATATCCCCATAACTGTCTGCCTAGTGCCTACTGTTCAGCTGCAATAGCTTTCAATCCCTGCAGATTACAACTGTTGTTTCTGTTCACCGGAGGAGCCAGAGGAACGCACTTTTTCCAAAGTTTGCAACTGAAATCTGGAGTCCCATCAAATCAGTTTTTGGGGTCAAACTGAATCTCAAGAATTTCAGAAGTGTTCAGCAATGGTAAATCCAGTGGTACATGCCACTAGTTTGGCTGTCACAATTTGGCACAGATGGGATGCTCGGAATGGTGAATCGTCCATGTACAACGTTCTGAAACGACGGTAATAAATCTACCGAGCAATGCAAACATCAGCTACTCACCGGTGCGATGGCGTAGGGAACGGCGAAGTACCAGGCCTGGGACATTTCTAGGGCGTTTATCTGGATCCCAAGAAGGAACAGAAACTCACCTTGGAGACGATGAGGTGGTCGGAGATGCCGACGGAGACGAGGAGGTGAAGCCATGGTCCAGGACGATCTGCCGTAGGCGGGGAAGATGGAGACGAAGGCGAGCGGCTCGGGACGATTCCTCACACGGGGAGGACCGGTGCGTCGGGGCGGTGTGGATGATCGCAGGTCTCAGGGCCGACGGCGGGGACGGCACGGTGGAGCTCACCCCGGCAGGGAGGTGGGGGAGGGAAAGACGACATGGTGTCAGTGACGGGAGAGAGCCAGACAGGTTGACCAATAGACTCAAAATGACATGTTTACCCTTTTAATAAATAAAACAAATTAATACTTTCCAGTACTTTTCAGTACTTCTTTGTTTGTACTTTCCAGTACTACCTATTTTCCAGCCGTTGAATTAGGCTGGTTGGACGGTTCCTAAAATCCCAATCATGGTAAAACTTGTAAATGGATATATATAAAAAAATTACTATATCAGTTTTACGAAAAGCAAAAGTATCAGAATTAATGTGTATGTGTAGCTAAAATAAATAAACTCAATTGTCATGCAGCAGACAAGGAACCAAGTGCGAAATCAAGTAATCCAACAATCTAAGGTGATTTTCTTGTTTCACATCACTAAATAGCAACATGATTAAACACTCCATCACCATTACTTCCATACTACCTTGCTCGAATTGATGCTCCACGACCAATGTCCACGGCTGCAGCTTGCTACAATTTCGGCTGGTTTCAGTTTTGTATTAGCGTGAGAAGAAATAGAGAGCTAGGCCATGTAGATTGCAGAGAAGAGAATTGGAGAGAGAGAATTATTGACGTTTCTAGTTGATTTGTTTTTCTCTGAGCAATGCAGAAACTTCACAATTTTGTTCGCTTGTTGCCTAGCATTTTTTGAGTGATGTTTTTTTAATTGCAATGTATTCTAAGCAAACATACCCCTTTTCTTCCCAATGCAAATAGAGAAGAGGACCCGAAGATTCAAGGTGTAGTGCTCTTTGTGCAGCATGCATGTATGATGTCGGCCTCTCGCAACCCGTTGGCTGCTCCGAGGCCACCATCTCTCATGGCGTGATCTAGCAACGTTGCTGCTGTGGTGTACGGGCTTGGGGCAGTGGTACCTGCCACATGGCGTCCAGAGCTCGGCTCATGGAGCAGCACTGGTTGCAGGGAACTAAGTTTGGCTCCGACCCGACTTGCCGCTGATGCTCTTCGCCGCGGCGCTGCCTTCGTTGCCGAGGCTGCAGGACATAGTGCTGGTGGCCATGGTTGTGCTGCTGCACCTGGTGGTGATCTGAAGAGAGCAGGAGGAGAGCTGTGTATATTCGTGATTCATATATGAACTCTTATCTCTAAATCTGGTGCTTCTGCTTGCATATTTGTTATGGTTTTGTAGTGTGGCAAGAATTGCAAGGACGAGTTCATCGACCTTTTATCACACTAACTCAGTTAATTCTCTTCTAGATCCTGCTGTATATGCGTGTTTGTTTCCAACCATTCATGACTTGCACGGGGTTCTAATGGTTGTGCTGGGTGTTTGCGGCGGCGAGAGAGTCCACTAAAGTCTGGGTCGAAGGTGGTTTTGAGTTATCAATATTAATAGTTCTGAATACTTGTTCTGGTAGATTATTCTGAGTATGTTTATTTCTGTATTTAGGTGGATACATGTCAACATTATGTGATATTGCAGAAGTACGGTTTCCATTGAGGTAGGTTTGAACTTTGGTTATGGCTGGTATCTTCATGTTAATGTTCTATTTTTCACATCACATTTGAAGTAACTGAACAAATCAAGTTTGTCTCTTGAGTCTATTGAAATGAAAATTTGTAAAGCGGTGTGAACTTTTGGACAGTATTCTTTCAAGGATTGCAGATGTGTTAACCAGGATTGATTTTGAGTAAAACTAACAACCGTGACCAGCCACTTGATTTTTTGCCTGTATGCACTTCTCATCTACCATATGAAGGAAAACTTTGCTGAAGAGATTGCATTATTGTCTCCTTGTAGTGTTCTTAAGCTCGCCATGTTTATGTTCTTATTAGTCTTGTTTGGGGGGATCGGATTTCTGATGATGATGATGGATGTAACATCCCAAAATTTTTAAAATTCAAAAAAACATATGCATTCATTTCATTCATGCATTTGAAAATTCAAATAAAATAAACAAACCCTAAAAAGACTAAAACCCTAAAAATTCTATTTGCCAAATGTTGCCAAAATGACCTATATGCCAAAGTGCATATAAATATTACTTTGCTATTTTACAAATGTGTTTTAAACATGCCCCTTTTATCCTAAAACACTATTTAGAATTTTAATTTTTTTTAGAAAGAGGTTTGAAATCATTTGGAGGGTTAAAAGAAAAGCTATAAAAGAAAAACATAAAAGGAAAAAAGAAAAGAAACAAAAAAGGGGGGCCAAGCCAACTGGGCTGGCCCAGCCGGAGAAAACGGCCCGCGCGCCCCTCTCACACCCCATTCGCTGCCACCGGGACCCACCCGACAGGCGGGCCCCACCTGTCAGGGGTCACCCCTAACCTCCAACCGCCACTCCACTTCTTCCGCGCGTAGCAGCCCACCGCGGCCACGACCCCCACTCGCCCTCAAAGCCCCCACCCTCCTCTCTCTTCTTCCCCTCCCCTCGCCCAAAACCGAGCCGCCAGGCAGCTCAATTTGCTCGCCGGAGCTCAGCCAACCACCGCCGTTATTCGGCGATTCCGGCAAGTCGAGGTCGCCGCCGCGCCCCCAATTTTCTACCTTTCCCCTCCCCTCTCTCTGCCGCACCCCTCCTCACAATCTTCCCCCTCTTTGCGCAGCAGGAGGTGCCCCGCGAGGACGCCGACGTCCGCCACCGCTGCAGCCGGGAACCCTCAGCCGGGATCATGTCCGTTTGGCCTTTTGATTTCTAAAACTTGAAACAGTTGATAAAATGTTGTTAGTCGGCAATGTAGAGTTAGTCAGTGTTTTGATTAGAAGTGTACAGATGTGTCCACGAAAACTGGAGTATCCTTGCAGAGCAACTATACATTGGAGTTATCGTGCGGCACAATATTGCCCTAATTATTTTACTTTGAGTTATTGTTAAAAGCACATAATAAACATGTTTACTTTATGGACGTGGCTAGGGAGCATCCGATGCCAGTTTGCTCATCTAAACACTCGGCTATAAAAGGAAAGATTTCACTGTCACGGGAATCACTCAAATACTTCACGTGTGCATTTAATTTTATCAGAAGAAAAATCAAAAAGCCATAACTCGTAAATGGTGTGTCAGAATTGCAATCCGTTTTCACCATTAGGCCTCTCGCGATGAGATCTTCGAAACTAGATCCCATTTGTATATATTTTAACAATTTTCTTTTAAAAAAGCAACTATGTTGCCGTGAAAAACCAACTCTAGTGTTGTAGCAAAACAATTTTGTACAAAAGTTTCTTACACTATATTTTTTTGTATACTTTATAGCCAACTTAGTTTCTCCGGTATTTACTTAGCAACAACGGCCAACAAACAATGCAATACTAGTTTCCTATCATAGTTTCAAGTACCGTGGGTAACTAGATAACTTAATAGCAACGAAAATAAAACATCATAATCACATAGTACACAACTTAGACGCGGTTGTAGAGAACTTAGACGTGGTAAAAATATACTGAAGAATGAATGCAACTTAATCATAGTTGGTATACAAAATAACAAGAGTGTGTGTGCAACTTAACAACAGTTGATATGCAACTTAATAGTAGCGGTTATACAATTTGGAAATATGAGTATGCAACTTAGAGCTTGTGTGAACAGAAACTCAATTTGGCTCCCGGGTGCGTATGATCGCTCTACCATAAAAACATATTTCCAAGTGTTAAAAAAAATTTGACAAAAAAATTTACATGTACATCTCCATAATATATGTGTATTCGTCAAATTTCACGAAAAAATGATATTTTTTGTAATCTAAGCGGAAAAGAGAAAATTTATCTTGTGACAAGTCTTTGTTTCAGCACCGAATTTTTTTTTTTTACACACGTCACATGACATGTCGATTTTTCATGAAACGACTTTGTGAGCGTGTAGCACATGAAGATGTACGCGCGAAATTTTTGTTTCAATTTTTTTGACATTTTATAATGTGTGTAACATGTATTTCAAAATAAAGGGAGCATACGCTCCCATGTGCCAAAACATCACTCCCGTGTGTGAAGTAATAATTTACTATCTACAAAACACGACTTAGCACACGTTAGTTTATGCACTATTAAAACAACTTAGACACATGGATAGATAAGTTCGCAATAATGGTGCTTAACTTCACCATAATCGGTGATAGCTAACTTAATACTAGCTAGACAATGGATGTAATTTAACCTTAGTTGGACAAATTCACCCAAACTGATGAAATAGAGACAAAAATCTAACTGCGCATGTTACATCTACAACTATGTTGGACAATATATGCAAGTTAACCTTAATAGGTATACAACTTAATAATATAAGGTATGCAACTTAACACTAATGAATAAACAACTTAATACTAGTGGGTATGCAACTTAACACTAATGGGTTACAACTTAGCAATAGTGGGCATGCAACGTAGCACGCGTGTGAATTAACAATTAACTGCTTACAAACACGACTTATAGTTGTTGCAACTTAACCTAATAATACATGCAACTAAACCATGCATCAGTTGCAACTTAATAACCTAAATAATGGATGCGACTTAACCTTATAATGGATGCAACTTAGCATGATAATGGATGCAACTTAAACTACTAATAGATGCAACTAAACCTAAGCCTTGTAGCCGTTGCAATTAAATACAAGGAACAACACGAGTCATGACACTAGGCACAACGCGAGCTGCAAGAAGCCAAAGGGGATGCCGCATTAAGATCCGTGGTGCCCAACCCTCCACAGAGCCATGCCAATGGGGAGCCCGATCTCGTCACCTTCCGTCCAAGAAGCAACGACAAATCCGTGTGCAAAACAGAATATAAGTTGAGGAAGGTCGCCACCAAGGGGAATGCCTGGTCCGGAGGATAGGGTGGCTCCTTAGGAGCTCCTGTTCGCATCGGTGGCCTCCGGGAGCACAGATTCCACCGTCAAGCTCAAAGGGCGGAGCCAGGCATGAACAACAAGGATAGCACGGCTCCGCGTAGATAGTGCAAATAAATATGTATCCTCTATGTAAATCTCCAAAACTTCAATTTAGTACTGTACAAGATAATAGTATAATACACAGGAGGAGCTGCTCACACGAGATCCCCTAGAGAAATGAGATAGTGGTAGAAACTAGGGTTCTACCGGGGCGAGGGCGTAGATTGTAGGGGTGGAAGTGCTGAGAGCGAGAGGGAGGAGGGCGGCGCCGGCGGCAGGGCGGCGCCGGCGGCAGGGCGCCGTCACGAGCACGCGGAAGGCGGCGGCTAGGGTTTGGGCGGCGCGGACGGGAGAAGGCCGACTCCTTTGGGAGTCGGCAATAATGATATCTGATTATTGCTTGATTGATTTAGTCTATTACAACTTGTATATATAAGAGAACTCGCGAAACCCTAATCTGCTAACTGGGCTAAGCCCCTAACTAAGCTTGGCATGTTGGGCCAATGGGCCCCCTTCGGCGGTAGACCAGGCCGGTCATAACATCTCTCCCCGCCTGCGCAAACAGCTCATCCTCGAGCCGGTAGTCCGGGTAATGTCTGCCGGAACTCCTCGCGAGGCTCCCAAGTCGCCTCCTCCTCGAAAAGGCCCTCCCACCGCACCAACAAGTGCCAAACATCACGACGTAGTTGAGCGCGGAGCACCTTGGCCGGGACCGGGCAGCGGACGTCCCGCGGCCGTCGGCGGAAGTGGTGGAGTGGCCACCGGCGGGGCACCGCGATAGGGCTTCAGCAGGCCCACGTGGAAGACATCGTGAATGCGGGCCCCCTCCGGCAACTGAAGCCTGTACGCCATGGTCCCAATACTCGACGATGATGAAGGGCCCCGCATAGCGCGGACCAAGTTTACGCTTGGCACGCGGGTCGAGGGACTGATGAGAGCGGTGCAACAGGCGAAGCCACACCCAGTCACCCACCGCGTACTCAACCTCACGATGTCGCCCGTCATAGTAGTGCTTGGCGACCTGTTGAGCTTGGACAAGACGCTGCCGCACCTCGGCCAGCATCTCGTCGCGGGCGCGGATGAGCTCGCCAGCTGCCTCCGTCCGCGCTGTCGGCTGGATCCACCGGTAGGATAGGTGGTGGTGGCCGACCGTAGACCACCTCGAATGGCGTAGCACGCAGGGCGGAGTGGTAGGAGGTGTTGTAGCGATACTCCGCCCACGCAAGCCAATCCACCCAAGCGCGCGGACGATCACCTGTAACACAGCGCAAATACATGGCGATCACCTTATTGACCACCTCGGACTGGCCGTCCGTCTGAGGATGGAACGCCGTGCTAAACCGGAGTTGGACCCCCGCCATGCGGAAGAGGTCCCGCCACACGTGCCCCGTGAACACCGGATCTCGATCACAGACGATGGACGAGGGAAACCCGTGTAGGCGGACGATACCGTCGAAGAAGGCGCGGGCCACAGACGCCGCTGTGTAGGGATGGCCAAGCGCGATGAAGTGGGCGTACTTGGAGAAGCGGTCAACCACCGTGAGGATGACAGACTTGCCGCCCACCCTCGGAAGGCCCTCGATGAAGTCCATGGAGATTTCGACCCACACCTGCGAAGGAACATCAAGCGGCTGCAGGACACCGCCCGGGCGCAAAGTCTCCGTCTTGTTGCGGCGGCACGTCTCACACGAACGCACCCAATCCCGGACCATGGCCCGATCGCCCGGAATGTAGAAATCCGCGCGAAGACGGTGGAGGGTCTTCTGGACACCCTCATGACCGGCGGAGTGTGCCAAGAGCAGCACTCGATGGCGGAGGTCATCATGGTCGGGGACGAACACGCGGCGCCCATGGAGGAGAAGGCCGTCGATGACGCGCCAAGGGTCGTCCAGCTCACCCGCGTCGAGCCGCTGCCGCCGCGAGCCGGGCATCCGGCGCGGACACCGTCGCCCGGCGGATGCGGTCGAAGAGGACGAAGGAGGGCCCCGAGCGGATGCGAGAGCGGGCGGCCGTCCGAGTCTCCCTCGGTGGCGTCGGGATCGGCGTCGCGGCGGGACAAGGCGTCGGCCACCGTGTTGAGGCGCCCGGACGATACTCCACCGTGAAGTCGAAGCCAAACAGCCTTGCCGATCCACTGGTGCTGGGGCACCGTCGACAGCCGCTGGTCCAAGAGGAACTTAAGGCTGTAGTGGTCCGTACGTACGCGGAACGAGCGCCCCCATAGGTAGGGGCGCCAGTGGCGGACGGCCTGAACCAAGCCAATGAGTTCCCGCTCGTATGCCGCAAGCTTGAGGTGGCGTGCAGCAAACGGCCGGCTGAAGTAGGCGAGTGGCCCGTCACCCTGGTGAAGGACGGCACCGAACCCCGCCCCGGAGGCGTCGCAGTCGACGATGAACGGCTTGTCGAAGTCTGGCATCTGGAGAACGGGGCCCGTCGTCGTGGGCCCCTTGAGGGCCTCGAAGGCAGCGGTAGCCTCGTCGTCCCAAGCGAAGGCCTCGTGCCGCAGCAGGCGCGTGAGCGGCGAGGCGATGAGGCCAAAATCCCGGATGAACTTCCGGTAGTAGCCGGCGAGGCCCAGGAACCCGCGGAGGGCGCGTGGTGAACGCGGCGTCGGCCAGGCGGCGACCGCCGCCACCTTGTCCGCATCCATCGCCACCCCGTCGGCGGAGATGACGTGACCGAGATAGGCCACCGAGGTCGTCGCAAACGAGCACTTCGAGCGCTTGAGGTGAAGTCGATGCGCTCGAAGCTCGTTGAAGACGATGGCGACATGCTGCAGGTGCTCCGCCCATGATGCGCTCGTAGATCAAGATATCATCGAAAAAACCAGCACAAAACGACGTAAGTATGGGCGAAGGACATCATTCATCGTGGCCTCGGAAGGTCGCGGGCGCGTTGGTGAGGCCGAAAGGCATCACCACGAACTCGAAGTGGCCATGGTGTGTCCGGAACGCCGTCTTGGCGATGTCCTCCGGTGCATGCGCACCCGATGATAGCCTCGAGCGGAGGTCGAGCTTGGTGAAGAACCTCGCGCCGTGGAGCTCGTCAAACAGCTCGTCAACCACCGGGATCGGGAACTTATCCTTGAGCGTGAGGGCGTTGAGGGCGTGGTAGTCGATGCAGAAGCGCCACGTGCCATCCGACTTGCGCACCAAGAGCACCGGCGCGGAGAACGGGGACGTGGAGATCCTGATGATGCCCGCCGCCAACATGAGCGTGCACCTGCGCTCCAGCTCGTCCTTCTGCAGCTGGGGGTAGCGGTATGGGCGCACCGCCACTGGCGCCGACCCCGGGAGCAAGTGTATGCGATGGTCACACGCTCGTGGGGGCGGCAGGCCCTGCGGCTCCTCGAAGATGTCGCCGTGCTGCTGCAGGAGGTGCGTTAGGAGGGGGTGCTCGGCATCGTCGGCCGCAGAGACTAGCTGGAGCTGCGGCGCGGGAGATGTGCCCTCGAGACCCTCCCAGCGAATGTGGCGTCCCTGGCGCCAGAAGGTCATCGTCAGGGCGTCGAAGTCCCAGAGAATGGGTCCGAGCGTCCGCAGAAAGTCGACGCCAAGGATGAAGTCGAAGCAGCCCAAGTCGATGCCGGCGCACGTGATGACGAAGTGCTCGTCGCCGATGGTAAGGGGAACGTGCCGGACCACCCCATGGCAGAGGGAGGCGGTCACCGTTGGCCACGGTCACGCGGAGGGTATCCCCACTCGTCGGCCGTAGCGCGAGGCGGCGCATAGTGGCGGTGGGGAGGAAATTATGCGTAGACCCCGTGTCCGGTAGCGCCACCGGAGGCTCGCCCCGGATAGTGACCGGAGCAGCATCGTCCGCTCGTGGCGGATGCCGGCGAGCGCGTGGAGGGACACGACGAAGGCCGTGGCAGCTGCGTCGGTCGGCCCGGCCATCTCGGATGCCGCGGCAACCGGCCCAGTCATCGGGTTGCCCTCCTCTACGTCGACGGTCTCCAGGTAGAAGAGGCGTGGGCACACGTGACCGGGCGTGTATGGGTCGTCGCAGCTGGAAGCGAGTCCCGTGCGGCGGCGTTCGAGCTGCTCCGCCGGGCGAGGCGGCGGAACGTGCGTGTAGGTGCGGGGGCAGGGCCGGTCGGTCCAGGTGGGGCGGGCCGGGTGGCGGCCGCGGCCGGAGGAGGAGGTCGGGCGGCGCGGGTGCCGCGGGCCAGGGGCGTCTGCTGAACCGCCTGGGCGCGACGCTCATAAGCGCGCGTGTAGTGCATCACCGTCTGGAGGTCCCGCGGAGCCTGTAGCTCGACATCCACGCGGATATGGTCCGGGAGGCCGCCAATGAAGAGCTCGGCGCGCTGTTGGCCCGTCACGCCGGGCGCATGGCATGCGAGGGCCTGGAAGCGGTCGGCGAAGTCCTGCACCGTGGTGGTGAACGCCAAACGCCCAAGCTCCGCCAAGCGGCTGCCGCGGACTGGAGGGCCGAAGCGGAGAAGGCAGAGCTCACGGAACCGGTCCCATGGAGGCATGCCACCCTCGTCCTGCTCCAGGGAGTAGTATCACGTCTGGGCGGTGCCGCGGAGGTGGTACGAGGCGAGCCACGTCCGGTCCGAAGCCAGGGTACGCTGTCCCCGGAAGAACTGCTCGCACTGGTTGAGCCAGTTGAGGGGGTCCTTGATACGTCTCCAACGTATCGATAATTTCTTGTGTTCCATGCCACATTATTGATGTTATCTACATGTTTTATGCACACTTTATGTCATATTCGTGCATTTTCCGGAACTAACCTATTAACAAGATGCCGAAGTGCCGATTCTGTTTTCTCGCTGTTTTTGGTTTCGAAATCCTAGTAAAGAAATATTCTCGGAATTGGACGAAATAAAAGCCCGGAGGCCTATTTTCTCACGAAGCTTCC
Organism: Lolium rigidum; assembly: GCF_022539505.1. Lineage (NCBI taxonomy): Eukaryota > Viridiplantae > Streptophyta > Magnoliopsida > Poales > Poaceae > Lolium > Lolium rigidum. The sequence continues at coordinate 179,516,473 of NC_061509.1, forward strand.
GGAAGACCGAAGACGAGACGAAGAGGGGCCACGGGGTGGCCAAACCCTAGGGCGGCGCGGCCCCACCCCCGGCCGCGCCGGCCCGTGGTGTGGGCCCCCCGTGCCGCCTCTTGACTTGCCCTTCCGCCTACAAATAGCCTCCGTGACGAAACCCCCGCACCGAGAGCCACGATACGGAAAACATTACCGAGACGCCGTCGCCGCCGATCCCATCTCGGGGATCCCGGAGATCGCCTCCGGCACCCTCGCCGGAGAGGGGATTCATCTCCCGGAGGACTCTACGCCGCCATGGTCGCCTCCGGTGTGATGTGTGAGTAGTCTACCCCTGGACTATGGGTCCATAGCGAGTAGCTAGATGGTTGTCTTCTCCCCATTGTGCTATCATTGTCGGATCTTGTGAGCTGCCTATCATGATCAAGATCATCTATATGTAATTCTATATGTTGCGTTTGTTGGGATCCGATGAATAGAGAATACTTGTTATGTTGATTATCAAAGTTATACATGTGTTGTTTATGATCTTGCATGCTCTCTGTTACTAGTAGATGCTCTGGCCAAGTAGATGCTTTTAACTCCAAGAGGGAGTACTTATGCTCGATAGTGGGTTCATGCCTGCATTGACACTCGGGACGAGTGACGAAAAGTTCTAAGGTTGTGTTGTGCTTGTTGCCACTAGGGATAAAACATTGATGCTATGTCTAAGGATGTAGTTGTTGATTACATTACGCACCATACTTAATGCAATTGTCTCGTTGCTTGCAACTTAATACCGGAGGGTGTTCGGATGATAACTCGAAGGTGGACTTTTTAGGCATAGATGCAGCTTGGATGGCGGTCTATGTACTTTGTCGTAATGCCCAATTAAATCTCACTATACTCATCATGATATGTATGTGCATTGTCATGCTCTCTTTATTTGTCAATTGCCCAACTCGTAATTTGTTCACCCAACATGTTGTTCGTCTTATGGGAGAGACACCTCTAGTGAACCGTGGACCCCGGTCCAATTCTTTTACCGAAATACAATCTACCGCAATACTTGTTCTATCGTGTTCTCTGCAAACAATCATCTTCCACACAATACGGTTAATCCTTTGTTACAGCAAGCCGGTGAGATTGACAACCTCACCGTTTCGTTGGGGCAAAGTACTTTGGTTGTGTTGTGCGGGTTCCACGTTGGCGCCGGAATCTCCGGTGTTGCGCCGCACTACATCCCGCCGCCATCAACCTTCAACGTGCTTCTTGGCTCCTCCCGGTTCGATAAACCTTGGTTTCTTTCTGAGGGAAAACTTGCTCGTTGTGCTCATCATACCTTCCTCTTGGGGTTGCCCAACGAACGTGTGAAATACACGCCATCAAGCATATTTTCCGGCGCTCGTTGCCGGGGAGATCAAGACACGCCGCAAGGGGAGTCTCCACTTCTCAATCTCTTTACTTTGTTTTTGTCTTGCTTTATTTTATTTACTACTTTGTTTGCTGCACTAAATCAAAACACAAAAAAAATTAGTTGCTAGTTTTACTTTATTTGCTATCTTGTTTGCTATATCAAAAACACAAAAAAATTAGTTTACTTGCATTTACTTTATCTAGTTTGCTTTATTTACTATTGCTAAAATGGCCAACGCTGAAAATACTAAGTTGTGTGACTTCACAACCACAAATAATAATGATTTCTTATGCACACCTATTGCTCCACCTGCTACTACAGCAGAATTCTTTGAAATTAAACCCGCTTTACTCGAATCTTGTCATGAAAGATCAATTTTCCGGAATTAGTTCTGATGATGCTGCCGCCCATCTTAATAATTTTGTTGAACTATGTGAAATGCAAAAATATAAAGATGTAGATGGTGATATTATTAAACTAAAATTGTTCCCTTTCTCATTAAGAGGAAGAGCTAAAGATTGGTTGCTATCTCTGCCTAAGAATAGTATTGATTCATGGACTAAATGCAAGGATGCTTTTATTGGTAGATATTATCCCCCTGCTAAAATTATATCTTTGAGGAGTAGCATAATGAATTTTAAACAATTAGATACTGAACATGTTGCTCAAGCTTGGGAAAGAATGAAATCTCTCGGTTAAAAATTGCCCAACCCATGGACTCGACTACTTGGATGATCATCCAAACCTTCTATGCAGGACTAAATTTTTCTTCACGGAATTTATTGGATTCAGTTGCTGGAGGTACCTTTATGTCCATCACTCTTGGTGAAGCAACAAAGCTTCTTGATAATATGATGATCAACTACTCTGAATGGCACACGGAAAGAGCTCCACAAGGTAAGAAGGTAAATTCTGTCGAAGAAACCTCTTCCTTGAGTGATAAGATTGATGCTATTATGTCTCTGCTATGCAGTGGTAGGCCTAATGTTAATTATAATAATGTTCCGTTAGCATCATTGGCTGCTCAAAAAGAATATGTTGATGTGAATTTCATTAAAAATAACAATTACAATGATTCTAGGCCATATCCTCGCCAATGGTAATTCTCTTGGTAGATATGTTTCACCTAATGAAGAGAAGATATTAGAAATTGAAAGATCCACTAAGAGCTTTATGCAATCACAATATGAGCAAAATAAGTTGTTTACTAAAACATTGAATGAGCAATCTACCTTGTTGAAGAATATAGGGAATCAACTTGAAAATCTGAATAGGGAGATCTCGGGGTTGCAAACTAAACTTGCTAATGTCGAGAACCGAATTTCATACATGTCCGCATCACAATCTTCTTTAATTAATAAAATGGCTGCTAAACCTGAGGATTTAGATGATAAAATTACTACTACAGCAAATGCCATTCAAGTTAGAATTAATGAGAATATAAGATTAATGGCTGAACTGCGTGCTAGGTGGGATAGAGAAGAAAATGAAAAACTAGCTAAAGAGAAGAATATAGCTAAAGTTTGGACTATTACCACCACTAGTAATGCTAATGCTACACATGTTGCTGCACCTCCTACTCATACTAATAAAAGAATTGGTGTTAGCAATGTTTCCACTTCTAATGCAAAGCGCGAAAAACTGCCCGAAACTGCTAAAACTGCTCGAAACCGCTCGTGATAAAGTCGCTGAAATTTTTTCCAACATTGGGGATGATGATCCCATTGCTTTAGATTATAATGGTTTGAATTTTGATGATTGCCACATCTCTGAAGTTATAAAGTTCTTGCAAAAACTTGCTAAAAGTCCTAATGCTAGTGCTATAAATTTGGCTTTCACGCATCATATTACAAATGCTCTCATAAAAGCTAGAGAAGAGAAACTAGAGCGTGAAGCCTCTATTCCTAAAAAGCTAGAGGATGGTTGGGAGCCCATCATTAAGATGAAGGTTAAAGATTTTGATTGTAATGCTTTATGTGATCTTGGTGCAAGTATTTCGTTATGCCGAAGAAAATTTATAATATGCTTGACTTGCCACCGCTGAAAAATTGTTATTTGGATGTTAATCTTGCTGATCATTCTACAAAGAAACATTTGGGTAAAGTTGATAATGTTCGCATTACCGTTAACAATAATCTTGTTCCCGTTGATTTTGTTGTCTTGGATATTGAATGCAATGCATCTTGTCCAATTATATTGGGAAGACCTTTTCTTCGAACTCGTTGGTGCTATTATTGATATGAGGGAAGGTAATATAAAATATCAATTTCCTCTCAAGAAAGGTATGGAACACTTCCCTAGAAAGAGAATAAAGGTACCTTATGATTCTATTATTAGAACAAATTATGATGTTGATGCTTCATCTCTCGATGTTACTTGATACACACTTTCTGCGCCTAGCTGAAAGGCGTTAAAGAAAAGCGCTTATGGGAGACAACCCATGTTTTTACCTACAGTACTTTGTTTTTATTTTGTGTCTTGGAAGTTGTTTACTACTGTAGCAACCTCTCCTTATCTTAGTTTTGAGTTTTGTTGTGCCAAGTTAAGCCGTTGATAGAAAAGTAAGTACTAGATTTGGATTACTGCGCAGTTCCAGATTTCTTTGCTGTCACGAATCTGAGCCCACTGCCCTGCAGGAAGCTCAGAAAATTATGCCAATTTACGTGCATGATCCTCAGATATGTACGCAACTTTCATTCAATTTGAGCATTTTCATTTGAGCAAGTCTGGTGCCATTTTAAAATTCGTCAATACGAACTGTTCTGTTTTGACAGATTCTGCCTTTTATTTCGCATTGCCTCTTTCGCTATGTTGGATGAATTTCTTTGATCCACTAATGTCCAGTAGCATTATGCAATGTCCAGAAGTGTTAAGAATGATTGTGTCACCTCTGAATATGTCAATTTATATTGTGCACTAACCCTCTAATGAGTTGTTTCGAGTTTGGTGTGGAGGAAGTTTTCAAGGATCAAGAGAGGAGTATGATGCAACATGATCAAGGAGAGTGAAAGCTCTAAGCTTGGGGATGCACCCGGTGGTTCACCCCTGCATATATCAAGAAGACTCAAGCGTCTAAGCTTGGGGATGCCCAAGGCATCCCCTTCTTCATCGACAAATTATCAGGTTCCTCCCCCGAAACTACATTTTTATTCGGCCACATCTTATGTGCTTTTTCTTGGAGCGTCGGTTTGTTTTTTGTTTTTGTTTTGTTTGAATAAAATGGATCCTAGCATTCACTTTATGGGAGAGATACACACTCCGCTGTAGCATATGGACAAATATGTCCTTGGTTTCTACTCATAGTATTCATGGCGAAGTTTCTCCTTCGTTAAATTGTTATATGGTTGGAATTGGAAAATGATACATGTAGTAATTGCTATAAATGTCTTGGGTAATGTGATACTTGGCAATTGTTGTGCTCATGTTTAAGCTCTTGCATCATATGCTTTGCACCTATTAATGAAGAAATATATAGAGCATGCTAAAATTTGGTTTGCATATTTGGTTTCTCTAAGGTCTAGATAATTTCTAGTATTGAGTTTGAACAACAAGGAAGACGGTGTAGAGTCTTATAATGCTTTCAATATGTCTTTTATGTGAGTTTTGCTGCACCGGTTCATCCTTGTGTTTGTTTCTAAATAGCCTTGCTAGCCTAAACCTTGTATCGAGAGGGAATACTTCTCATGCATCCAAAATACTTGAGCCAACCACTATGCCATTTGTGTCCACCATACCTACCTACTACATGGTATTTTCCAGCCATTCCAAAGTAAATTGCTTGAGTGCTACCTTTAAAATTCCATCATTCACCTTTGCAATATATAGCTCATGGGACAAATAGCTTAAAAACTATTGTGGTATTGAATATGTAATTATGCACTTTATCTCTTATTAAGTTGCTTGTTGTGCGATAACCATGTTTATCTGGGAACGCCATCAACTCATTGTTGAATTTCATGTGAGTTGCTATGCATGTTCGTCTTGTCCGAAGTAAGGGCGATCTACACCGAGTTGAATGGTTTGAGCATGCATATTGTGAGAGAAGAACATTGGGCCGCTAACTAAAGCCATGTTCCATGGTGGAAGTTTCAGTTTTGGACAAACATCCTCAAATCTCTAATGAGAAAAGAATTAATTGTTGTTGAATGCTTAAAGCATTAAAAGAGGAGTCCATTATCTGTTGTCTATGTTGTCCCGGTATGGATGTCTAAGTTGAGAATAATCAAAAGCGAGAAATCCAAATGCGAGCTTTCTCCTTAGACCTTTGTACAGGGCGGCATAGAGGTACCCCTTTGTGATACTTGGTTAAAGCATATGTATTGCGGTGATAATCCAGGTAGTCCAAGCTAATTAGGACAAGGTGCGGGCACTATTAGTACACTATGCATGAGGCTTGCAACTTATAAGATATAATTTACATGATGCATATGCTTTATTACTACCGTTGACAAAATTGTTTCATGTTTTCAAAATCAAAGCTCTAGCACAAATATAGCAATCGATGCTTTTCCTCTATGAGGACCATTCTTTTACTTTCAATGTTGAGTCAGTTCACCTATTTCTCTCCACCTCAAGAAGCAAACACTTGTGTGAACTCGTGCATTGATTCCTACATACTTGCTTATTGCACTTATTATATTACTCTATGTTGACAATATCCATGAGATATACATGTTACAAGTTGAAAGCAACCGCTGAAACTTAATCTTCTTTTGTGTTGCTTCAATACCTTTACTTTGAATTATTGCTTTATGAGTTAACTCTTATGCAAGACTTATTGATGCTTGTCTTGAAGTGCTATTCATGAAAAGTCTTTGCTTTATGATTCACTTGTTTACTCATGTCATATATATTGTTTTGATCGCTGCATTCACTACATATGCTTTACAAATAGTATGATCAAGTTTATGATGGCATGTCACTCCAGAAATTATCTTTGTTATCGTTTTACCTCGCTCGGGACGAGCAGTAACTAAGCTTGGGGATGCTGATACGTCTCCAACGTATCGATAATTTCTTGTGTTCCATGCCACATTATTGATGTTATCTACATGTTTTATGCACACTTTATGTCATATTCGTGCATTTTCCGGAACTAACCTATTAACAAGATGCCGAAGTGCCGTCTGTTGTTTTCCGCTGTTTTTGGTTTCAGAAATCCTAGTAAAGAAATATTCTCGGAATTGGACGAAATAAAAGCCCGAGAGGCCTATTTTCTCACGAAGCTTCCGGAAGACCGAAGACGAGACGAAGAGGGGCCACGGGGTGGCCAAACCCTAGGGCGGCGCGGCCCCACCCTCGGCCGCGCCGGCCCGTGGTGTGGGCCCCCGTGCCGCCTCTTGACTTGCCCTTCCGCCTACAAATAGCCTCCGTGACGAAACCCCCGGTACCGAGAGCCACGATACGGAAAACATTACCGAGACGCCGTCGCCGCCGATCCCATCTCGGGGGATCCTGGAGATCGCCCTCCGGCACCCTCGCCGGAGAGGGGATTCATCTCCCGGAGGACTCTACGCCGCCATGGTCGCCTCCGGTGTGATGTGTGAGTAGTCTACCCCTGGACTATGGGTCCATAGCAGTAGCTAGATGGTTGTCTTCTCCCCATTGTGCTATCATTGTCGGATCTTGTGAGCTGCCTATCATGATCAAGATCATCTATATGTAATTCTATATGTTGCGTTTGTTGGGATCCGATGAATAGAGAATACTTGTTATGTTGATTATCAAAGTTATACATGTGTTGTTTATGATCTTGCATGCTCTCCGTTACTAGTAGATGCTCCGGCCAAGTAGATGCTTTTAACTCCAAGAGGGAGTACTTATGCTCGATAGTGGGTTCATGCCCGCATTGACACCTGGGACGAGTGACGAGAAAGTTCTAAGGTTGTGTTGTGTCTGTTGCCACTAGGGATAAAACATTGATGCTATGTCTAAGGATGTAGTTGTTGATTACATTACGCACCATACTTAATGCAATTGTCCGTTGCTTGCAACTTAATACTCGGAGGGGTTCGGATGATAACTCGAAGGTGGACTTTTTAGGCATAGATGGAGTTGGATGGCGGTCTATGTACTTTGTCGTAATGCCCAATTAAATCTCACTATACTCATCATGATATGTATGTGCATTGTCATGCTCTCTTTATTTGTCAATTGCCCAACTGTAATTTGTTCACCCAACATGCTGTTCGTCTTATGGGAGAGACACCTCTAGTGAACTGTGGACCCCGGTCCAATTCTTTTTACTGAAATACAATCTACTGCAATACTTGTTCTACTGTTTTCTGCAAACAATCATCTTCCACACAATACGGTTAATCCTTTGTTACAGCAAGCCGGTGAGATTGACAACCTCACTGTTTCGTTGGGGCAAAGTACTTTGGTTGTGTTGTGCAGGTTCCACGTTGGCGCCGGAATCTCCGGTGTTGCGCCGCACTACATCCCGCCGCCATCAACCTTCAACGTGCTTCTTGGCTCCTCCTGGTTCGATAAACCTTGGTTTCTTTCTGAGGGAAAACTTGCTGCTGTGCTCATCATACCTTCCTCTTGGGGTTGCCCAACGAACGTGTGAAATACACGCCATCAGTCCTCGACGCCGTCGTATGTGGCGAATTCCAGCTTGGCGTAGCGTGGGGGAGCGAAGCCGGTGGCGCCCTGGGCGGGGTACTCCGTGCGACCAGCGGACCGCTCGGCGAAGCGGGCGGGCGGCGGGTCCGGGAAGGACGGGCGCGGGGGGTCCCCGGCGGTGGTGTAGACGGGGGATGGCGCCAGTGCGGCCGAGTGGATCGGCGGGGGCTCCATCGCGGTCACCCACGCCGGAAGTCGGGAGGGCGATGGCGGGAACTGGACCCGCTGGATGGGCACCCCCTGGGGCAACGAGGCGGGGCCCGGACTGGGGGCCGGCGGCTAGGCCGCCCACGGTGGCGGCGGCGGTGAGGCCGGGGGCGGAGCGGGCGCTCCCTGGCCGGGAAGGGCCGTCGGCGCGGCCGGGTAGGCGGCGAGGGGTGGCGACAGGACCGGCGTAGTCATCCCCTGTGTACCGATGAGGTACAGGCGGATGCCCTGGACGGCGTTGGCGAGGTCGCGGATGGCCGTCGACAGCTCTTGCGGCGAGAGGAGGGGAGCGGCGCCGGCGTCATCGGCCAGGGGCGCCGCGGCGCCCGTGGAGGGCGGCGGCAGTTGCGCGGCGGCGGAGGCGGCCGGCGGCGTCTCGGAGGCGACGGCGGTGGTGGCGGTGGGCTGGCTCGAAGACATGATGGTAGAGGTCTCTGATACCAAATTGGTAGAAACTAGGGTTCTACCGGGGCGAGGACGTAGATTGTAGGGGTGGAAGTGTTGAGAGCGAGAGGGAGGAAGGCGGCGCCGGCGGCAGGGCGCCGTCGCGAGCACGCGGAAGGCGGCGACTAGGGTTTGGGCGGCGCGGACGGGAGAAGGCCGACTCCTTTGGGAGTCGGCAATAATGATATCTGATTATTGCTTGATTGATTTAGTCTATTGCAACTTGTATATATAAGAGAACTCGCGAAACCCTAATCTGCTCACTAGGCTAAGCCCCTAACTAAGCTTGGCCGGTTGGGCCAATGAGCCTCCTTCGGCGGTAGACCAGGCCGGTCATAACAGATAGCCTTTTGAGTTTTGCTACCTGTTTTTACACAGGAGCTGCACAACCATGTGCTCTTTCCCCTTCCTGTAGCTTCTCATCTCTTCTTATCTTTCTTTTCTTCAACCGAAGTAGCCGGCCATGCACCCAGCAACGAAGCATAGAAGTGGAGAAAGAGCAGAACTCCAGCAGGCAAAAGCAATCACATTACTATGTAGTCTCAATTCTCCACTTTTTTTCACATATTCACATGACTACAGTGTCCAGCCACACAAATTTACCTGGAAATCGGAAATTGAAGATGGCCATTACCACCGCACTTGAAGTCGGAAGAGGGCATCGAAATTCAACTTGCCTCTTGTCGTTGATTGGTTTGGGAGCTAAACAATCCGGAGGAGATCCAATGGAGGGTTAACTCAAGCTGCATCCGGCTGGATTGGAGCGACGATCAGCGGCGGCCGGCCGGAACGAGAACCGTCTTCGGCCAGCAGAAGGGAGCAGCGGCAGTACGTGTCACCAGTCAGCACGGGGCGGGGCGGGGATCTCCGCGGCGGTGGATCGCCTGCTCGCTGGCGGCGAGTGGGTCGAGCGCCGGCGCGTGGGTCCGGAGGTGGGGCACAGCAGGAGGATGCGGAGCAAGGCACTGCGCCGGCAAACTGGACCAGCAGGCGGCGGGGATGGAGCTACGGTGGTCATGGAGGAAAGGGGCGGAACCGCGGAAGGGAGGAGCTGGTCAGCTGGATCGTGGGCACGTGATGCTCTCCGTACCTGTTTTGTCGGGACGTGGAAGATAGTCTTGATCGATCGAATCTGACGGTCATAAATCGGATGCTCGTTTTGATACATAGCATCCAAGCACTTTTTAGCACTTGGGTTACTTTATTCACATTCATTTTGTTATCTTGCGGATGCCGCCATCCCAAATTATTTGCTCACTCACTGAAATTCATGGATATACAGGTTGGGATGTGTTCTCTGCTCCCTTGCCTGTGACCACTGGCCCTCATCTTGCGTATGCTGCCATCATTGGCGGAGCCAAGTTTCAAAAAATGGATGTACAAAGCTCAAAAAAATAGCCAAAGTTTCAGGATTATATACGGTGTATTGTCATGTATATATGCATAATATATTGGTAAAGCTTCTTCCCTCAAAGTAATGGGTGTACATCTGTACATCCAAGTACCTATCTGGCTCCGCCCATTACCTTGCTCAGTTGGTTGGGATGGACGCCATGAGATTTGGCGTGGTTGAGGTGAGTTTTGTCAATTTGGCCAATTTTTTGTCATGTCTCACGACTTTTCCCTTTCCCCATTTGGATTAGTTTTTCTATACTTGTGTGCCAGATCTAAGAGGACTCTAGAAAGAGAACAATATGATGATGTAACCGATGTCTGATATTGCTCACGACTTTCACCTTTCCCCATTTGGATTAGTTTAAATCTAATGTTTTATGTGCCTATTGTACAGATCTGTTCTGATATTTCTCAGTTTTCAAGTTGCTTTGGTGAAGATTCGGTTGAGTGTAATCTTCAGTTGGTGTATTTTCAAATTGACTACTGCAAGGTTTGTTGCTCTATTTTTCAAACATTTTTGTGGTGACTGGATGTAAATAATTACATTGTCACTGTGATGGAACCAAATACCACTTGCACCTATGTATATGTGTGATGTTATTCGGTATGTAGCAGGTAATATTGGCCAAATTTAATAGATAGTTCTACCCGATATTATGGTGCACTCCCATGCAGCAGAATATATATCATTAACTGATGTTATGACAGGAAATTCATCTTGGCTCCCGGGAGCATTTGCTCCCGGATTTTTGGGGAGCAAATTTTCTTTTTCAAAACTTTTCAAAAAATTCCGAAAAAAATCATGCACGTACCTGGCCATGGCACGCATCACCTTGTGAAATTTCGCTGCGAAATATCATCGTATGTTATGACCCAGTTTGTTTGATGCCCTGGTCTGTTACCTTTCTTACTCCAGATCTGTTTGATTCTTGTATGCCTCCTAATTTACAATTGTTTCCCTTTTCTCCTCCAGCATGAGGCTCAGCTTGTTGATAATGGTACTACATTGTCAGGGTTCCCGCAAGTCTAGCAGATTTGTTTAGATAAAAGGCACTCAAGTGCCCAACTTTGAATTAACAAAGCCACCAACGGCGAAAAACGATACAAAGTGCTGAACCCAGCTTACAGAACGACACCACACACCCACACGAACTACCGAAGAAGCTACAACCGGAAGCGAGATCAACGAGCTCAGCCAAAGCGCCTACGAGGCTTGGAGAAGAGCTGGAGTCTACAGTGTCGGGCCGGAGCTCACTCGAGAGCGAGCCATTTTCACGCGCGCCTCAACAGAACTCCTCCGTCGCAGAAACGTCACCGGAAGCCGACCACCACCGGGGGCCAACCCTCGTTGCTCACAAACCGAACAGTAGCGCCAAGGAAGCTCGACAAGGGAAGGGGCACGGAGCAAGCCTTGCCGAAGATCGCCGAAGAAACACCTCCGTCACAACCATCGGAGAGCCTCGGGTTGTGGGCTCCAAGACGGTGTCTTCAAGAAGAGCACGACACCGGAGTGCCGCCACCGCCCGATCCGGGGATCTTGGATTTTCACCCGGAGCACGAAAGGGGGCAGGGAGAAGCCAGAACGACGCCTTCAAGAAGGAAGCGACGTCCATGGACGCCGCCGTCGTGGCCCTAGAAGGTAGAGGGCAAGAGTTTCCTCTCGGCATGATCTCTCCACCACCCAAACATGGCAAGGGACGCCACCGAGGTGGCAGCCACCACGCCCCCACAAACCGCAGCCCGCTAAGCACCATGACAGCCCCCTGTCCATGGCCCCAGCCAGCACCAGAACCTCGGGCTCGCCCGCCAACCCACAAGGTTCCCACCTTCCAGGGCCGCCGCCCCGGCATCCATGATCTTTCCACCGCGCGGAGAAAGGCACCACCTTGACAGGTGATGTCTACGGGAGCTTCTATTCTTGTAGACACTGTTGGGCCTCCAAGAGCAGAGGTTTGTAGAACAGCAGCAAGTTTCCCTTAAGTGGATCACCCAAGGTTTATCGAACTCAGGGAGGAAGAGGTCAAAGATATCCCTCTCAGGCAACCCTGCAACCACAAAGCAAGAAGTCTCTTGTGTCCCCAACACACCTAATACACTTGTCAGATGTATAGGTGCACTATTCGACGAAGAGATAGTGAGATGCAAGTAATATGGATGAGTATGAGTGGTAATAGCAATCTGAATAAAATATGGCAGCGAGCAAACATGTAACAAAACAGTAAACAAACAGAGATTCGATGCTTGGAAGCAAGGCCTAGGGATCCTGCTTTCACTAGTGGACACTCTCAACAATGATCACATAATAGGACTACTCTACACCCTCTTGTTGGATGATGAACACCACTAATTGTGTAGGATTACGCGAACCCTCAATGCCGGAGTTAACAAGCTCCACAATATTCAATGTTCATATTTAAATAACCTTAGAGTGTAAGATAGATCAACACAATTACACCAAGAACTAACATAGCATGCACACTGTCACCATCATACCATGAAGGAGGCATAGATCATATCAATACTATCATAGCAATAGTTAACTTCATAATCCACAAGAGATTACAATCATAGCCTACACCAAGTACTAACACGGATGCACACACTTGTCACCATTACACCGTGCGGGAGGAATAAAACTACTTTAATAACATCACTAGAGTAGCACATAGATGATATTCAACTAGATCACATAAAGAGAGAGATGAACCACATAGCTACAGCGGAGCCCTCAGCCCCGGGGGTAGATTACTCCCTCCTCATCATGGAGGCAGCGATGGCGGTGAAGATGGCGGTGGAGACGGCGGTGGAGATGGCTCCGGGGGCAATTCCCCGTCCGGCAGGGTGCCGGAACAGAGAGTTCTGTCCCCCGAATTGGACTTTCGCGATGGCGGCGGCTCTGGATGGTTTTCTCTGTTTCCGTCCTTTATGTCGACGTTTTTAGGTCAGGGACGATTAAATAGGCCGAGAGTCGGAGTCGGAGGGGCCACGGGGTGACCACACCATAGGGGGGCGCGCCCCCCCTTGGGCCGCGCGGCCAGGTGGTGTGGGCCCCCCTGGCACCTCTCTGACTCTTCTCCGGTGCTCCGGAAGCTTCCGGGAATTATAAGCCCTTCGGTCTTGATTTCGTCCGATTCCGAAAATATTTCTTTACTAGGATTTCTGAAACCAAAAACAGCAGAAAACAGCAAGCGGCCTTTCGGCATCTCGTCAATAGGTTAGTTCGAAAAACGCATAAAAATGATATAAAGTGTGAACAAAACATGTTGGTATTGTCATAAAACAAGCATGGAACATCAGAAATTATAGATACGTTGGAGACGTATCAGCATCCCCAAGCTTAGTTCCTACTCGTCCTCGAGTAGGTAAACGATAAAAGATAATTTCGAGGTGACATGCTACCATCATAATCTTAATCATACTATTGTAAAGCATATGAGATGAATGCAGCGATTCAAAACAATGTTAATGCAATGAGTAAACAATTGAATCATATGGCAAAGACTTTTCATGAATAGTACTTTCAAGACAAGCATCAATAAGTCTTGCATAAGAGTTACTCATAAAGCAATAAATTCAAAGTAAAGACATTGAAGCAACACAACGGAAGATAAAGTTTCAGCAGTTGCTTTCAACTTGTAACATGTATATCTCATGGATAGTTGTCAATGCAAAGCAATATAACAAGTGCAATAAGCAAGTATGTAAGAATCAATGCACAGTTAACACAAGTGTTTGCTTCTTGAGGTGGAGAGAGATATGTGAACTGACTCAACATAAAAGTAAAGAGAATGGTCCTTCAAAGAGGAAAGCATCGATTGCTATATTTGTGCTAGAGCTTTTATTTTGAAAACATGAAACAATTTTGTCAACGGTAGTAATAAAGCATATGAGTTATGTAAATTATATCTTACAAGTTGCAAGCCTCATGCATAGTATACTAATAGTTCCCGCACCTTGTCCTAATTAGCTTGGACTACTGGATCTTTGCAATGCACATGTTTTAACCAAGTGTCACAATGGGGTACCTCCATGCCGCCTGTACAAAGGTCTAAGGAGAAAGCTCGCATTTTGGATTTCTCGCTTTTGATTATTCTCAACTTAGACATCCATACCGGGACAACATGGACAACAGATAATGGACTCCTCTTTAATGCATAAGCATGTGGCAACAATTATTATTCTCATATGAGATTGAGGATATGTGTCCAAAACTGAAACTTCCACCATGAATCATGGCTTTAGTTAGCGGCCCAATGCTCTTCTCTAACAATATGCATGCTCCAACCATTAAGGTGGTAGATCTCTCTTACTTCAGACAAGACGGACATGCATAGCAACTCACATGATATTCAACAAAGAATAGTTGATGGCGTCCCCGAAACATGGTTATCGCACAACAAGCAACTTAATAAGAGATAAAATGCATAAGTACATATTCAATACCACAATAGTTTTTAAGCTATTTGTCCCATGAGCTATATATTGCAAAGGTGAATGATGGAATTTTAAAGGTAGCACTCAAGCAATTTACTTTTGAATGGCGGATAAATACCATGTAGTAGGTAGGTATGGTGGACACAAATGGCATAGTGGTTGGCTCAAGGATTTTGGATGCATGAGAAGTACTCCCTCTCGATACAAGGCTTAGGCTAGCAAGGTTGTTTGAAGCAAACACAAGCATAAACTAGTACATCAAAACTTACATAAAAGACATATTACAAGCATTATAAGACTATACATTGTCTTTCCTGTTGTTCAAACGCCTCACTAGAAAATATCTAGACTCTAGAGAAACCACTCATGCAAACCAAATTTTAACAAGCTCTATGTATTTCTTCACTAATAGGTGCAAAGCATATGATGCAAGAGCTTAAACATGAGCACAACAATTGTCAAGTATCAAGTTATTCAAGACATCATACCCGTTACTACATATAGCATTTTCCGTTTCCAACCATATAACAATTAACGAAGCAGTTTCATCCTTCGCCATGAAAATTAAAAGCTAAGAACACATGTGTTCATACGAACCAGCGGAGCGTGTCTCTCTCCCACACAAGCATTTATTCAAACAAAAACAAAAACAAGAGACATACAGATGCTCCAAGTAAAGTACATAAGATGTGACCGAATAAAAATATAGTTTCAAGAGAAGGAACCTGATAATGTTGTCGATGAAGAAGGGGATGCCTTGGGCATCCCCAAGCTTAGACGCTTGAGTCTTCTTGAAATATGCAGGGGTGAACCACCGGGGCATCCCCAAGCTTAGAGCTTTGACTCTTCTTGATCATAGTATATCATCCTCCTCTCTTGACCCTTGAAAACTTTCTCCACACCAAACTCGAAACAACTCATTAGAGGGTTAGTGCACAATAAAAATTAAAATGTTCAGAGGTGACACAATCATTCTTAACACTTCTGGACATTGCATAAAGCTACTGGACATTAATGGATCAAAGAAATTCATCCAACATAGCAAAAGAGGCGGTGTGAAATAAAAGGCAGAATCTGTCAAAACAGAACAGTCCGTAAAGATGGATTTTATTAGGGCACCAGACTTGCTCAAATGAAAATGCCCAAATTGAATGAAAGTTGCGTACATATCTGAGGATCACTCACGTAAATTGGCTTAATTTTCTGAGTTACCTACAGAGAATTAGACCCAGATTCGTGACAGCAAAGAAATCTGTTTCTGCGCAGTAATCCAAATCTAGTATCAACCTTTCTATCAACGACTTTACTTGGCACAACAAAATACAAAACTAAGATAAGGAAAGGTTGCTACAGTAGTAAACAACTTCCAAGACACAAATATAAAACAAAGTACTGTAGCAAAATAACACATGGGTTATCTCCCAAGAAGTTCTTTCTTTATAGCCGTTAAGATGGGCTCAGCAGTTTTAATGATGCAATTGCAAGAAATAGTATTTGAAGCAAAAGAGAGCATCAAGAGGCAAATTCAAAACACATTTAAGTCTAACATGCTTCCTATGAAGAGGAATCTTGTACACAAATGAATTCATGAAGAACAAAGTGACAAGCATAAGAGGATAAAACACGAGTAACTTCAAGATTCTCGACATAAAGAGGGGAAACTTAATATTATTAAGAGGCATATAACCATATTTCCCTCTCTCATAATAACTTTCAGTAGCATCATTGATAAAATCCACAATATACCTGATGGCGTGTATTTCACACGTTCGTTGGGCAACCCCAAGAGGAAGGTATGATGCGCACAGCAGCAAGTTTTCCCTCAGAAAGAAACCAAGGTTTATCGAACCAGGAGGAGCCAAGAAGCACGTTGAAGGTTGATGGCGGCGGGATGTAGTGCGGCGCAACACCAGAGATTCCGACGCCAACGTGGAACCTGCACAACACAACCAAAGTACTTTGCCCCAACGAAACAGTGAGGTTGTCAATCTCACCGGCTTGCTCGTAACAAAGGATTAACCGTATTGTGTGGAATATGATTGTTTGCGAGAGAAAACAGTAAAAACAAGTATTGCAGCAGATTTGTATTTCAGTATTAAAGAATGGACCGGGGTCCACAGTTCACTAGAGGTGTCTCTCCCATAAGATAAAAGCATGTTGGGTGAACAAATTACAGTCGGGCAATTGACAAATAGAGAGGGCATAACAATGCACATACATGACATGATAAGTATAGTGAGATTTAATTGGGCATTACGACAAAGTACATAGACCGCCA
Source organism: Lolium rigidum (assembly GCF_022539505.1). NCBI lineage: Eukaryota > Viridiplantae > Streptophyta > Magnoliopsida > Poales > Poaceae > Lolium > Lolium rigidum. The sequence goes on from NC_061509.1 coordinate 179,533,245, forward strand.
TCCAACTGCATCTATGCCTAAAAAGTCCACCTTCGAGTTATCATCCGAACCCCCTCCGGTATTAAGTTGCAAAGCAACAGTACAATTGCATTAAGTATGGTGCGTAATGTAATCAACAACTACATCCTCGGACATAGCGCCAATGTTTTATCCCTAGTGGCAACAGCACAACACAACCTTAGAACTTTCTCATCATCGTCCTAGTGTCAATGCGGGCATGAACCCACTATCGAGCATAAGTACTCCCTCTTGGAGTTAAAAGTAAAAACTTGGCCAGAGCCTCTACTAGAAACGGAGAGCATGCAAGATCATAAACAACACATGTATAATAACTTGATAGGCCCCTGGGCTTTAATTTCGTCCAATTCCGAGAATATTTCGTTACAAGGATTTCTGAAACCAAAAACAGCAGAAAACAGCAACTGGCACTTCGGCATCTTGTTAATAGGTTAGTTCCAGAAAATGCACGAATATGACATAAAGTGTGCATAAAACATGTAGGTATCATCAATAATATGGCATAGAACATAAGAAATTATCGATACGTCGGAGACGTATCAAGCATCCCCAAGCTTAGTTACGCTCGTCCGAAGCGGTAAAACGATAACAAAGATAATTTCGAAGTGATATGCCATCATAACCTTGATCATACTATTTGTAAACATATGTAGTGGATGCAGCGATCATAACAATGGTGATGACATGAGTAAACAAGTGAATCATAAAGCAAAGACTTTTCATGAATAGTACTTAAAGACAAGTATTAATAAGTCTTGCATAAGAGTTAACTCATAAAGCAATAAATCAAAGTAAAGGTATTGAAGCAACACAAAGGAAGATTAAGTTTCAGCGGTTGCTTTCAACTTGTAACATGTATATCTCATGGATAATAGTCAACATAGAGTAATATAACAAGTACAATATGCAAGTATGTAAGAATCAATGCACGGTTCACACAAGTGTTTGCTTCTTGAGGTGGAGAGAAATAGGTGAACCGACTCAACATAAAAGTAAAGAGAATGGTCCTTCAAAGAGGAAAGCATCGATTGCTATATTTGTGCTAGAGCTTTTATTTTGAAAACATGAAACAATTTTGTCAACGGTAGTAATAAAGCATATGAGTTATGTACATTATATCTTACAAGTTGCAAGTCTCATGCATAGTATACTAATAGTGCCCGCACCTTGTCCTAATTAACTTGGACTACCGGATCTTTGCAATGCACATGTTTTGACCAAGTGTCACAATGGGGTACCTCCATGCCGCCTGTACAAAGGTCTAAGGAGAAAGCTCGCATTTTGGATTTCTCGCTTTTGATTATTCTCAACTTAGACATCCATACCGGGACAACATGGACAACGAGATAATGGACTCCTCTTTTATGCATAAGCATGTGGCAACAATTATTATTCTCATATGAGATTGAGGATATATGTCCAAACTGAAACTTCCACCATGAATCATGGCTTTAGTTAGCGGCCCAAAGTTCTTCTCTAACAACATGCATGCTCCAACCATGAAGGTGGTAGATCTCTCTTGCTTCGGACAAGACGGACATGCATAGCAACTCACATGATATCCAACAAGAAATAGTTGATGGCGTCCCCGAAACATGGTTACCGCTCAACAAGCAACTTAATAAGAGATAAAGTGCATAAGTACATATTCAATACTACAATAGTTTTTAAGCTATTTGTGAGCCACAT
>NC_061509.1:179535051-179574817 GCF_022539505.1 Lolium rigidum
GTACTTAAAGACAAGTATTAATAAGTCTTGCATAAGAGTTAACTCATAAAGCAATAAATCAAAGTAAAGGTATTGAAGCAACACAAAGGAAGATTAAGTTTCAGCGGTTGCTTTCAACTTGTAACATGTATATCTCATGGATAATAGTCAACATAGAGTAATATAACAAGTACAATATGCAAGTATGTAAGAATCAATGCACGGTTCACACAAGTGTTTGCTTCTTGAGGTGGAGAGAAATAGGTGAACTGACTCAACATAAAAGTAAAGAGAATGGTCCTTCAAAGAGGAAAGCATCGATTGCTATATTTGTGCTAGAGCTTTTATTTTGAAAACATGAAACAATTTTGTCAACGGTAGTAATAAAGCATATGAGTTATGTACATTATATCTTACAAGTTGCAAGTCTCATGCATAGTATACTAATAGTGCCCGCACCTTGTCCTAATTAACTTGGACTACCGGATCTTTGCAATGCACATGTTTTGACCAAGTGTCACAATGGGGTACCTCCATGCCGCCTGTACAAAGGTCTAAGGAGAAAGCTCGCATTTTGGATTTCTCGCTTTTGATTATTCTCAACTTAGACATCCATACCGGGACAACATGGACAACGAGATAATGGACTCCTCTTTTATGCATAAGCATGTGGCAACAATTATTATTCTCATATGAGATTGAGGATATATGTCCAAACTGAAACTTCCACCATGAATCATGGCTTTAGTTAGCGGCCCAAAGTTCTTCTCTAACAACATGCATGCTCCAACCATGAAGGTGGTAGATCTCTCTTGCTTCGGACAAGACTGGACATGCATAGCAACTCACATGATATCCAACAAGAAATAGTTGATGGCGTCCCCGAAACATGGTTACCGCTCAACAAGCAACTTAATAAGAGATAAAGTGCATAAGTACATATTCAATACTACAATAGTTTTTAAGCTATTTGTTCCCATGAGCTATATATTGCAAAGGTGAATGATGGAATTTTAAAGGTAGCACTCAAGCAATTTACTTTGGAATGGCGGGTAAATACCATGTAGTAGGTAGGTATGGTGGACACAAATGGCATAGTGGTTGGCTCAAGTATTTTGGATGCATGAGAAGTATTCCCTCTCGATACAAGGTTTAGGCTAGCAAGGTTATTTGAAACAAACACAAGGATGAACGGTACAGCAAAACTCACATAAAAGACATATGGTAAACATTATAAGACTCCATACCGTCTTCCTTGTTGTTCAAAACTCAATACTAGATGTTATCTAGACTCTAGAGAAACCAAATATGCAAACCAAATTAGCAAGCTCTAAGTATTTCTTCATTAATGGGTGCAAAGTATATGATGCAAGAGCTTAAACATGAGCACAACAATTGCCAAGTATCAAATTATCCAAGACATTTTAGAGTTACTACATGTAGCATTTTCCAATTCCAACCATATAACAATTTAACGAAGGAGAAACTTCGCCATGAATACTATGAGTAGAACCTAAGGACATATTTGTCCATATGCAACAGCGGAGCGTGTCTCTCTCCCATAAAGTGAATGCTAGGATCCATTTTATTCAAACAAAACAAAAAACAAAAACAAACCGACGCTCCAAGCAAAGTGCATAAGATGTGGCCGAATAAAAATATAGTTTCAGGGGAGGAACCTGATAATGTTGTCGATGAAGAAGGGGATGCCTTGGGCATCCCCAAGCTTAGACGCTTGAGTCTTCTTAATATATGCAGGGGTGAACCACCGGGGCATCCCCAAGCTTAGAGCTTTCACTCTCCTTAATCATATTGCATCATACTCCTCTCTTGATCCTTGAAAACTTCCTCCACACCAAACTCGAAACAACTCATTAGAGGGTTAGTGCATAATAAAAATTCACATGTTCAGAGGTGACACAATCATTCTTAACACTTCTGGACATTGCATAAAGCTACTGGACATTAGTGGGTCAAAGAAATTCATCCAACATAGCAAAAGAGGCAATGCGAAATAAAAGACAGAATCTGTCAAAACAGAACAGTCCGTAAAGATGGATTTTATTAGGCCACCAGACTTGCTCAAACGAAAATGCTCAAATTGAATGAAAGTTGCGTACATATCTGAGGATCACTCACGTAAATTGGCATAATTTTCTGAGTTACCTACAGAGAATTAGACCCAGATTCGTGACAGCAAAGAAATCTGTTTCTGCGCAGTAATCCAAATCTAGTACTTACTTTACTATCAAAGACTTTACTTGGCACAACAAAACATAAAACTAAGATAAGGAGAGGTTGCTACAGTAGTAAACAACTTCCAAGACACAAAATAAAAACAAAGTACTGTAGGTAAAAACATGGGTTGTCTCCCATAAGCGCTTTTCTTTAACGCCTTTCGGCTAGGCGCGAAAGTGTATATCAAGTAACATCAAGAGACGAAGCATCAACATCATTACCAGCGGTGTTGGGAGTTTTATCAATTTTAGGCCTATAGTAATTCTTTGGTTTAGGCACCTTAGAAACATACATGAATTTTTGCTCCTTACCCACATAAGCTTTCTCATTAAATTTAAGAGAAGAAAAAGTTGAACCCAATTTTCTCATAGCTTCTTCAAGTTTACCAATTCTATGGGTTTGGTTATCATGGATAGCACAAGTTTCTAGAGTAGCAATCCTTTCATTAATTCCTCCTAGGATTTTATCAAGTTTATCGAGTATTATCAAGTAATATTTCCAATTTAGTTTCAACGCTACAATTTTTCTCTATGGTTTCCAATTTTTTTATAACATCCTCAAGGGAGGTTTCACTTTTAGTTTCATTAACAGATGGTGTTCCAAATAAACTCTCAATAATGCAACTAGCTTCTAAAGCGGGAGCACCTAGGAAGTTACCTCCCGCGAGACAATCAAGAACATATCTATTCCAGCTAGAGATACCAACATAAAAATTCCTGAGTAGAATAGTAGTGGAGTGTTTCTTAGTGCACCTATTATGGGCATCACTAATTCTATACCAAGCATCTTTTAAACATTCTCCCCCTTGTTGCTTAAATGAACGAACTTCAACTTCGGGATTACTCATTTTAGCGGTAGTAAATAAAGCAAACTAGATAGATTAAATGCAAGTAAACTAATTTTTTTGTGTTTTCGATATAGCAAACAAGATAGCAAATAAAGTAAAACTAGCAACTAATTTTTTTGTATTTTGATTTAGTGCAGCAAACAAAGTAGTAAATAAAATTAAGCAAGACAAAAACAAAGTAAAGAGATTGAGAAGTGGAGACTCCCCTTGCAGCGTGTCTTGATCTCCCCGGCAACGGCGCCAGAAAATATGCTGGTGCGTAGTTGACGTGGGAGTTAGAAATCTTTGTGGTGTAGCTTTTCTTCAGTTCCCAGGCAACGGCGCCAGAAAATATGCTTGATGGCGTGTATTTCACACGTTCGTTGGGCAACCCCAAGAGGAAGGTATGATGCGCACAGCAGCAAGTTTTCCCTAGAAAGAAACCAAGGTTTATCGAACCAGGAGGAGCCAAGAAGCACGTTGAAGGTTGATGACGGCGGGATGTAGTGCGGCGCAACACCAGAGATTCCGGCGCCAACGTGGAACCTGCACAACACAACCAAAGTACTTTGCCCCAACGAAACAGTGAGGTTGTCAATCTCACCGGCTTGCTGTAACAAAGGATTAACCGTATTGTGTGGAATATGATTGTTTGCAGAGAAAACAGTAAAAACAAGTATTGCAGCAGATTTGTATTTCAGTATTAAAGAATGGACTGGGGTCCACAGTTCACTAGAGGTGTCTCTCCCATAAGATAAAAGCATGTTGGGTGAACAAATTACAGTCGGGCAATTGACAAATAGAGAGGGCATAACAATGCACATACATGACATGATAAGTATAGTGAGATTTAATTGGGCATTACGACAAAGTACATAGACCGCCATCCAACTGCATCTATGCCTAAAAAGTCCACCTTCGAGGTTATCATCCAACCCCCTCCAGTATTAAGTTGCAAAGCAACAGACAATTGCATTAAGTATGGTGCGTAATGTAATCAACAACTACATCCTCGGACATAGCGCCAATGTTTTATCCCTAGTGGCAACAGCACAACACAACCTTAGAACTTTCGGTCACTGTCCCAGGTGTCAATGCAGGCATGAACCCACTATCGAGCATAAGTACTCCCTCTTGGAGTTAAAAGTAAAAACTTGGCCAGAGCCTCTACTAGTAACGGAGAGCATGCAAGATCATAACAACACATGTATAATAACTTGATAATTAACATGACATAGTATTCTCTATCCATCGGATCCCGACAAACGCAACATATAGAATTACAGATAGATGATCTTGATCATGTTAGGCAGCTCACAAGATCCGACAATGATAGCACAATGGGGAGAAGACAACCATCTAGCTACTGCTATGGACCCATAGTCCAGGGGTAGACTACTCACTCATCACTCCGGAGGCGACCATGGCGGTGTAGAGTCCTCCGGGAGATGATTCCCCTCTCCGGCGAGGTGCCGGAGGCGATCTCCTGGATCCCCCGAGATGGGATCGGCGGCGACGGCGTCTCGGTAAGGTTTTCCGTATCGTGGCTCTCGTGCTCGGGGGTTTCGTCACGGAGGCTATTTGTAGGCGGAAGGGTAGGTCAAGAGGCGGCACGAGGGCCCCACACCACGAGGCCGCGCGGCCAAGGGGGGCCGCGCCGCCCTAGGGTGTGGCCCCTCGTGGCCCCTCTTCGTCTCTCCTTCGGACTTCGGAAGCTTCGTGAGAAAATAGGCCCTCGGGCTTTAATTTCGTCCAATTCCGAGAATATTTCGTTACTAGGATTTCTGAAACCAAAAACAGCAGAAAACAGACAATCGGCACTTCGGCATCTTGTTAATAGGTTAGTTCCAGAAAATGCACGAATATGACATAAAGTGTGCATAAAACATGTAGGTATCATCAATAATATGGCATAGAACATAAGAAATTATCGATACGTCGGAGACGTATCAATACCCATCACTTAAAACATTCTTATCATCTTTCATATGCATAGAAGTATCATTAAATTTGGCATAAGAAAAGTTATTCTCATTAATAGTAATTGGAGCAAGATTATTATCAAGAATTTGAACATGGTAAACAAATTGCACATTAAGGGAATTGTTTTTGGTAATCCAATCATGACTATGACAAGTTTCATAAGGATAGTTAGAACCTATATCATAGCATTCTTTATAATAATCATCGGAGATCGGAGGCACGGTGTCATTATAGGAAATAGAATAGTTATCTTTCACGAGTCGGTTTATCCGTGTCCACACCATCATTGTTATTAGAAGGAGATGTATCAAGAACATAATGACCAGTAGCTAAAGGATTTTCAAACTCCTCTTCCCCAAGCTTAGAGCTTTCTATATCATTATGGGAGGAAGCATGGATAGCACTGACACTATGGCAATTATTATCATCATTTTCAGAATTAGTTTCCCGGAGATTTGTAATATCAAAAGTAGTGTGCTCATTCAAATCATGATCGCTAATGTATGTAAAGGGCATAGGAAGATCATCGTATTCAGATTCATTATCACAATAATCATTAGGAGCAACATACTTACGGTTACCTAGCGTTATCTCATTCACGCGGGGATACGCCGTTACCTCTTTATTTTTATTCTCCTTCTTCTTCTTCTTCTTCTTCTTTTTCTTCTTCGTCACCTTCTTCTTCTTCTTCTCTTCCTTCTCCTTGTTCCCTTCTTTAGGAGGAAGAGGCTCGAAGGGTGGCTTGTCCGCATAACCTGATTTACTTTCAGAAACAATAGAAGAAACTTGGGAGGATCCCTCCTTTTCATTAATTAGTTGAAAACACACAGCGGTCCTATCATATTTTGGCAAGGTGTCATCTTCTAAAATATTTTGTATGTAAGTATTTGTATGGCTATTATCAATGCAATAAGAAAAACACCCATGCAGGACATCATCAATATCAAGATCACTCATATGTAACAAAGAGATTTTTCTCGACAGTTCTTCACACCCCAAAAATAAAGTAAGTTCATCATGCTGATTAGGAGTAATTTCATAATCACAATACAAATTTGCAGCACTCATTGGGTTCAAATTATCATTGGAGGAGCATTGAAAATTAAAATGACCCACTTCATGGCAAACTTCACAAATAAAAGGATAGAGGGCATAAACTTTTTTACCAAGATCATCTAGAGCCCTAAACCACTTTCTAGTTTTTTCATTAGCATGATGGATACAATATTCATCTTTGATTTGATTAATTCCACAAGGTCTATGTATTCCACAAAAATTAACATGCTTATAGGAAATAGCATTCTTAGGAGTTTGAGCATGCTTATTGCAATAATTAACAACAATTTCATTCTTCATGCAAGCCTCTTTAAAAGGTTCATGATACTTATCAAAATTCTTTTTAGGCAATTCAAAATGAGAAGCAAAGGCTTTATAAAGATTTGCAGCAACTTGAGAGTCAAGACCATAAGTAGCACTCATATTTCGAAATTTATCGGTATCCATAAAAGCTTCAATGCATTCATAATCATAATTTATACCTGACTCTTTACCTTTGTCGTTCTCCCATCCTTCAGTGTTCTCCTCAATCCGATCAAGAAGATCCCTTTTAAACTCTTCTTTGTTGCGCGTGAATGATCCAGAACAAGTAGCATCCAGCAAGGTCTTGTCTTGAAAAGAAAGTCTTGCATAGAAATTATCAATGATGATATTACCTGGAAGCTCATGATTGGGGCATTTGAGCATTAAAGACTTCAATCTCTCCCATGCTTGGGCAATACTCTCTCCATCATGAGGCCAGAAATTATATATTCGGTTCGGTCTTTGTGAATTTCACTTGGAGGATAGAATTTTGAATAAAATAGAGGCACAATATCCTTCCAATCAAGAGAATGCTCCTCCTTCAGCAGTTTATGCCAATGCGCCGCTTTACCAGACAACGACATAGAGAATAATCTCTTCTTCACTTCATCCATAGAGATACCTGCACACTTGAATAACCCGCATAATTCATGCAAAAACAGTAAATGATCTCCAGGATGCACAGTTCCATCCCCTTCATAGCGGTTATCCATAACACGTTCAATAATTTTCATAGGTATTTTATATGGAATACTTTCAGTAGGTGCATTTAAGATACCACAAACATCATTAGAGTTATCGCATATGGGAGATAAAGTATTATCAGAGCAAATTTTCTCCACTAAAGATGGGAAGCTAAAAAGGTCACAAAAACTAGCTTCCCCAAGCTTAGACTTCTCCATAGCATTAGCAGTAATTGCATTCATACTAATAACATCGCTACTAGCATGCGAATAAGGTTCTATTGGTTTTTTAATGTTCGCACCAAACAATTCTAAATCAGGAAAAAGATTAAAAAGCTCACCAAATTTTTTGTTGTTTTCCATTATGCCTAACTAGTGAAAATAAAAACAAGAAACAAAAAGATGCAATTGCAGAATCTAAAGGAGATAGCTTCGAGCACTCACACACCGGCAACAGTGCTAGGAAATAGCTTGATAGTCGGAGGATGTGAATACCTTTTACCTTACCTCCCCGGCAACGGCGCCAGAAAAGTGCTTGATGTCTACGGGAGCTTCTATTCTTGTAGACAGTGTTGGGCCTCCAAGAGCAGAGGTTTGTAGAACAGCGAGCAAGTTTCCCTTAAGTGGATCACCCAAGGTTTATCGAACTCGGGGAGGAAGAGGTCAAAGATATCCCTCTCGAGCAACCCCGCAACCACAAAGCAAGAAGTCTCTTGTGTCCCCAACACACCTAATACACTTGTCGGATGTATAGGTGCACTAGTTCGGCGAAGAGATAGTGAGATGCAAGTAATATGGATGAGTATGAGTGGTAATAGCAATCTGAATAAAATATGGCAGCGAGCAAACATGTAACAAAACGAGTAAACAAACGAGAGATTCGATGCTTGGAAGCAAGGCCTAGGGATCCTGCTTTCACTAGTGGACACTCTCAACAATGATCACATAATAGGACTACTCTACACCCTCTTGTTGGATGATGAACACCACTAATTGTGTAGGATTACGCGAACCCTCAATGCCGGAGTTAACAAGCTCCACAATATTCAATGTTCATATTTAAATAACCTTAGAGTGTAAGATAGATCAACACAATTACACCAAGAACTAACATAGCATGCACAATGTCACCATCATACCATGAAGGAGGCATAGATCATATCAATACTATCATAGCAATAGTTAACTTCATAATCCACAAGAGATTACAATCATAGCCTACACCAAGTACTAACACGGATGCACACACTGTCACCATTACACCGTGCGGGAGGAATAAAACTACTTTAATAACATCACTAGAGTAGCACATAGATGATATTCAACTAGATCACATAAAGAGAGAGATGAACCACATAGCTACAGCGGAGCCCTCGGCCCGGGGGTAGATTACTCCCTCCTCATCATGGAGGCAGCGATGGCGGTGAAGATGGCGGTGGAGACGGCGGTGGAGATGGCTCCGGGGGCAATTCCCCGTCCGGCAGGGTGCCGGAACAGAGAGTTCTGCCCCCGAATTGGACTTTCGCGATGGCGGCGGCTCTGGATGGTTTTCTCTGTTTCCTTCCTTTCTGTCGATGTTTTTAGGTCAGGGACGATTAAATAGGCCGAGAGTCGGAGTCGGAGGGGCCACGGGGTGACCACACCATAGGGGGCGCGCCCCCTTGGGCCGCGCCGCCCTGTGGTTTGGGGCCCCCCTGGCACCCCTCTGACTCTTCTCCGGTGCTCCGGAAGCTTCCGGGAATTATAAGCCCTTCGGTCTTGATTTCGTCCGATTCCGAAAATATTTCTTTACTAGGATTTCGAAACCAAAAACAGCGAGAAAACAGCAAGCGGCCTTTCGGCATCTCGTCAATAGGTTAGTTCCGAAAAACGCATAAAAATGATATAAAGCGTGAACAAAACATGTTGGTATTGTCATAAAACAAGCATGGAACATCAGAAATTATAGATACGTTGAAGACGTATCAACAGGACTCGAGACACCCCCAAAGATGGCCGAGGCCAGTAGACCGCAAGTGAACGGCACTCCGACAGACACAGCCCTCCATGTCGCCGGCCCAGCGTGCCAGCAGATCCCCCCGTGGGATGGCATAGCAACCTGTGCTGAGCATGGCAACCAAATCCAGATCGGGCCCCCTGGCCCAGATCCGGCCGGCGCGGCCGCCCATCCGCACCCTCGCGCCCCACCATGACAGCAAGCTGCGCCAAGGCGTCCTTGTCGTCGTCTCCAGTCCTGTCGCCGGGAGGGCCGACCGCCGCCGGGTCAGACCACGTCGGGGGAGGCACACGAGCCGCCGGCCTCCGCCCCCCACGGAGACGGCGTCCGCGTCACACCCCTAGGCCGCCTCGAGTCGCGCGAGCCTCGCCGGCTGCAGGCCGCCGGCCATCCTGCCCCGGATGCACCGAGATCCGCGCGGAAACTGCACCTCCGGCCACGCCGCCCGCGCATGTGCCCAGAAGCGAGGAGAGGAAGGTCCGCCGCCGCCAGCACCGGCCGGGCTGGCGGCGGCGGCGGTGGGGGACGGAGGAGGAGGACGTAGGCGGGGGCGAGTTTAGGGTTCGCCCGAGCGCCCGCGGGAGCGCTCGAGGCGAACGGGTTTTTTCCGTTTCAAGTCTAGCAGATATGGGTCAACTGATGATGATTATGCGAATTCGGATAGCACCACACCTGAACACTGAACAACCATATTATCAGCCACCTGTTCTCCATCACCGGCACTCTGATAACAAGGTACCAGTAATCTCTATATTGCGTATAAAGCGTGAGCGAGGGCTAGAAACGAGGCCTCAGAATAATCGTTGGGCATTTAAAAGGGTAGCCTACAATTTTTTTTGTAAGTATGCTTTAACATAAGGCTCATCATTGATTTGGTGGCATCATATTTTCTTCGGTGGTGGAGGTATTCTTTTGGCTGTACTCCCATTTTTATTTGTATTATCACATTGTAGGTTTTAGCTGCTCTTCGTATATTATCATTACCAGAATACCACGTTCTTTATTTTGAGTTAAATTTGATTTACTTTTCTGAAATGGTACATCGCACGCACTGTGCACTCTTGATTACTAAATCTGATGAGTACAGATGCCTTTGCCAGAGTCTTGATTGCTAAATCTAATTTAGCACAGTTCCATCATGAATAAAGTGCTCCACCAGTGAGTTTTCCTGTCATCAGGGACCCAGGGAAATGTGTAAAGCCCTACCTCCCTACCCCGGCACCCTGCCCATAACAGCTGGTACTGATCCTAATGGTGGTGCCACCAGATTGCTTCCGTTGCGAGGTGTAGGCCTGCAGTATTTGAACAAGTTAACTTTGTAAGTGCTAAGCAATTGGGTGGCTTAGCATCGGAAGAAATAGGTATGACCTGCAACACGTAGCTAAATTTACTTAACTTTCCAGGCTTTCTATGTAAACCACTTAGACAAAAGAATTCAGGATCTTGTAAATAAAAATTTCAACCAAGATTTAGATCATTATATTGTACGCTATCAGACATCACTTATGTGGTGAATCATCTATTTTTTGATGTTCTGAAGAGTGGTTTAAGTGCAAGTCATATAGCCTGTAACAGGGAGCTTCAGGAGGTGCTATTCTTAACTCTCGGCTTCAAATCCAATCAAAATCAATCAAACTTGAGCCTACACAGAGTAGTAATAAGGTATTCCTGTACTTATATTTAACCCAAAACAGATAAAAAGTTTTAAGCTCTGAGATGTGTTTAGGTTAGTTAAAAGCTGGAAAGTCAAAAGTTGCTATCTTTGGTTACATTTATTAAATGCTTACCCATATGCAGACACCTACCTAAGTGAACATGGCTCAATACATGTGCTTCGGTTTGCTCATCAAATTTTCTATCTAGGATTGTGTGGTTACGAACTTACTGTGATTGTTCGACGTTGTTTTCTCAGGGTTTAGAGGATTAGTGGAAACTTGCATCCTACCTTGTGAGTGTCCGCCGTTTGTGCGCCGACACACATTGATTCACTGGCGAGCTACAATGATCTGCTATTTTTCCCAGTTCCATGTAAGACTAACACAGTCGCTGTTCACGTGCAGTTAATTGATTTTGTTTTTTTGAATCATTGTACTACTTGTATTCAGGACACAAGACCTATTATATGATGGAGTTCTATATGTAAGAATAGAGGCAGAAAATAAATATACAGGGCTTTTTTATGATCAACACTGCTATAGCTGTCATGTAATGGAAGAAATATCATGTTTTGTCGCTTTTGACATGCCATGTTATCGCCCCTGTTTGATAGGTTAGACTGAATTTATGCAATTTTGTGCTGATTCCAGTAATCATGTTAACGATGTTATCTTTGTTCAGCTTACTATATAATGTTTTACAAAATGTTTATCAATGCAAAAATATGGCGAAAATTGTAGTTTTATTTAAATTATTTTAATTAGTCGTATACACTAATCTATCATGTACATACTTTGGATTGTCAAACACGACAATGAGATGAGAACAGCGCTTGAGTCCACGCTGGGTTTCGTGTTGATTATATAGGCACATAGGCCGGGAGTTTACAAGAGGAGGGCGAGTCGGTCGGGCACAGATCAGGAGCCCGACTCGAACTCAAAACACATCTAACATGTTCAGAACAAACACGTACTAAACCTTCTAACACCCTCCCTTAATCTAAACCTTGTGAAAGGTTTAGATTACGTTTAAACTCATTTAACTGTTTCACTGGAAGTGCCTTTGTGAAGCCATCTGCAACTTGATCCTTACTTGAAATAAACTTGATGTCTAGTAGATTCGCAGCAACCCTCTCTCTGACAAAGTGAAAATCAATTTCAATGTGTTTAGTTCTAGCATGAAACACAGGATTTACAGACAAGTAGGTAGCACCTAAATTATCACACCAAAGACATGGCTTCTCCTTTAGCTTTACACCAAGTTCTCTCAAAAGAGCTTCAACCCAAATTAACTCTGTAGTGGCATTTGCCAAGGCCTTATATTCAGCCTCGGTACTGGATCTAGACACGGTAGCTTGTTTTCTGGCACTCCAAGAAACCAAGTTTGATCCAATAAATACAGCAAAACCTCCAGTAGATCTTCTGTCATCAATAGAGCATGCCCAATCTGCATCAGAAAAGGCACTAAGAAGTGTAGATGATGATTTGACAAATGTAATTCCAACCTTGGAAGTATCCTGAATATATCTGAGAATGCGTTTAACAGCTGACCAATGCTCAGTGGTTGGTGCATGAAGAAACTGAGAAACTTTATTCACAGAGTAAGAAAGATCTGGACGTGTCAGTGTCAAATACTGTAATCCTCCAACAATGCTGCGATACTGAGTACAGTCATCAGGACCCAAAGGTGTGCCATCAGTAAGAGATAATTGTTCTGTAGAGGATAATGGTGTAGGCGCAGGCTTGCAGTCCCGCATACCTACTTTAGCAATCAAATCTGTTGCATACTTCTCTTGAGTTAAAATCAATCTATCTTGCACCTTTTTAACCTCAATACCAAGAAAGTAATGAAGATCACCTAGATCTTTAATGGCAAAATTTGCATTGAGATCTTTAAGCAGAATGTCAATTGCATCATCAGAAGAGCTTGTCACTATAATATCATCAACATATATCAGCAAATAAATAGTGATACCAGCTCTGTTATAAAGAAATAATGATGTATCAGCCTTTGATGGAACAAAACCAAGATCACTCAATTTTGAACTCAGCCTAGAGTACCATGCTCGAGGTGCTTGTTTTAATCCATAAAGAGCCTTGTCAAGTTTGCAAATATAGTGCGGAGCGTGAGGATTTTCAAAACCTGGGGGTTGTTTCATGTATACCTCCTCTTCCAGAACACCATGTAAAAACGCGTTCTTGACATCTAGCTGCCGTAGACTCCATCCACGAGAAACAGATACAGACAGAACAATCCTGATAGTAGCAATTTTAACTACAGGACTAAAGGTATCCTCATAATCAATGCCATACCTTTGTTTAAAACCCTTTGCAACAAGTCTTGCCTTGTATCTGTCAATAGAGCCATCTGCTTTCCTTTTAATACGGTATACCCACTTGCAATCAATTAAATTTTTACTTCTGATTGGTGGAACAAGATGCCATGTCTTGTTGTCAATCAATGCATCATATTCTTCTTGCATTGCTTGCTGCCACTTTGAATCACTTTGAGCTTCAAATAATGTACTCGGTTCTCCTGTAGATGAAAACATGCCATATCTAACAGTACCATCAGTATGCTTCTTTGGATGTCGTATACCTTTTTGAAGACGTGTGCTGACACCAACATGCTGAGTAACAACAGGTTCTGGAGACGGTGACGGTGATGATTCTGATTCATCAAAGTTTTCATCAATTGTGTTGCCACAATTTTCTTCATTTTCTTCAATTTCTTCGGGTTCATTTCCCCCTCCAGCTGCTGTGGCCACAGAAGATCCTGAAGGAATATCTGCAGCAGACAGAGAGCCAGGCGAGGGTGGCGACAGCGACTGGCTGGGAGACACGCTGTCGGAGACGTCGGCTTCACCCGGGGACCGACCGCGCGCCCCTGCGCCAGGTGGCGGAGAACCAGTGGCGGAGGGAGACGGGGACCGCGAGGGCGTGTGGTCGCCACGCGCCTGCTCGGAAGACGCGCGCGACGGAGCCCTGCCGCGGCGACGCGAGTACACACGCAGCGCGGGAACAGCCGGATCTTTCTCGGGCTGCGGTTCCTCGGACTGACCAGTGCAGGAAGAATGTCTGGGCGAATCTTCTTCGGGATCAACGCCCAGTTCGTCATCTAATGCAGATTGCTGAAAATGAATTTCTGCACTATTTTGAGTACCGTTTGAGCTGCAATTTTCTTTTGCTGTTTCTGCAATCTGCTGTGCATCAGTAATAGGAATAATAGGCACATGGTTAGCAATATTTTGTACACCCTCATTTGTGGAAGTTGGAAGAAGCAAGATTTGTTGTTTGAGAAGAGCGCCGGCATTGGGATGAAGAGAAGCAAAAGGAAACACATTCTCATCAAACACAACATCACGTGAGATATAGATTCTGCCCGTAGAGATATCAAGACATTTGACACCTTTGTGCATGGGACTATAGCCAAGAAAAACACACCGTTTAGATCTAAAAGCAAGCTTGCGCTTGTTGTAAGGACGAAGGTTGGGCCAACAAGCACAACCAAAAGTTCTAAGAGCATCATAATTTGGTGTGACATTAAGGAGACGTTCTGTAGGGGTGTCAAAATCAAGAACCTTACTAGGAAGTAGATTTATGAGAAAGGTGGCAGTGATAAAAGCTTCATCCCAATATTTCAAGGGCATAGAGGCATTGGCAAGTAAAGCTAGACCCACTTCAACTATATGACGGTGTTTTCTCTCAGCAGAACCGTTTTGTTGGTGGGCATGAGGACATGAAACATGATGAGTGATGCCAACTTTTTGAAAGAAACTATTTAATTTCTCATACTCGCCTCCCCAATCAGTTTGCATAGTAACGATTTTTCTGTCAAACTTGCGCTCAACATATTGCTGATAATTAAGAAAGGCTTGATAAACATCAGAACGTTTCTTAAGCAAATATATCCAAGTAAATTTACTGAAATCATCAATAAAGCTTACATAATATGCATGTTTGCCCACAGACAAAGGAGCGGGACCCCATACATCAGAGAACACTTGCTCCAAGGGAGCATGAGAGACACTAGATGACACGAGATATGGCAACCGATGACTCTTAGCTAACTGACAAGAATCACAAACATATGGGGTACTATCTGGGGTGTAAGCTATTTTATTTCTCCTAAGAACTTGCTGAACCACAAATGAAGAAGGATGTCCTAAACGTCGATGCCATGTAGATGAAGATGGCTTTATTGAGAAGAAGGCATGCTTGGAGGTCTCGTGAAACATAGGCACCAAAGGATAGAGACCACCATAACAAGGGCCTCTAAACAGAGTTCTTGGAGTTGCTTGATCCTTGATTAAAAAGAAGAAAGGATGAAACTCAATAAAGACATGATTATCAAGAGTAAATTGATGAATAGACAAAAGATTTTTGGATGCATGTGGAACAAGAAGAATATTTTTAAGATCAAAGGAACTATGAGGAGTACGCAATATTGAATCACCAACATGACTAATATCCATACCTGTGCCTTCAGCAGTGCGGACCTTGTCTTGCCCGTTGTACTTGTTGGCGATGAGGAGCTTGCTTAGCTCATTCGTGATGTGATCAGTAGCACCAGAATCAGCATACCAGTTTGTATCAACACCATATGGGGCAGCAGCAAGGTGAGCAGCAGCAAGGTGAGCCGCCTTTTCAGTATCATCTCTCTTCTTCTTGTCATCAGAATAGCACCACCAACAATCGCTGGCAGCGTGTCCATGCTTCTTGCAGATTTGACACTCGGTGTCAACATATTTGGTAGGTGTACGATTAGAACGCCGTCCACCACCATCATTGCGCCTATCACGGCGATCATCACGCCTATCTCCACGGCGGTCATCATCACGCCTATCTCCACGGCGATCATCATCACGGCGCCAGGTGCGATCATCAGTGCGGCGCTCATCACGGCGCCAGTCATGGTCACGGTCATCATCTCGATAGCGGTCACCCCCTCCACCACCTCCACGGTAGAAGATATCAGGGCTGCGACCACGGGGAGGTGAAGAGCGTCGAGGAGGGGTGCGGCCACGGGGCCTATCATAGCCACGACGGGCTAGATTGGCCGAGGAGACAAAGCGGCCGTTTTCTTCAATGCCATTGCGCATATCATATCCACACAGCTTGCTCATAAAATTCATCAATGGTGGTATCATTATTGCCATTAACAGAGGTTATCAGTGAGTTGTATTCTCCCTTGTCCAGCCCATGAAGAAGATAGCCCAGAAGTTCATCGTCTCCAATGGATTTTCCAAGAGCAGAGAGCTCAGAAGCAAAGCCCTTCATCTTGGTGAAGTACTGATCAGCGGTCATGGTGAGTTTCTTGGTGTCATTGAGCATCTCACGCAGATGTTGAGCCTTGGTTCGAGACGCTGTTTTGAACATGCTAGTGATACCGGCCCAAGCTGCAGCGGTGGTGTCCATGTTCAGAACATGCGACAGAATTTCAGGTGACAACGAATTCCGAAGGAAACGTAGCACCAGTTGATCTCGAGCAATCCAGGCAACATAAGCAGGGTTCTCAACTTGGATCTTCTTCTTCTCAGAATCCTCCACCTCAATGATCTTGACAGGAGCACGGTCAGAACCATCGAGAAGGCCCATGACGTTAGCCCCACGGAACGCCGGAACGATGAGAGCCTGCCATAGGAGATAATTGCTCCGAGTCAGCACCTGGGTTGGCGGACTACCCAAGGCAGTGGCCAGGCCAGAGGTCGACGACGAGGAACTCATGGTTTTGGAGATGGGATCGGACTAGGGTTTTGGTGGGGGTTGTTGGGATGTGTCTAGGGTTCTTGGAATTTGTTTGTAGGAGGTGCGGCGGTGCTGGGCAGCGACGGTGGCACGATTGTCTGGTTGTAGAGATGCGGCGGCGGCGGCTCTTGCGGCGGCGACTGCATCGATCTTGGTTGTCTGATTGTAGGTGTTTGTGTTTTTGTGTTGTGGCGACGACAGAGAGAGGCTCTGCGGTGGCGGTGATGTTGGTTGGGATGCTATGCGGCGGCGGCGGCGACTCAAGGAGAAAGGCGGCGGCGGCAGCTAGGTCTTGAAGAGGAGCCGCTCTGATACCATGTCAAACACGACACTGAGATGAGAACAACGCTTGAGTCCACGCTGGGTTTCGTGTTGATTATATAGGCACATAGGCCGGGAGTTTACAAGAGGAGGGCGAGTCGGTCGGGCACAGACCAGGAGCCCGACTCGAACTCAAAACACATCTAACGTGTTCAGAACAAACACGTACTAAACCTTCTAACATGGATGTGGTTTGTTTTTGAGCCTCAACTAGAGATACAAGCTGTAGTATGATCAGAAGCACAACAACACACACCACACCCACGCACACCACAACGTGCACCCCAGCTATGCCCCTAACTAGACCTACAACCAATACCCAACAGGTCCTAAGAGACTTCTGAAGAGGTGCTTCAGGAACGACGGGCACGTCGTCCTCTCCTATGGCTTGTGAACGGAAAATGAGGCACCTGCCAAATTTTATTAGGGGACAAGACCCAGTAAGACACCCAGAAATTCGCTCCCGTGGGGAGTCGAACTCGGGTGGTTTGGAAGGCCACTGCCTCGCCCAACCACTGCGCCGCCATGTGCGTTCGAACAAGCTCTTGGGTTGGGTGGCAATGCAGCTGAGCGACCAATGATCTAAATCTACTACTAGTTGAATGCCCGTGCGTTGCTACGGAATTATAAACGAACATATAGATACACTTATTAGAAATTATTTTTAGGCTTATGTTTTCATAGACCCCCAAATTTCAAAGCAGCATAAACCTCCGAAGAGATATTTTGGTATCGTTTAATCTCAGCCATCTTATACCTAATCCCGAACATGTATCGTTTAATCTCAACCATCTTTGTATTTTACTCAGGAGAATGTTTCAGTTTTAGAGGTCTATGGAAGCACGAGCCTTTTTATTTATTGCAACATGAGTGTGTGAGCCCGACAACAACACATCACCTCACTTCTTTCACCAGTATTAGTGCATCTCATCCATCGTGCACCTTGCAATAAGACAAGGCATTGCCTTTGTTCCATGGTTCCACCTAGATGATAAGAAACTGTCAACAGTAGTTACACATAGAATATATAGCAGTGTAAGATAATAAGGATTTACAATTTTCATGTATGATGCATTCCACAAAAAAGGATGAAACTGAAAAAATAATAGAGCAAATGATCGCATGTTATGGGTACCTGGTATTTCTTTATATGAATTGGAGGTAGCTCCACGACATTGTCATCCTGACCTGGGCATCTCCATTCAGAAGCCAATTTCCCAACTTAACCACACATAATGCATTTTTCATGTTTCACTCGCATGATGATCACCTGTAAAGTCAGTTGAATTCTATAGACACAGAAGTACTCCTAAAATACCATGAAAACACTTTTTTTTGTACTTTGAGGTATAGGCTAGAGTTGCACTTTTGAATATATATTTTTTAAATTTTTACCTTTTTTAAAAATCAAGAAGAACCCCGACAAATTAGCATGATCAGATCAGCATCATATAAAATGATAAGGGGTGGCCCGATCTTCTCAGTAAGCAACGGTGGTGATGATGATCACGGGGTGATGGCAGCGGAGAAACACGACGATGAAGTGGATGATAACATGTATGACGCAACGAGATCTCTCGATTGGTCCCTGTCGCCAATGCAACAGCTCTCAACCCTGCAAGATATTCGCAACTCCACACACTTGCGCACGTAGCCACCGACCACGAAGCGGTAAGTTGCAACCGTCTAATTCCCAATGGAACAGCAGATCACACAAGACTTTTTCAGGATCTACACAATATCAAGCAATATGGTGTAGGGATTCAATAGTTTTGCTAGAGCAAACAACTAAGAACTAGGGTTTATCTTAAACGTGGTCTAAAGCAGCTAGGGGGCGTCCTGGGCACTTATATAGGTGTCCGGGACGAGTTCTGGTCGAAAAGATACAAGAATAACCGACCCGGAATAGATCCGGTCGAGACAGGACTCGGACTGGTCCGGTCTGGAATCCGGTCAACCGGGCTGTGGACCGGGCGGGCCGGTCTGTGGTCCGGTCAACCGGGCGGCAACCGGAAACTTCGCAACTTTCCGGTTGTTGCCCGGTACGATGCTTCATATCCGGTTGGCGGCCGGTTGGCGACCGGTCAACCGGGCCTGTGACCGGGCTGGCCGGTCAGGGGTCCGGTCGTGTGCTGGACCGGCCTGGACGTCGTCTTCTCCTCTCGCGCATTCCTCCCGCTCCTCCCTCGCGCGTCTATGAGATATCTTCATGTCCAGCTCCATGTCCAGCTTCACGTCCATCTTGACGTCCGTCTTCATGTCCAGCTGCTCCTCTCCTCGTGCGATGCTCGTCTCCTCTTGATACCCGATGATACATAAGTAATAGGACTTAGGCAGTATAAAGTTCTCATCAATCAAAGTATCGTTTAGAAACAAGTTCACCTGTTGTTTAAGTAGCTTCGCACGAGCTCTTGTAATTGGTCCAATCCGAACTTCATCGGACTTGAGCTTCACAGCAGGCTCATCTTCATCTATCAATGACGGAGGTAGTGGTGTAGTAGGGATGTCCTCATCATCTCCCCCCCTTCAAAAGGCGTCTACCTCGACGCTCCAAGGTCTTCTCCGTCATATGGTGTCAAATCAGCGACATTGAAAGAATTACTGACACCAAACTCATCAACTGGAAGATCTATCGAGTATGCATTATCATTGATCTTGGCAAGCACTTTGTAAGGACCAAGCACCACGAGGCTTCAACTTAGACTTCCGCAGCTTCGGGAACCTATCCTTGCGAAAATGTACCCAGACCATATCACCAGGCTTGAACAACATCTCTTTGCGCTTCTTATTCATCCTTGCAGCATTGCTCTTGCCTTTCTTCTCGATCAACTCTTTAGTCTTCACATGGATCTTACGCACAAAACCTGCCCCCTTGGATGCCTCCATATTAACTCTCTCATGTATGGGCAAAGGCAACAAATCAAGTGGAGTAATGGGTTTGAAACCATACACCACCTCAAAAGGACACAGCTCCGTGGTAGAATGTACCGCCCTGTTGTAAGCGAACTCCACATGCGGCAAACACTCTTCCCACTCCTTCGAGGTTCTTCTTGATCATGGATCTCAACGGTTGTGACAAGGTTCGATTCACCACCTCGGTTTGACCATCGGTTTGGGGATGACAAGTAGTACTGAACAGTAGCTTTGTCCCTAGCTTTCCCCAAAGTGTCTTCCGAAGTAGCTCATGAACTTCACATCACGATCGGAAACAATAGTCTTCGGGACTCCATGTAGTCGAACAATCTCCCCGAAAAACAGGTTAGCAATATGCGACGCATCGTCGCTTTTGTGGCAGAGCAATAAAGTGTGACATTTTAGAAAATCTGTCCACTACCACAAATATAGAATCATGGCCTCTTTTAGTACGCGGCAAACCCAACACAAAATCCATACTAATATCTTCCCAAGGTGTAGTAGGTGCCGGTAACGGAGTATACAAACCGTGAGGCTTCAGCTTGGACTTGGACTTGTTGCAAGTAATGCACCTCTTCACATACCTGTCCACATCCCGCCTCATCTTTGGCCAATAAAAATGATCAGCGAGCATGAGTAGTGTCTTCTCACGCCCAAAGTGACCCATCAAACCTCCAGCATGTGATTCCTGCAATAAGAGCAAACGCACAGACGATTCTCGGAACACATAGTTTGTTAGCTCTAAACAAGAACCCATCGTGTATGTGATACTTTTCCCATGCTTTACCCATAACACACAAGCGGTACGGTTCAGCAAAATCATGATCGAGTCGCATATAAATCACATAACACCTCTAATCCAGGAATTTTAACATCAAGATGGGTTAATAGCATAGTCTTCCTAGATAAAGCATCGAGCAACAATATTATCTTTTCCCTTCTTATGCTTAATAATGTATGGAAAAGACTCAATGAACTCAACCCACTTAGCAAGACGCCTATGCAAAGTAGATTGGGCTTTCAGATATTTCAAAGCTTCATGATCGGAATGTATGATAAATTCTTTTGGCCACAAATAATGTTGCCAAACCTCAAGAACTCTAATTACGAGCATACAATTCTTTATCATAGATTGGATAGTTCAACTTAGCACCGGAAAGTTTCTCGGAAAAATATGCAATTGGGCGACCCTCTTGCATCAACACACCACCAATTCCAATACCACTAGCATCACATTCAATCTCAAATTGCTTATTGAAATCAGGAAGTGCAAGCAACGGTGCGAGAAGTTAACAATCGTTTCAGTTCATCAAAAGCATGATCTTGGGCAACGCCCCACTCAAATGCAACACCCTTTTTAGTCAATTCATTCAAAGGTGCAGCAATAGTAGAAAAATTGGGCACAAAACGGCGATAAAACCCAGCTAGACCATGAAAACTTCTTACTTGACTCACATTCATGGGAGTAGGCCAATTTTGAATAGCTTCAATTTTAGACACATCTACTTCTACTCCATGCTTAGAGACAACATAACCCAGAAATATGACCTTATCTTTGCAAAATGTGCACTTCTCAAGATTACCATAGAGTTTACTAGCACGCAACACTTGCAAAACATGTCGAATATGTATAATATGATCAGATTCATTGCGGCTGTAGATTAATATGTCATCAAAATACACAACCACAAACTTGCCAATAAAATCACGCAAAACATGGTTCATCGAGTCTCATGAAAGTGCTAGGTGCATTAGTTAAACCAAAAGGCATTACTAACCACTCATATAAACCAAATTTTGTTTTAAAGGCGGTTTTCCACTCATCCCCTTCTTTCATCCTAATTTGATGATAACCACTACGCAAATCAATTTTAGTGAAAACAGCAAGCACCACTCAATTCATCTAGCATATCCTCTAAGCGGGGAATAGGATGACGATATCGAATAGTAATGTTGTTTATCGCTCTACAATCTACGCACATACGCCATGTACCATCTTTCTTAGGAACAAGAATAACAGGAACAGACACAAGGTCTAAGACTTATGCGGATATAACCTTTGTCGAGTAGCGCTTGTACTTGCTTCTGTATCTCCTTTGTCTCTTCGGGGTTCGTTCTATATGGTGCCCGATTGGGTAGCGAAGCTCCGGGAATCAAGTCGATTTGATGCTCAATACCTCGCAGTGGTGGAAGTCCTGCGGGTACCTCGTCCGGAAACACGTCGCCAAATTCCTGCAAAACATTAGAAACACCAATAGGAAGAGGGGTCATGTCGTTAGAAACCAAAACCGTACCCCTGTACAAAAGCACAAGAGGCATGGCTGTAGGATCCTCACTAAATTCTCTCATGTCTTCTTTGGTGGCTAATGAGACTAAGGAATTCACTCTCTCACTTTTCGTTATATCACTCACAACATTACAATTCTCTCGCCTATCTATGGATGCATCCTCCAAGTTTACTTCAATCTTCTGACGAGACTCATTGACAATTTGATGTGGTGTCATAGGCTGTAAATTAATTTTCTTGCCCTTGAACTCCAAGTGATATGTATTAGCACGGCCATTGTGTTGCACAGAACGTTCATAGAGCCAAGACCGTCCCAATAGTAGGTGACACACCGTTGATGCGTGCAGTTGACACACGTCCGTTGGGAACCGCAAGAGGAAGGTGTGATGCAGACAGTAGCAAGTTTTCCCTCAGAAAGAAACCAAGGTTTATCGAACCAGGAGGAGCCAAGAGGCACGTTGAAGGTTGATGGTGGCGGAATGTAATGCGGCGCAACACCAGGGATTCCGGCGCCAACGTGGAACCTGCACAACACAACCAAAGTACTTTGCCCCAACGAAACAGTGAGGTTGTCAATCTCACCGGCTTGCTTTAACAAAGGATTAACCGTATTGTGTGGAAGATGATTGTTTGCAAGAACAGTAAAACAAGTATTGCAGTAGATTGTATGCGATGTAAAGAATAGGACCGGGGTCCACAGTTCACTAGAGGTGTCTCTCCCATAAGATAAAAGCATGTTGGGTGAACAAATTACAGTCGGGCAATTGACAAATAGAGAGGGCATAACAATGCACATACATGATATGATAAATATAGTGAGATTTAATTGGGCATTACGACAACGTACATAGACCGCTATCCAAGCATGCATCTATGCCTAAAAAGTCCACCTTCGAGGTTATCATCCGAACCCCTTCCGGTATTAAGTTGCAAAACAACGGACAATTGCATTAAGTATGGTGCGTAATGTAATCAATAACTACATCCTTAGACATAGCATCAATGTTTTATCCCTAGTGGCAACAGCACATCCACAACCTTAGAACTTTTGGTCACTGTCCCAGATTTAATGGAGGCATGAACCCACTATCGAGCATAAATACTCCCTCTTGGAGTTAAGAGTAAAAACTTGGCCGAGCCTCTACTAATAACGGAGAGCATGCAAGATCATAAACAACACATAGGTAATAACTTGATAATTAACATAACATAGTATTCTCTATCCATCGGATCCCGACAAACACAACATATAGTATTACAGATAGATGATCTTGATAATGTTAGGCAGCTCACAAGATCCGACAATGAAGCACAATGAGGAGAAGACAACCATCTAGCTACTGCTATGGACCCATAGTCCAGGGGTGAACTACTCACTCATCACTCCGGAGGCGACCATGGCGGTGAAGAGTCCTCCGGGAGATGATTCCCCTCTCCGGCAGGATGCCGGAGGAGATCTCCAGAATCCCCCGAGATGGGATTGGCGGCGGCGGCATCTCAGTAAGGTTTTTTGTATCGTGGCTCTCGGTACTGGGGGTTTCGCGACGGAGGCTTTAAGTAGGCGGAAGGGCAACGCGGGTGATGTCTACGGGAGCTTCTATTCTTGTAGACAGTGTTGGGCCTCCAAGAGCAGAGGTTTGTAGAACAGCAGCAAGTTTCCCTTAAGTGAATCACCCAAGGTTTATCGAACTCAGGGAGGAAGAGGTCAAAGATATCCCTCTCAAGCAACCCTGCAACCACAAAGCAAGAAGTCTCTTGTGTCCCCAACACACCTAATAGGTGCACTAGTTCGGCGAAGAGATAGTGAAATACAGGTGGTGTGAATGAGTATGAGCAGTAGTAACGGCGCTAGAAAATAGCTTGCTGGCGTGTAGTTGATGGTGGTAATATGGTAGAAGTAGTTGATGTCTACGGGAGCTTCTATTCTTGTAGACAGTGTTGGGCCTCCAAGAGCAGAGGTTTGTAGAACAGCAGCAACTTTCCCTTAAGTGGATCACCCAAGGTTTATCGAACTCAGGGAGGAAGAGGTCAAAGATATCCCTCTCATGCAACCCCGCAACCACAAAGCAAGAAGTCTCTTGTGTCCCCAACACACCTAATAGGTGCACTAGTTCGGCGAAGAGATAGTGAAATACAGGTGGTATGAATGAATATGAGCAGTAATAACGGCGCCAGAAAATAGCTTGTTGGCGTGTAGTTGATGGTGGTAATATGGTAGCAGTAGTAACGCAGTAAAACGATAGAACAAGCAGCGATAGCGATATTTAGGAGCAAGGCCTAGGGATTAGACTTTCACTAGTGGACACTCCCAACTTTGATCACATAACGGAATAGATAGATGCATACTCTACACTCTTTTGTTGGATGATGAACACATTGCGTAGGATTACACGAACCCTCAATGCCGGAGTTAACAAGCTCCACAATTCAATGTTCATATTTAAATAACCTTAGAGTGCATGAAAGATCAACACGACTAAACCAAGTACTAACACAAGCATGCACACTGTCACCTTCACACTATGTAGGAGGAATAGATCACATCAATACTATCATAGCAATAGTTAACTTCACAATCTACAAGAGATCATGATCATAGCATACGCCAAGTACTAACACGGATGCACACACTCGTCACCATTACACCGTGCGGGAGGAATAAACTACTTTAATAACATCACTAGAGTAGCACATAGATAAATTGTGATACAAAACACATTGCAATCTTAAAGAGATATAAATAAGCACTTCACTACGCCATTCATAACAGGTGAATAAGTATTCTGTGAAATATAGCCTAAGAGACCCACACGGTGCACACACTCGTCACCTTTACACACGTGGGACAAGGAGTCTCCGGAGATCACATAAGTAAAACCCACTTGACTAGCATAATGACATCTAGATTACAAGCATCATCATATGAATCTCAATCATGTAAGGCAGCTCATGAGATTATTGTATTGAAGTACATATGAGAGAGATGAACCACATAGCTACCGGTACAGCCCCGAGCCTCGATGGAGAACTACTCCCTCCTCATGGGAGCAGCAGCGGTGATGAAGATGGCGGTGGAGATGGCAGCGGTGTCGATGGAGAAGCCTTCCGGGGGCACTTCCCCGTCCCGGCGGCGTGCCGGAACGAGACTCCTGTCCCCCAGATCTTGGCTTCGCGATGGCGGCGGCTCTGGAAGGTTTTCCGTATCGTGGTTCTTCGCATCAGGGGTTTCGCGACGGAGGCTTTAAGTAGGCCGAAGGGCAGAGTCGGAGGGCTGATGAGGGGCCCACACCATAGGGCGGCGCGGGCCCCCCTCTGGCCGCGCGGCCCTATGGTGGCGGCGCCTCGTCGCCCCACTTCGTATCCCTTTCGGTCTTCTGGAAGGTTCGTGGCAAAATAGGACCCTGGGTCTTGATTTCGTCCAATTCGAGAATATTTCGTTACTAGGATTTCTGAAACCAAAAACAGCGAGAAAACAAGAACTGGCTCTTCGACATCTTGTTAATAGGTTAGTTCCGAGAAAATGCACGAATATGACATAAAGTGTGCATAAAACATGTAGGTATCATCAATAATATGGCATGGATCATAAGAAATTATCGATACGTCGGAGACGTATCAGCATCCCCAAGCTTAGTTCTCGCTTGTCCCGAGCGAGGTAAAACGATAACAAAGATAATTTCGAAGTGACATGCCATCATAACCTTGATCATACTATTTGTAAACATATGTAATGAATGCAGCGATCAAAACAATGGTGATGACATGAGTAAACAAGTGAATCATAAAGCAAAGACTTTTCATGAATAGTACTTCAAGACAAGCATCAATAAGTCTTGCATAAGAGTTAACTCATAAAGCAATAAATCAAAGTAAAGGTATTGAAGCAACACAAAGGAAGATTAAGTTTCAGCGGTTGCTTTCAACTTGTAACATGTATATCTCATGGATAATTGTCAAGATAGAGTAATATAACAAGTGAAATATGCAAGTATGTAGGAATCAATGCACAGTTCACACAAGTGTTTGCTTCTTGAGGTGGAGAGAGGTAGGTGAACTGACTCAACATAAAAGTAAAAAGAATGGTCCTTCAAAGAGGAAAGCATCGATTGCTATATTTGTGCTAGAGCTTTTATTTTGAAAACATGAAACAATTTTGTCAACGGTAGTAATAAAGCATATGAGTTATGTAAATTATATCTTACAAGTTGCAAGTCTCATGCATAGTATACTAATAGTGCCCGCACCTTGTCCTAATTAGCTTGGACTACCGGATCTTTGCAATACACATGTTTTAACCAAGTGTCACAATGGGGTACCTCCATGCCGCCTGTACAAAGGTCTAAGGAGAAAGCTCGCATTTTGGATTTCTCGCTTTTGATTATTCTCAACTTAGACATCCATACCGGGACAACATGGACAACAGATAATGGACTCCTCTTTAATGCATAAGCATGTAGCAACAATTAGTGTTCTCATATGAGATTGAGGATATATGTCCAAAACTGAAACTTCCACCATGAATCATGGCTTTAGTTAGCGGCCCAATGTTCTTCTCTAACAATATGTATGCTCCAACCATTAAGGTGGTAGATCTCTCTTACTTCGGACAAGACGGACATGCATAGAAACTCACATGATATTCAACAAAGAATAGTTGATGGCGTCCCCAGAAACATGGTTATCGCACAACAAGCAACTTAATATGAGATAAAGTGCATAAGTACATATTCAATACCACAATAGTTTTTAAGCTATTTGTCCCATGAGCTATATATTGTAAAGGCGAATGATGGAAATTTAAAGGTAGCACTCAAGCAATTTACTTTGGAATGGCGGAGAAATACCATGTAGTAGGTAGGTATGGTGGACACAAATGGCATAGTGGTTGGCTCAAGAATTTTGGATGCATGAGAAGTAATCCCTCTCGATACAAGGTTTAGGCTAGCAAGGTTATTTGAAACAAACACAAGGATGAACGGTGCAGCAAAACTCACATAAAAGACATATTGTAAACATTATAAGACTCTACACCGTCTTCCTTGTTGTTCAAAACTCAATACTAGATATTATCTCGGACTCTAGAGAAACCAAATATGCAAACCAAATTAGCAAGCTCTAAGTGTTTCTTCATTAATGGGTGCAAAGTATATGATGCAAGAGCTTAAACATGAGCACAACAATTGCCAAGTATCAAATTATCCAAGACATTTTAGAGTTACTACATGTAGTATTTTCCAATTCCAACCATATAACAATTTAACGAAGAAGAAACTTCGCCATGAATACTATGAGTAGAGCCTAAGGACATACTTGTCCATATGCTACAGCGGAGAGTGTCTCTCTCCCACCAAGTGAATGCTAGGATCCATTTTATTCAAACAAAACAAAAACAAAAACAAACCGACGCTCCAAGCAAAGTGCATAAGATGTGACGGAATAAAAATATAGTTTCAGGGGAGGAACCTGATAATGTTGTCGATGAAGAAGGGGATGCCTTGGGCATCCCCAAGCTTAGACGCTTGAGTCTTCTTAGAATATGCAGGGGTGAACCACCGGGGCATCCCCAAGCTTAGAGCTTTGACTCTTCTTGATCATAGTATATCATCCTCCTCTCTTGACCCTTGAAAACTTCCTCCACACCAAACTCGAAACAACTCATTAGAGGGTTAGTGCACAATAAAAATTAAAATGTTCAGAGGTGACACAATCATTCTTAACACTTCCGGACATTGCATAAAGCTACTGGACATTAATGGATCAAAGAAATTCATCCAACATAGCAAAAGAGGCAATGCGAAATAAAAGGCAGAATCTGTCAAAACAGTAACAGTCCGTAAAGAGGATTTTATTAGGGCACCAGACTTGCTCAAATGAAAATGCCCAAATTGAATGAAAGTTGCGTACATATCCGAGGATCACTCACGTAAATTGGCTTAATTTTCTGAGTTACCTACGGAGAATTAGACCCAGATTCGTGACAGTAAAAGAAATCTGTTTCTCGCGCAGTAATCCAAATCTAGTATCAACCTTTCTATCAACGACTTTACTTGGCACAACAAAACACAAAACTAAGATAAGGAGAGGTTGCTACAGTAGTAAACAACTTCCAAGACACAAATATAAAACAAAGTACTGTAGCAAAATAACACATGGGTTATCTCCCAAGAAGTTCTTTCTTTATAGCCGTTAAGATGGGCTCAGCAGTTTTAATGATGCACTCGCAAGAGATAGTATGTGAAGCAAAAGAGAGCATCAAGAGGCAAATTCAAAACAAATTTAAGTCTAACATGCTTCCTATGCATAGGGTTCTTGTAAATAAACAAGTTCATGAAGAGCAAAGTAACAAGCATAGGAAGATAAAACAAGTATAGCTTCAAAAATTTCAGCACATAGAGAGGTGTTTTAGTAACATGAAAATTTCCACAACCATATTTTCCTCTCTCATAATAACTTTCAGTAGCAACATGAGCAAACTCAACAATATAACTATCACATAAAGCATTCTTATCATGAGTCTCATGCATAAAATTATTACTCACCACATAGGCATAATCAATTTTATTAGTTGTAGTGGGAGCAAATTCAACAAAGTAGCTATCATTATTATTCTCATCAAGTGTAGGAGGCATAGTATAATCACAACAAAATTTACTCTCCATAGTAGGTGGCACCAAAAGACCACTATCATTATAATCATCATATATGGGAGGCAAAGTATCATCAAAGAAAATTTTCTCCTCAATGCTTGGGGGACTAAAAAGATCATGAAAACCAGCTTCCCCAAACTTAGAACTTTCTATATCATTATCATCAATGGTGTTCAAAGCGTTCATACTAATATTACTACCGAGCATGCAAATAAGATTCCATAGGTTTTTTAATTTTCGCATCAAACCATCCATGTCTTAAATCAGGAAATAGAATAAGAAGCTCATTGTTGTCCATTATGCCAAACTAGTGTAAACAAGAAACAAAAAGATGCAATTGCAGGATCTAAAGGAAATAGCTTCAAGTACTTACAACGGCGAAAATAGCTTAGTAGCCGAGATCCGGAGTGTGAGTACCTTTTACCTTTCCTCCCCGGCAACGGCGCCAGAAAAATAGCTTGATGTCTACGGGAGCTTCTATTCTTGTAGACAGGTGTTGGGCCTCCAAGAGCAGAGGTTTGTACAACAGCAGCAACTTTCCCTTAAGTGGATCACCCAAGGTTTATCGAACTCAGGGAGGAAGAGGTCAAAGATATCCCTCTCATGCAACCCCGCACCCACAAAGCAAGAAGTCTCTTGTGTCCCCAACACACCTAATAGGTGCACTAGTTCGGCGAAGAGATAGTGAAATACAGGTGGTATGAATGAATATGAGCAAGTAGTAACGGCGCCGGAAAATAGCTTGCTGGCGTGTAGTTGATGGTGGTAATATGGTAGCGTAGTAACGCAATAAAACGATAAACAAGCAGCGATAGCAGTATTTAGGAGCAAGGCCTAGGGATTAGACTTTCACTAGTGGACACTCTCAACTTTGATCACATAACAGAATAGATAGATGCATACTTTACACTCTTTTGTTGGATGATGAACACATTGCGTAGGATTACACGAACCCTCAATGCCGGAGTTAACAAGCTCCACAATTCAATGTTCATATTTAAATAACCTTAGAGTGCATGAAAGATCAACACGACTAAACCAAGTACTAACACAAGCATGCACACTCGTCACCTTCACACTATGTAGGAGGAATAGATCACATCAATACTATCATAGCAATAGTTAACTTCACAATCTACAAGAGATCATGATCATAGCATACGCCAAGTACTAACACGGATGCACACACTCGTCACCATTACACCGTGCAGGAGGAATAAACTACTTTAATAACATCACTAGAGTAGCACATAGATAAATTGTGATACAAAACACATTGCAATCTTAAAGAGATATAAATAAGCACTTCACTACGCCATTCATAACAGTGAATAAGTATTCTGTGAAATATAGCCTAAGAGACCCACACGGTGCACACACTGTCACCTTTACACACGTGGGACAAGGAGTCTCCTGGAGATCACATAAGTAAAACCCACTTGACTAGCATAATGACATCTAGATTACAAGCATCATCATATGAATCTCAATCATGTAAGGCAGCTCATGAGATTATTGTATTGAAGTACATATGAGAGAGATGAACCACATAGCTACCGGTACAGCCCCGAGCCTCGTTGGAGAACTACTCCCTCCTCATGGGAGCAAGCAGCGGTGATGAAGATGGCGGTGGAGATGGCAGCGGTGTCGATGGAGAAGCCTTCCGGGGCACTTCCCCGTCCCGGCGGCGTGCCGGAACAGAGACTCCTGTCCCCCAGATCTTGGCTTCGCGATGGCGGCGGCTCTGGAAGGTTTTCCGTATCGTGGTTCTTCGCATCAGGGGTTTCGCGACGGAGGCTTTAAGTAGGCGGAAGGGCAGAGTCGGAGGGCTGACGAGGGGCCCACACCATAGGGTGGCGCGGGCCCCCCTCTGGCCGCGCGGCCCTATGGTGGCGGCGCCTCGTCGCCCCACTTCGTATCCCTTTCGGTCTTCCGGAAGGTTCGTGGCAAAATAGGACCCCGGGTCTTGATTTCGTCCAATTCCGAGAATATTTCGTTACTAGGATTTCTGAAACCAAAAACAGCGAAAACAAAGCAATCGGCTCTTCGGCATCTTGTTAATAGGTTAGTTCCAGAAAATGCACGAATATGACATAAAGTGTGCATAAAACATGTAGGTATCATCAATAATATGGCATGTATCATAAGAAATTATCGATACGTCGGAGACGTATCAGTAGTAACGCAGTAAAACAGTAAACAAGCAGCGATAGCAGTATTTAGGAACAAGGCCTAGGGATTAGACTTTCACTAGTGGACACTCTCAACTTTGATCACATAACAGAATAGATAGATGCATACTCTACACTCTTTTGTTGGATGATGAACACATTGCGTAGGATTACACGAACCCTCAATGCCGGAGTTAACAAGCTCCACAATTCAATGTTCATAGTTAAATAACCTTAGAGTGCATGAAAGATCAACACGACTAAACCAAGTACTAACACAGCATGCACACTGTCACCTTCACACTATGTAGGAGGAATAGATCACATCAATACCATCATAGCAATAGTTAACTTCATAATCTACAAGAGATCATGATCATAGCATACGCCAAGTACTAACACGGATGCACACACTGTCACCATTACACCGTGCAGGAGGAATAAAACTACTTTAATAACATCACTAGAGTAGCACATAGATAAATTGTGATACAAAACACATTGCAATCATAAAGAGATATAAATAAGCACTTCACTACGCCGTTCATAACAGTGAATAAGTATTCTGTGAAATATAGCCTAAGAGACCCACACGGTGCACACACTGTCAACTTTACACACGTGGGACAAGGAGTCTCCGGAGATCACATAAGTAAAATTCACTTGACTAGCATAACGACATCTAGATTACAAGCATCATCATATGAATCTCAATCATGTAAGGCAGCTCATGAGATTATTGTGTTGAAGCACATAGGAGAGAGATTAACCACATAGCTACCGGTACAGCGCCGAGCCTCGATGGAGAACTACTCCCTCCTCATGGGAGATAGCAGCGTTGATGAAGATGGCGGTGGTGTTGATGGAGAAGCCTTCCGGGGGCACTTCCCCGCCCCGGCGGCGTGCCGGAACAGAGACTCCTGTCCCCCAAATCTTGGCTTCGCGATGGCGGCGGCTCTGGAAGGTTTCTCGTACCGTGGCTTTTTTCGTATCGTGTTTTAGGTCTGGGACCTTTATATAGGCGAAGAGGCGGCGTCAGAAGGTCGAAGGGGCGACGACACCATAGGGCCGCGCGGCCAGGGGGTGGGTCGCGCCACCCTATCATCTGGGGGCCCTGTGGCCCCCCTCTGGCGACTCTCGGGTGTTCTAGATGCTTCCGGGCAAAATAGGAACCTGGGCGTTGATTTCATCCAATTCCGAGAATATTTCGTTACTAGGATTTCTGAAACCAAAAACAGCAGAAAACAGGAACTGGCACTTCGGCATCTTGTTAATAGGTTAGTTCCAGAAAATGCACGAATATGACATAAAGTGTGCATAAAACATGTAGATATCATCAATAATGTGGCATGGAACATAAGAAATTATCGATACGTCGGAGACGTATCAACATCCCCAAGCTTAGTTCTGCTCGTCCCGAGCAGGTAAAACGATAACAAAGATAATTTCTGAAGTGACATGCCATCATAACCTTGATCATACTATTTGTAAACATATGTAATGAATGCAGCGATCAAAACAATGGTAATGACATGAGTAAACAAGTGAATCATAAAGCAAAGACTTTTCATGAATAGTACTTCAAGACAAGCATCAATAAGTCTTGCATAAGAGTTAACTCATAAAGCAATAAATCAAAGTAAAGGTATTGAAGCAACACAAAGGAAGATTTAGTTTCAGCGGTTGCTTTCAACTTGTAACATGTGTATCTCATGGATAATTGTCAACATAGAGTAATATAATAAGTGCAATATGCAAGTATGTAGGAATCAATGCACAGTTCACACAAGTGTTTGCTTCTTGAGGTGGAGAGAAATAGGTGAACTGACTCAACATAAAAGTAAAAGGAATGGTCCTTCAAAGAGGAAAGCATCGATTGCTATATTTGTGCTAGAGCTTTTATTTTGAAAACATGAAACAATTTTGTCAACGGTAGTAATAAAGCATATGAGTTATGAAAATTATATCTTACAAGTTGCAAGCCTCATGCATAGTATACTAATAGTGCCCGCACCTTGTCCTAATTAGCTTGGACTACCGGATCATCGCAATACACATGTTTTAACCAAGTGTCACAATGGGGTACCTCCATGCCGCCTGTACAAAGGTCTAAGGAGAAAGCTCGCATTTTGGATTTCTCGCTTTTGATTATTCTCAACTTAAACATCCATACCGGGACAACATGGACAACGAGATAATGGACTCCTCTTTAATGCATAAGCATGTGGCAACAATTATTATTCTCATATGAGATTGACGATATATGTCCAAAACTGAAACTTCCACCATGAATCATGGCTTTAGTTAGCGGCCCAATGTTCTTCTCTAACAATATGCATGCTCCAACCATTAAGGTGGTAGATCTCTCTTACTTCAGACAAGACGGACATGCATAGCAACTCACATGATATTCAACAAAGAATAGTTGATGGCGTCCCCGAAGCATGGTTATCGCACAACAAGCAACTTAATAAGAGATAAAGTGCATAAGTACATATTCAATACCACAATAGTTTTTAAGCTATTTGTCCCATGAGCTATATATTGTAAAGGTGAATGATGGAAATTTTAAAGGTAGCACTCAAGAAATTTACTTTGGAATAGCGGAGAAATACCATGTAGTAGGTAGATATGGTGGACACAAATGGCATAGTGGTTGGCTCAAGGATTTTGGATGCATGAGAAGTATTCCCTCTCGATACAAGGTTTAGGCTAGCAAGGTTATTTGAAACAAACACAAGGATGAACCGGTGCAGCAAAACTCACATAAAAGACATATTGTAAACATTATAAGACTCTACACCGTCTTCCTTGTTGTTCAAACTCTTTACTAGAAATTATCTAGACCTTAGAGAGACCAATTATGCAAACCAAATTTTAGCAAGCTCTATGTATTTCTTCATTAATAGGTGCAAAGTATATGATGCAAGAGCTTAAACATGAGCACAAGAATTGCCAAGTATCAAATTATCCAAGACATTTTACCAATTACTACATGTAGCATTTCCCGTTTCCAACCATATAACAATTAACGAAGCAGTTTCAACCTTCGCCATGAATATTATGAGCTAAGAACACATGTGTTCATATGAACCAGCGGAGCGTGTCTCTCTCCCACACAAGCATGTATTTATTCAAACAAAAACAAAAAAACAAAAGCACACAGACGCTCCAAGTAAAGTACATAAGATGTGACCGAATAAAAATATAGTTTCAAGAGAAGAAACCTGATAAGTTATCGATGAAGAAGGGGATGCCTTGGGCATCCCCAAGCTTAGACGCTTGAGTCTTCTTGAAATATGCAGGGGTGAACCACCGGTGCATCCCCAAGCTTAGACTTTTCACTCTTCTTGATCATAGTATATCATCCTCCTCTCTTGACCCTTGAAAACTTCCTCCACACCAAACTCGAAACAACTCATTAGAGGGTTAGTGCACAATAAAAATTAACATGTTCAGAGGTGACACAATCATTCTTAACACTTCTGGACATTGCATAAAGCTACTGTACATTAATGGATCAAAGAAATTCATCCAACATAGCAAAAGAGGCAATGCGAAATAAAAGGCAGAATCTGTCAAAACAGAACAGTCCGTAAAGATGGATTTTATTAGGGCACCAGACTTGCTCAAATGAAAATTCCCAAATTGAATGAAAGTTGCGTACATATCTGAGGATCACTCACGTAAATTGGCTTAATTTTATGAGTTACCTACAGAGAATTAGACCCAGATTCGTGACAGCAAAGAAATCTGTTTCTGCGCAGTAATCCAAATCTAGTATTTACTTTACTATCAAAGACTTTACTTGGCACAACAAAACACAAAACTAAGATAAGGAGAGGTTGCTACAGTAGTAAACAACTTCCAAGACACAAATATAAAATAGAGGTACTGTAGCAAAATAAACACATGGGTTATCTCCCAAGAAGTTCTTTCTTTATAGCCATTAAGATGGGCTCGGCGGTTTTAATGATGCACTCGCAAGAAATAGTAGTTGAAGCAAAAGAGAGCATCAAGAGGCAAATTCAAAACAAATTTAAGTCTAACATGCTTCCAATGAAAAGGAATCTTGTAAATAAACAAGTTCATGAGGAGCAAAGTAACAAGCATAGGAAGATAGAACAAGTGTAGCTTCAAAGATTTCAGCACATAGAGAGGCATTTTAGTAACATGAAAATTTCTACAACCATATTTTCCTCTCTCATAATAACTTTCGGTAGCATCATGAGCAAACTCAACAATATAACTATCACATAAAGCATTCTTATCATGAGTCTCATGCATAAAATTATTACTCTCCACATAAGCATAATCAATTTTATTAGTAATAGTGGGAGCAAATTCAACAAAGTAGCTATCATTATTATTCTCATCAAGTGTAGGAGGCATAGTATAATCAAAACAAAATTTACTCTCCATAGTAGGTGGCACCAAAAGACTACTATCATTATAATCATCATAAATAGGAGGCAAAGTATCATCAAAGAAAATTTTCTCCTCAATGCTTGGGGGACTAAAAAGATCATGCTCATCAAAACCAGCTTCCCCAAGCTTAGAATTTTCCATATCATTAGCAACAATGGTATTCAAAGTGTTCATGCTAATATGTTCCATGGGTTTTTTAATTTTCGCATCAAACCATCCATGTCTTAAATCAGGAAATAGAATAAGAAGCTCATTGTTGTCCATTATGCCAAACTAGTGTAAACAAGAAACAAAAAGATGCAATTGCAGGATCTAAAGGAAATAGCTTTGAGTACTTACAACGGCGAAAATAGCTTAGTAGCCGAGATCCGGAGTGTGAGTACCTTTTACCTTTCCTCCCCGACAACGGCGCCAGAAAATAGCTTGATGTCTACGGGAGCTTCTATTCTTGTAGACAGTGTTGGGCCTCCAAGAGCGAGAGGTTTGTAGAACGGCAGCAAGTTTCCCTTAAGTGAATCACCCAAGGTTTATCGAACTCGGGGAGGAAGAGGTCAAAGATATCCCTCTCAAGCAACCCCGCAACCACAAAGCAAGAAGTCTCTTGTGTCCCCAACACACCTAATAGGTGCACTAGTTCGACGAAGAGATAGTGAAATACAGGTGGTGTGAATGAGTATGAGCAGTAGTAACGGCGCCGAGAAAATAGCTTGCTGGCGTGTAGTTGATGGTGGTAATATGGTAGCGAGTAGTAACGCAGTAAAACGAGTAAACAAGCAGCGATAGCGATATTTAGGAACAAGGCCTAGGGATTAGACTTTCACTAGTGGACACTCTCAACTTTGATCACATAACAGAATAGATAGATGCATACTCTACACTCTTTTGTTGGATGATGAACACATTGCGTAGGATTACACGAACCCTCAATGCCGGAGTTAACAAGCTCCACAATTCAATGTTCATATTTAAATAACCTTAGAGTGCATGAAAGATCAACACGACTAAACCAAGTACTAACACAGCATGCACACTCGTCACCTTCACACTATGTAGGAGGAATAGATCACATCAATACCATCATAGCAATAGTTAACTTCATAATCTACAAGAGATCATGATCATAGCATACGCCAAGTACTAACACGGATGCACCCACTGTCACCATTACACCATGCAGGAGGAATAAAACTACTTTAATAACATCACTAGAGTAGCACATAGATAAATTGTGATACAAAACACATTGCAATCATAAAGAGATATAAATAAGCACTTCACTACGCCATTCATAACGGTGAATAAGTATTCTGTGAAATATAGCCTAAGAGACCCACACGGTGCACACACTGTCACCTTTACACACGTGGGACAAGGAGTCTCCGGAGATCACATAAGTAAAATTCACTTGACTAGCATAACGACATCTAGATTACAAGCATCATCATATGAATCTCAATCATGTAAGGCAGCTCATGAGATTATTGTATTGAAGCACATAGGAGAGAGATTAACCACATAGCTACCGGTACAGCCCCGAGCCTCGATGGAGAACTACTCCCTCCTCATGGGAGACAGCAGCGTTGATGAAAATGGCGGTGGTGTTGATGGAGAAGCCTTCGGGGGCACTTCCCCGCCCGGCGGCGTGCCGGAACAGAGACTCCTGTCCCCCAGATCTTGGCTTCGCGATGGCGGCGGCTCTGGAAGGTTTCTCGTACCGTGGCTTTTTCGTATCGAGGTTTTAGGGCTGGGACCTTTATATAGGCGAAGAGGCGGCGTCAGAAGGTCGAAGGGGCGGCGACACCATAGGGCCGCGCGGCCAGGGGGTGGGCCGCGCCACCCTATCATCTGGGGGCCCTGTGGCCCCCCTCTGGCGACTCTCGGGTGTTCTGGATGCTTCTGGGCAAAATATGAACCTGGGCGTTGATTTCGTCCAATTCCGAGAATATTTCGTTACTAGGATTTCTGAAACCAAAAACAGCGAGAAAACGAGAGCGGCACTTCGGCATCTTGTTAATAGGTTAGTTCCAGAAAATGCACGAATATGACATAAAGTGTGCATAAAACATGTAGATATCATCAATAATGTGGCATGGAACATAAGAAATTATCGATACGTCGGAGACGTATCAGCGGGGGGCCACACGAGGGCCCCACACGTCAGGGCCGCGCGGCCTAGGGCTGGGCCGCGCCGCCCTGTTGAGGCGGCGCCTCGTGGCCCCACTTCCTTTCCCCCTCGGTCTTCTGGAAGCTTCGTGGCAAAATAGGACCACAGGCGTTGATTTCGTCCAATTCCGAGAATATTTCTTTACTAGGATTTCTGAAACCAAAAACAACTAGAAAACGACAAGCTGGCTCTTCGGCATCTTGTTAATAGGTTAGTGCCGGAAAATGCATAAATACGACATATAATGTGTATAAAACATGTAGATAACATCAATAATGTAGCATGGAACATAAGAAATTATCGATACGTCGGAGACGTATCAACCGTCATAGGAACAACATCAAAATCAATGCAATCCTTATACGTTCCAATAGCAAATTCAACACGCACCATGTGGTTTACTTTCATCTCACCATTGTCGCTCAACCACTGAATATAGTATGGATGCGGGTGCGGTAGATACTTCAACTTCAGCTTGGTACATAACTCCTTGCTTGCTAAATTGCGGCAACTCCCGCCATCAATAATGACCTTGCAAGCCTTGTCAGGACCAACTAAA
Organism: Lolium rigidum; assembly: GCF_022539505.1. Classification (NCBI taxonomy): domain Eukaryota; kingdom Viridiplantae; phylum Streptophyta; class Magnoliopsida; order Poales; family Poaceae; genus Lolium; species Lolium rigidum. The sequence continues at coordinate 179,573,009 of NC_061509.1, forward strand.
GCCTTTGTTTGGAACAAATTGCAGCGCTGAGTAGATGCACTAGGCAACACATTAAGAGCACGCTGCGACACAACAATGGTGCGAGCATCAGACGGATATGCATCTTCACCATCAGTGTCATAGTCATCATCTTCTGGAGCATTAGGGTCAACATCATCTCCAGTCTCGTATTCATTGTCCTCATTGATAACCATGACTTTGCGGTTAGGACAATCTCTCTTGAAGTGACCCTTGCCATCACATGTATGACAAACCATATCACGGTTACGCGCAGTAGACACATTAGAGCCACTCGTACTTGTAGCCAGATTCGGACTTCTTTGTGTTAGACACATTGGAGACCGGTTTACTAGGCGGAGTAGAGTAAGGTGCGGAGCGCGTCGAAGGCGCCGACGCCGAAGATGGTGCCGTGCGGGGTGTGAAACGCCCACCTCCTGTAGCTCGACCTTTGACCTTTGCTTCGTCAGCCAACAGTGATTCAGCTTCTCTTGCATGATGTAACAATTGATTCATATTGGTGTAGCTGTAGTGACGAACAATGCCTTTGATATCATACTTCAAACCGTTGAGGAAATGCTGCATTGTCATCTCAAGAGACTCACGGACATGGCCACGTCTGCATAAGCATCTCCATCTCCATGTAGTATTCATCCACAGTCTTCACACCTTGTCTCAATAGAGTCGGCTTATCATATATATTCCGCAAGTAATTTGTAGGCACAACGCGAGAAGTCATTGCCTCCTTCATGGCACGCCATGTGCGTATAGGCTGGTCACCATCCTCTTCGCGATTACGAACAAAAGCATCCCACCAACGCAAAGCGTAGCCATCAAACTCGGAAGAAGCAAGCTTGATCTTCCGGTCTTCAGTATAATGTGGATGTAAGCTCCACAACTTCTCAATCTTGAGCTCCCAAGTGAGGTATTCTTCAACATCAGCTCCTCCTTCAACTTGGGGATAGAAAACTTGGGCTTACCCAAGCCATCTTCCTCATCTTGTCCACGACCATTGCGGCCAAGTGGAGCCCAACCGCGAGGACGATTACCACGTGGCGCATCACGAGCATTGTGTGCGTCATCTTGAAGCTCAGGATCTTCGTCATCGTCTTGTTGTTGTTGCGCGGTCAAATTCTCAACAGCTAAGCGCAAATCAGCAAGATTACATTGTACATCCATCATTTGATCTTGCATGGTAGTGACGGTCACATGAGTAGCATCCAGCTTTTGGGAAATTTCATCAATCTTCCTGTCGTTGCCTAATCGACGGTACCTCGGAGGAGGGATCCTCACGAGGGGGATAAGAAGTAGGGGCCATAGGGCGGAGTGCACACGGGACGGTGGTACGCGAGTTACCCAGCTTCGGAACACCCGCACGATGACGAGGCCTACTGCTGCTTGTCCGGAATTATCCGGGCGCTTTCGCGTTGTTACAATGAGTTGTGGTTGTGCCTCTAGGGCTCCCAGGATCCGGCTTATAAAGGCGCACGGATCTAGGGTTTACATGGAGAGTCCTAGCCGGATTACAGATAGCCTAACTACGGTACAATGTCTTGCCGTGTACGCCACGGATCCGCCTTCCATATACGTCGTGCTGGATCCGGGTTCCTCATGGGCCTCCACGGATCCGGGTTCCTCCTAATGTCGGTACGGATCCAGACTTACCGATCCCGGGCCGGACTTCTTCCTTCATGATCAACAAGCAATCGGGCCGCCCGATGGGCCACATGCCTCATCACCATCCGTGGGCCACCCGGGCTTGCCGGATCTAGGCACTCGTCGATGGTACACCCATGAAGTATACCCACAACA
>NC_061509.1:179574917-179594342 GCF_022539505.1 Lolium rigidum
GCGGAATGAGTTAGAAACCAGTCCCGGATTACGTAACTTGTACAAAACGAAACCCTCGGCTCCGCCTCCTATATAAAGGGGGAGTCGAGGGACGAAGAGATCATCGAATCATTGTTCACAAACCCTAGTTTTCATAATCGTCGAGTACTTTTCGGCTGAAACCTTCGAGATCTACTTGCCCTCTACTTCCAACTAAACCCTAGCCTACAATCCATAGGCATTGACAAGTTAATACCTTGTCAATGACGGCGCATATCCAAATCTAAATTTTCCACTGATTTTATTTAGATTTAAATTATATTTTATTAACTTGAGTATGCATCTAAAAATAGGAACTTTTAGCCCCTCACCTTTTAGTGGTTTCTGAATATATCAAACTGAGTACAAAAATAGGATGATTTACTTCTTGGCTAAGAGAAAACCCTCCACTGTGTTTTGGATCTTTTTTTCTTTGTCTTAGAGATGGTTTTGAGCAACGCACTGTTCTACATGTCATGGTGGATCAGAGGAGGAATATGTACGTGTTTAGTTATGAGAAGAAGAAGTAAGAGAGGGATGAACTTAGATTTTGGAGAAGAAAAGAATTTTTGAAGAACATACTAGTTGGTTGGGAATATCGGTGGACTCTCCATGACTTCCTCTGGGCAACGAAGATGGTACACGCACCCAAGGAAATCTTACATGTCTTGAGCTTGAGCACTGGGTTTACTAGGAAGATGTGGAGAGTTGGGAGCGCTTCGTCTTCTTTCGTGGGACACAATAGCCAACGGCATGTGCATGACTATTGATCAGTCTACGCATGATATCCCAGTATATCCACACAAAATGACATGAAGATTTCACGTCGTGTTCCATGGGACACACCAATCAGCAAGATGTGCATCTATGCATTAAATAACGTTAGCCACTCTTGATCGGTGTCCCACATCGGACCTACCTACGATGACATTAAATAATGCCTCACTTGCCTGCCACATACCACGACTCAATTTTATGCCGGTATGGAATCGACCATGGTGCAAAACCATGTGTCATTCTTGTTATGCGTCACGACTACTCGACCGCTGGTACAACATAAATGTAGCCACTTTGTGATGCGTCGTCCCACGTATCCACCGTGATATGTCTATAGCTCTCGTAGTGTGGGCCATTGAACAAGTGATGCGTAGATATATGAGCCATTGTTCGGCTTGTGTGGTGGAACACACCAGCCAGTAGGACATGTATGACTATTGATCAGTCTCGGCGTGGGATTCCAATAGTCCCACCGAAAATGACTCGTAGATTCCACATTGCATTCCAACATGTCACTCTTCACCTGCCGCATCATCAACTAGTGTCGGTCTTGCTTCTTAGGTACCTAACGCATTTTAGTGTCGTGATAAACTATACCACGACGTATTTCTTGTGTTCTCTTTGCCCCATGCCGAGAGAAGTCTATGTGCTAGAGAAAAATATTTTCTCAACACTTGTTATAAGTGCCTTCTTTGCTAAGTGTCTCCGGTAAATTGTATTGTGCTTGGTGTTTGTTCTGAAATAGACAATATAAGCGTGTACGTTATCTTCTCTACCTTGGACCATCGAAATGTAAAAATAATATGGTTTTGCTAATTCTAAGTCAACTGAGAATTAAGTTATAGCTTAGTCAAGTCACAAACCATTGGGTTTGGGTCGTGATACGTTCTGAACTCCGACTTCCACGTGAGTTTCTACTGAGATATTCCAAGTGTTATAACTCAGATATTTTCCAGTTGCACATAATGTTCATACTAGTGGTTCTTGATTCCTACTAACCTATAAATTACAGTTGAAGTTTAGGTGATATCCCAATTAAGTTAATTACTAGGTGAGTGATAGTCGCTCCCAACGTTCATACTCTGGGTAACTAGGCTTGCTGATACTAGGTTTTGAGAATCCATACCAACCATAGTTCTATCTTCAAACTAGGGTTTGTTTTGGAGGGAGTGGCCCAAATGGTTACCAATAGGGATATTGGTTCGATATGAGAATTGAAAACGACTAGATTAGAGATCGGTCATCAATAAAAAAAAATCCAACATGTCATGAAAAATCAGACACACTAATTTCTACCTTTTTCTAACACATTCTTATAAAAAATAATATTGAAATAGATCTTAGAGAGCAAGTTAAAAATGTCTAAAAATGCCACGTGTTTTTTTTGAAATCCAGGAAGTAGTAATATCCCCGTAGGACAAGTGACCTAGCTGCTTGGCAAAATTGAGCTCTTTCACCAGACCCGTACATCCAGAAGTCAATGCTTGCGCACCGTTCAACTAGGGCTGCTTGAAAGTAGGCGGCAGCGCGGCATGAGCAAACACTATGCGCTCAAATATTTACATGGCGATTGCAAAATATCACAGTAGTACGAATTGGTATCAACATCATGTCCTATAAATTAGTCGCTCCAAACTGGCAGAAAAAGGCACCCTGAATCGTGCTTGCGATTTAGCAAAAGCGCAGGCCTTCTTTTGGGAAGAACAAGCTGAGGAGGATAAAGACGGCCGGGGCCTGTGCGCACGGGATAGCTAGGAGGATTAGTTGAGTTGTAACGTCATCATAGTAGGTGCAAGTGCACAACATTACGATTGACATTATGATCCATGATTGGCTGGCTACCTGGTGGTCCTCCTCGCGTACGTACGTACGTCGACTAAAACGCGAAGCAATTCTGGGAGCGTGCGTATATAGTAGTGTTTGCACTTGCAGGATATATAAACGATCGACCGGTACGACCTTGATTGGACGCACTACGGGAGAGACGGCATGTGCCGACGGCCAGCCGATGTGCCGACGGCCAAATGTCGGGGCCGTCGGCACAGAGGCCCTGGTCGACCGGCGACGGAGCTGACCGTCGCCGCGAGGCGGCCGTCGACACACTGTCTTGCTACACCGACGGTCACCGTCGGCGCAAATCGGACCGTCAGCCACGAAAGGTGGCGACCGAAGGTCACCGTCGGCAGCACAGCCACGGCGCGTCAGACACGCGCGGACGAGCGGGCCCGGCCGTTAGGCCACGTCACGGCGCTCGTCTGATGTGCCGACGGTAGTCCACTAGCCTGCTGATGGCCGTCGGCACGAGGACCCAGAACCGGGTCCCCTGCTTCACGTGCCGACGGTCACCCACGGCACAAACAAGGCCGTCGGCACGGCTTATTTTTTTTGTTTTTCCATTTTTTTTTGCACCAAAGAGATAATTATTAATCCCAATCATTTTTTGTTTATTTATTTCTCACTGCTATTTTGGCGAACCCCTTTGCGGGAAACCTATATATATGTATAAGGGCGGTATAGAACCCCTTCGCCAGAAATCGAACCTCGGAGGGGTGAATGGCCCACACACGATACAAAATACTTAAGACCCACACACGATACAAAATACTTAAATAACTAATCTCACACACATACCAAAGCGCTTACGGAACTAGACCCACACACGGACCGAAACGAGTACAAAGAACTACACCCACACGAGAGGAAGCAAAACACTTAAAGAAACTACACCCACACACATGAACCAAAACGGCTAAAAGAACTAGACCCACACACAAACCAAAGCATTTAAAGAACAACGGGTCGACACATGACCCGCTAGACACACGGACTCGACACACACATATTAATCGGAGAAGTCGAAATCTTCATCCTCGGCTGGGGGTGTCCTGCGAAGCGGTGGTTGTGAGGTTCCACAACCACCGTTCATCATTCTCCCCCATGTCGACGCCTCTCCTTTGGCGTACTGCTGCTTCAACCTCGGCCTTCCTCGCCGCTTTCCCGCCCTCCTCTCTCTCTCTGTGCGTACGCTTCTCCTTCCGAATGCGCGCGTTGCCTCGACGTCTCCGGGATGGTCTCGCGCCACTTGTGCCATGAGCTGCTCGTCCGTCTCGGTGGTATCAATCCGCGGCGGCCGGCCCCGTGCCGCCGCGCTTCACCCGTGAGCGAAGTAGTGGCTCGATGGAGAGACTGCGAGCTTCCGTCGGAGACACGACCTCCGGGAAGTTCATTTCGTGGCGCGGCCGGCCAAACCTCAAGCCGCAACGTCGTATGCGCGGGCGGCAGCCTCCTTCGTGTAGAAGGTGCCGAGCCACACACGCGTACCACCGGCGGTGATTTCGGCGCGAAATGTCCCGCGGGCCGCGAGCGAACGCCGATGAAGCCCGTGTTGCTACGGCGACGAGGAGCCATCTCGGCGGCGGCTCGGCTCGGAAGGATTTTGTGGTTCTATTGGATGAGAGAAGTGATGAAGGGAGAAATGTTGTCTGGTCGTTGTTAGTGGAGAAGCCATGGCTATATATAGGCCGACGAGGGGGCTGAAGCGGCGGGAAAACATGGCGGGAGAGAATGGGCGGGAAAGGGTGGGCGGGAAAAAGGGCGGGAGAGAAGCGGCGGGAAAGGGTGGGCGGGAAAAAAGGGGGGGGAGAGAAGGAGCGGGAAAGGGTGGGCGGGAAAAAAGGGCGGGAGAGAAGCGGCGGCCGCCCCGCGCCGCCGCCGCCCCGCGCCGCCGCCGCCCTCGCCGGCCGCCTCGCCGCCGCCACCCGCCGCGGCCGCGGATCCCACGCGCCGCCACCACCCCGCCGCCACCGCCGCCACCACCCCGTCGCCACCTGCTCCGCCGCCACTCGCCGCCACCACCCCGCGCGGCCGAGCGTGCTCCGCCGCGGCGGCAACCCCGCCGCCCGCAGCCTCCCCGCCCCGGCGAGCCTCCTCGCCCCGCGGCAGCCGGGCCCGGGCCCGTTCCCGGCCCGCCGGTGCCGTCCGCGCAGCACCCCGCCGCCGCGCGGTCCCCGCGAGCACCCGCGGCACCCGCGCACCCCGCCGCCGCCGGCCATATGGTAAGGTACTCTTACCTTTTGTTTATTTTTTTAGCTTTTTAGTATTTGGCTATTTGCAATTAGCTAGGTAATTTGAAATGTTAAGAATTTGAAAGAAACATGTAAAGAATTTGGAAATTGAAATGAAGTAAAATAGAATTTTGTAATGTAAATAGAAATTGAAATGAAGGAATAGAAATGGAAATTGAAATGAAATAAATTAGAATTTTGTAGAAATGCATTTGTTTTATCAATTGATGAATTTGCATTGACAAATTTTGATTATTCTAACGAGGTCCCGTAGTGAGCATCCCGCGTGACGATCCCGGATCTTGCGGCGCATCTCTACGGCCGTCGACATCGCCGGTTGTTCGACTACTTCCTCTACGACCGAGGGTGAGCTGAATTGCCGACTCCCCCTTCGCATTTTTTATGTCATTAGATTTAATTTCTCCGTCAAGTCGCGTAACCTAGGTGTCAATTCCCGTCGCAAGCGTTACGCGGATAAATATGCATTAGTGGTCGACATATTTTGAACCGTAACGCTTGTGGCATTTACGGGACGGTCGCCGGACCCGTAGTTGGGTACGTTTTCCATGTTCTGCTCGGGTGCGAGACGGGATTTCGTCGGCGCCTCCCTGTTGTTCTCCGGATGCACATCCTCTCGGCTTTTGCCGAGACGTGTATCGGGAGAGCGGCGGGGAGGTCTTGTCGAGCTCGTCTCGCACCGGCAGCGTGGAGACGTACCCAACTACGAGTCCGAGGCTGCTAGGAGCCCACCTAGTAGAGATGTAGGTTGATGCACGCGTTTTCGCCGGTAGAAAAATAAAAATATGATGCATTCAATTTCATGCTACTATTTGTTGTTTGTCACGCAATAAAGCGGGATGGCTGATAATGAGTGGATGTACGGTGGCCGTGTTAGTTCGACTCAAGTGACGAGATGAATGGAAATGGAAGACCGATTTGTTAGTGAAGGAGTTAGCTCGTGGTTCGAAGGGGATTGTTCGTCCCCGTTGCCCTTGCAATGTCTGCGGGAGGCGTCATCCTAAGGATATTCTAGAGATGACTAAACACCTTTGGTGGAATGGGTATATGCGTGACTACGACCCGCCGGTCGACTTTTCTCGGCACGAACGTGATAGAGGTGAGGTGATGCGGCAGCGGATCGATGGCAATGAGAACGATGGCATCTTAAACTTGCTAGATGATCTTCGGGATGCTGACATGCCGGAGTTACCATGGGACGAACGGTCCGAGCCGGAGGAACCGCTCGAGCCGGAGGGACCGCCACAACCGGAGGAACTTCCGGAGGAGGAACCTGAGCCAACCGCGAGGGCCTTCATTGATATGATGGCCTCGGCTAGGAGGCCTCTATACCCGGGTGCAAAAATGTCTCAACTTGATGGCATCACGCGAGTTGCTAGCCGACAAGTGCATGTTTGAGAGTACTCGAGCATCCTTTGAAAAGACTACGAGCACGAGTAGGTAACATGTTGCACTGAAGGTCATTGCTTGCCCAAGACCATGTACGAAACGAAGAAAATCTTGAAAGCATTGAAAATGGATTATGTAACATATGATGTCCGTCCAAAACTTTGCCTTTTGTTTTGGAAAGACTATGCGGATGACAAGTACTTGTGCCAAGTGTGGTCACTCTAGGTATCATGAGGTAGATGTAGGCAATGGTCGGAAGAGGCGGACAAAAGTAGCCATAAAGATTCTTCGTTATCTCCCATTCATCAAAAGAATCCAGCGGCTTTACATGTTCGAGGAGACTGCCAAGCAGATGACATGGCATAAGACCGGGATAAGATTGCCAGACGAGCAGAAACGGGTACCCATGGTACATCCATCTGATGGTCAATCATGGAAGCGCTTCGATCAAAAGCACCCAAATGAGGCAAGTGAGGCTCGGAATGTTAGAATTGCGATAGCAACCGATGGATTCAACCCATATGGTATGTCGACTGCCGCGTACAGCTGCCTGGCCCGTGTTTGTTATTCCGCTCAATCTCCCTCCCGGAGTCGTAATGCAAAGGAAGAACATATTCTTGTCGATGATCCTTCCGGGGCACTGAATATCCGGGGAAGAAATTGAGTGTCTTAATGCAACCACTTGTGGATGATTTGCACCACTCGTGGCATCACGGTACATTGACATACGACCAGAGCATCAAAGAGAAACTTCATCATGAAAGTTTGGTTCCACTATTCGATGCATGACCTACCCGGGTACGCCCTATTACGTGGGCATAGTACAGTCTGGTAAGTTTCCATGCCCGGTGTGCGGGCACGAACTAGAATTCGAGGCACCTAAAAGCTGGACACAAATATGTTGCCTTTGACAAACACCGCAAGTTCCTCGATCCGGGGCATCGGTTCGGATCCGACAAGAAAAACTTCACGAAAGGCGTAGTTGTGCTTGAACATAAAGAAATACCAAAGTTCAATGGTGCAACTGCTGATGCTTTGAGCTACGTGCTCTCCGGCCTAGTAAGGAACCCGGCCACCAATTTGAGGGATATGGTAAAACGCACAAGCTTGGACTCACATAGCGGGCATAACGAGCTCGAGTATTACAAGGACCTTGAACTTCCCCATAATATCGATATGATGCACACCGAAAAGAATTGTGGGGAGGCATTCCTTAACACCTCGCTGCAACATACCGGAGCAAGTCAAGGGATAATGTTTCAGCTAGAGTCGATATTGAGGAGATATGTGACGGGGTGGCTCTACACATGCGGCCTCCCGAGGGCAATCGAAAAGGTTGGTTAAAGCCGCATGCCAAGTACTTGTCTTGATAGCGCCGACAAGAAGGAGGCATTTACGTGGCTCAAATATGACGTGATGTTCCACGATGGTTATTGTTCGAATATGAGTAAGGGAGTCAATCTTGCTACGGGAAAAATAAACGGGCTCAAGAGTCACGACTATCATATATGGATTGAGCGGCTGATGCCGGTGATGCTTCGAGGGTATCTCCCCGATCATGTACGGCGAGTGCTTGCGGAGGTGAGCCATTTTTTCCGCACGGTCCGTGCTAAGCGAGATATGTACCGAGGTGATTGAGAAGCTGCGGCAGCAAGTGCCGGACATGCTATGCAAGTTAGAGATGATATTCCCCCGAGGCTTCTTCACTCCGATGTTACATCTCATCGTGCATCTCGCCAACGAGGCACTCTTGGGGGGACCGGTGCGATATCGTTGGCGGTTTTGTATTGAGAGGGAGTTCAAATATATTCGGTACAAATGTGGAAACAAAAATAAGATTGAAGCATGCATAGCTGAGGCAACTCTCCTCCATGAGATGGCGAGACGCCACGACAATGTACTATGCCAATGATGTGCCCACTAAGCATAACCCGGTCGCTCGGTACAATTCCGATGAGCCCAACCGTGACCCAAAGCTCTTGCTCTTCAAATATCCCGGTGGCAAGGCCGGTGCCTCAAAAGTGGAGAACATTTCGCCGGAAGAGAAGGATTGCATAATGCTTTACGTGCTTATGAACATGGAGGAAGTGGTCGATTTCATGAGGTAAAATGATGAACCAATTACTTTGCAACCGAGTAACTTGGTTTTGGTCTAATACGTATTTTCTCCTTTCAGCCAATTCCATGATGAAATGTGGTCGGGAAGAAATGGTCCCACTCCCACGCGGTGGTACACTCTTACGAAGAGGGTGCCCCGCCCTTAAATAAAAGCTTCGTGAGCTGGTTCCATGAAAAAGTAATTTCAAATGTTCCTCTTACTTTGCAATCCGTGACTTGTCTTATTACACGTAACTAATGCACAAAATAATACGGAACCGAACTTGTAGGGAGCCGATCCCAACGTTGAGATGACGGATGAGTTGAGATGCGTTTCCCGGGGTTTTAACCGTAGAGTCCATACGCATGAGAAGTATGATGTAAATGGGTATCGCTTCCATACGGAGTTTCACCGGAAGAACCGGCCTAATGCAAAAACAATAAATACTGGGGTCTACACCCGCGGAGCCGATGATCTTGATTACTATGGAAGGTTACAAAAGGTATACGAGTTGACGTTCAACAACGCAAACATAGAACTCAAGCTCTTTGTGTTCAAATGCCATTGGTTTGACCCACACGGTGGAATGAGAAGCACCCCTTCCATTGGTTTAGTTGAAGTTAGGCCTACAACCACCTACAGCGGATCCGACGTCTATGTTGTGGCTCACCAAACCAAGCAAGTTTATTATTTGTCCTACCCATGTCAGAATGAGGAACTCATGGGCTGGGAAGTCGTGTTCCGGGTATCGCCACATGGTAAGCTACCCATCCCCTCCGAGGACGATTACAACAACATTGACCCGGTAACATATGAGGGAATTTTCTATCAAGAGGAAGAGCGAGTTCGGGGCTCTTCAAATAGACATAGGTCTTCGGGATCTCCACAACGATGTACAAATGCGTGGTGAGACCGTGGTGGACCCGAAGGACATAGCTATGCTCACCAAGCGCCATGCGAGCAAAGACAACATTGTCGAGACTCAACCGGAACCCAATGCCGACCATGAATACTCATATGATACTGATTTTGATAGTGAGGCTGAGAACCCAATGCCTAGAGATGAGAGTGGTGATGAATGGTGAGGGTCTTTTATGCTTAGTACCTACATTATCATTATGCTTAATACATACATTTGTCATTATGCTTAGTACCTACATTATCATTATGCTTAATACATACATTTGTCATTATGCTTAATACCTACATTTTTCATTATGCTTAGTACCTATATTTGTCATTATGCTTATTAATTTTCAACATGCTTATTAATTATTTTCTCTTTTTCTTATGCGAGGTAATTGCCCAATATGAGCGGACGGAAGGCATCATCGAGCTCCTTGCTTGATCGGATGCATCGGCGGAAGCCGGGCCGGGTGCTTCCGGACGGAGTGCAAGACCCATTATTCCCACCCGGCGTTACGAAGACGCGAGACGGAGGACGGGGAGGGACGAGGGGAGGACGAGGGCCTGGAGGACGAGGGGAGGACGAGGCTGGAGGACGAGGGGAGGACGAGCTGGAGGACGAGGGGGAATGCACGGCTCCTTCTAGGCGACATTCCCTGCGCTTCGGCTCGGTGGCTTCACGCGGTCTCTGGACGAGGAGGAGGACACTAGGGAGGAGGAGGAGGACACTAGGGAGGAGGAGGAGGAGTCTAGGGACGAGGAGGCTTCGACGGAGATGGCTCCGAAGAAGTTGCGGATTCGTGGGGAAGCGCGGGTTCCCGATGAGAGTAAGGAACCTGCTACGGAGGATGAGAAGTGGCTCCTTGTCCCGGGAAAGACAGAGTAAGTAGTAAGGTGATTTCATTTTCGTTATGACACTTAGCATTTTCTAATGTTTGATAATTGTGCAGGAATTTCACATACACGGGGAATGTCCGCGTGCCGGGGAGTCGATTGGAGCTGCTATTAGGAAGTGCTGGCCGGGGATGTACACTCCGGTCCTTGGGGGCGAGTCCAAGCTAGCCTACACTTGGGAAGACTTTGAGATAGCGCCTTACCACGGCTTTACTTCCGCCGCCGACGCCGTGATCAAGAAGTTTTGGGTACGTAATGCATGCTCTTTGGGTTTCGTTCATATGTAGTTGATAACCCCACCGTGATAACTCATGCCTCTCACACTTTACGGTATGCTTGATTGCAGCGCAATTATAGGGTGGCGGCCGAGCATAAGGAGAGGGCGGACGTGATCCTCCGTAGCATGTGTCGGAAGTTGACACGGCAGCGGTGGTACAACCGAGAGGATCACGTGCATCGGCCACTTCTATGCTGAGCAGGGCGTAAGGTACACAAAGCCCGAGATTGTGCGGGGACTCGCCCGGCTATGACGATAGAGCAATTCATGTCGGTAAGTAATTGTCAATGCGATTCTATGTACTTGCGGCTAACTTGCAACTATATTGTTTGTTCTTCAAATGAGTTTTGATTTTGCGAGGTTGTACCACATTGGGCTGATAATAATAAGAGGGCCGCCTTCATGGAGTTGGTCAAGAATTGGGTCGGCGAAAACCCCGATTTCAAGGCCGTGAGCGACCGGAACAAGGCCAACCGTGGGAACCGGGGAACACACGGTGCGGGGAGCAGCAGCACCGATCGCTATCGGGAGCGTCTGGTACATATAAAAATGGAACAAGCTGCATTTTTTTTGATTTTCGATGATATGCATAACATTTGTTTTGTGATGCAGGGGAAGAAGCTCGGGAGGGAAGTTGGTGAGATGGAAGCGTGGACGCACATGAAGCTGGTGACGCCCGGTCCGAACGAGCCTCGGCCCGCGCCTGAGAGGTACTACGGCAAGGCCAAAGAGAGCAAGGAAAAATACTGCGAGGAGTACGCCAAGCTCCATCCGGAGGTGGAGGACCCGATGACCGAGCCGGTCGACGAGGTGGCGATGATGCTCGGCGGGGTACGGCCGGCCGCATGGACGTCCCGCTCGCCTTGCCGGGGGTTTCAAGCCTCGGAGGAACTTCACGCAGATCAAGGCTACCCTCCCTCCGGCAGCTACGCTACCTCCTCGCGGACTACATGCCGTTCTCGGGTAGAGGTAGATGTAAGTCATCCACACTTTCATCCTCTGTTTTGACTCTTGTTCCCGAATGGCTATGTTGATGAGACGCATTATTTCTGAAATTGTAGACTCAGCTCGAGGAGGCATATGCGGTAGCTTACGAGGAGTATCTCGAGAAGGTTAAGGAGCATGACCTTGTGAAAGATGCCTATGTCCAGTGGACGAGCAACCGAGATGGCGGTAAGTTTCAATCTCTATGGTTGCAAAACATCATAAGTCCCCATGTTTGAATCCGAGCTATCTCTCCCGTTTCTTGCGGAGTTTCACTCGGTTCATGATGACCTGGAGTGCGAGAGGAACCACTCCCGAGCCACCTCATCCGGGGCCGACGCCGGTGTTCCCGTCCAAGGAGGAGTTCTATATCATGTACAAGCGTCGGCGTCGGTTGACCTCGGTAAGTTGCTAACTTGGCTAAGTTGCTAACTTGGTGTGACATGGCTAAGTTGTAACTCCCTCCAACATGTAGGGATTGGGAGAATCCGGGAACGACACTCCTTGTGGTACGCCGATGCACCCCGGTCGCCATTCTCCCGGTGCTTCCGCCGAACCTCGGCATTTTTCCGGTTCCGGTGGCTCTCGTCGTGGTTCTACCTCCCCGAGCACCGTCGAGATACAGCGGCCTCACTTCACCGACTCGGAGCTAGCTCGTCACCGTAGCTAGATCGTCACTCGGGTGGTGCACCACCATACATTGTACTAGCTACATGACACATGCTATATGTGTAGAATGATCTATGTAGGATGACTATATGTACCGTATTGCTTGTGTGCTATATTTGTACTAAATTTGGGATTTGGTGCCATATTTGTGCTATATCCGTGATGTGAGCTATATGTGTGCAATTCGTATATGATACTTGCTATTTTATATGCAATTGCTGTGCAAATGGAGCAAAATCGGGCAAATTAAAAAAAAATGTGCGAGCAGTGCGTGCCGACGGTGTCACCGTCGGCACGAGCCCATAGCTGTGCCAAATGGCAGTGGTCCGTGCCGACGGTGACACCGTCGGCACATGCTGCTGCTCGGCCGCGCGTTTTTCCCAGTTCAAATCGAACGATTTCCCGCCGGTTCCGGGAAAAAAAAAATGAAATCGTGCGCGACGGTGTCACCGTCGGCACAAGTGGGCACGTTGACGGCAGCCGGCGTGACGGCGAGATGACTGTGCCGACGATGGGCAGGCCGACGGCCACCGTCCAGCCGTCGGCGTACGCCTGTGCCGACGGTGTCGTGCTACGCCGACGGTGCCCGCGCGAACCCCGACGCCATCTGTGCCGACGCCGGTACGCCGACGGTCACCGTCGGCAGAGACGGTGCCGACGGTGGACTTACCTGTGCCGACGGTGCGGGGCCGTCGGCCCACGGCGTCTTCCCCGTAGTGACGATTGGGTTTGCACTTGCAGGATTTGCAGCCATGCTACGGCCACGGGCTCGTGTGATAAAGTGGCACTGATGCTCTAACTAATTATACCCTTGACACTCTGCCTGGTGCAACGAATCACATGGAGAGTGGTATATATTATGGTTGTGTTAAGTTATTAGCAGGAGCTTTTTCGTTCTCTAGTAGTGTAGCCATTTTGGAAATACGTGCTCGTGATTGATGCGTACCGCCTAACAGTAGTGGATCCATCTTCTTTCTGTTCCACCACTGGTGGCTGGTGCGGATGTAATTTTTTTTTTTTGAAACGGGGGCAAAATATTTGCCCTTATGTATTAATTAAGTTGAAGTGTTTTGACAAGATAGCATGAACAAAGAAAGAAAAGTTGGGATGAGGAGATCTTCCAAAACAGTTCCGGATCTAGTTGCCCATAGTTGTCCGCAACCGAGGACACGGTTAAGTACTTATTTTTGACATTCGAGGTGGTACACCTTACCCACGTGATTCAGTCAGTCTCTTCCACCATGATGCTCATTTCGCTTAAATGGTCGGATGCAGACTAAGACAAGACCTTTCAGAAGTAATTCCCCAACAACAACGGATGCGCTCCCAAATAAACCACCCTATGTACGTTGGGTTGGGTTCAAACAACATACTTAGTTAGGACATAGCCATATGACACGTGGTTGTACCAGAAGCTACTAAATTAGAAACATGTCCAACCTCCATAGTTCATGGGTGCTTTTCGCGGGTGTGCATAAGACAGGAGTTGGCTCATAGAAATGGCCCTATAGAAGTGGTGGCGGTGCGACACATAGAAATGGCCCCATAGAAATGGTTCTGATTGCCACTCAACCAAAAATATCAATGCCATTCACCCAGGTGGTTTATTAATTAAGTAATTTTGCCACATCCAAAACATAATTTTCTCTATCACATAACCATGACATGAATTCCCTTTCACGTCACTCTTCAGCATAGCTAAGCAAATATACCTACGTTCACGACAATAGAATCAAGTCACGGAAGTTGATATGGCTATTCTACTGGGTGCCATAGCAAAGCAATACTATATTAAAACATCTACATACGCATTCTAAGAAAACATCTAAGTGCAAGAAAACATTAGGTATTCATGAATAAAGTGAACTTGCCTTGGTCACAACAACCATCACACTCACAACAATCACAAGGGTAGTACTGGTCCTCTCCGCAATCTAACAAGAATATAAACACCAAATAAACACACTATTCAAGAGGAACCAATCATAGACATGTATGCATGCATGCAATACACAATTTAATTTCACATAAGGTAATGATGTGAAAATGTTGTATTTGGTATTCTCTGATGTTTATAATGAAGGGTTCTGAATATTTTTTTATTGTATTAAGATTTCAAATACAGCAATTCGGGTGATTCAAATAAGGCGTAAAATCTAATTAAACAAGATTTTGAAGTGCGTCTTGGCGCACGATCCCGCGGGACTCGTGTATAAGTGGGAAAGTGATAATATTTTTTCTTTGACCTTACAAAACATTGTGAATCACAAAAAAATACAAACAAAGCAAACGGTTATAAAACACAATATCAAACTATACAAATTGATCATAGGCAAGCAGCAAACAAAGAACAAACTAATATCCATACTCTTTATTTTACTTGATAGATAAAGGAAGTACCTGCTAAGGGAGATAAGCAATTGCACAAAATAGCAAAGGTTGAAAGAAAGTCACTATAGATTGACAATCAGTTACAACATGAACTAAAGAAAATGAAAGCTTATGTAACAAAATACATCAGATTGATAATTAGTTATCTACTGAATAGATGTAGAGAATATACGGAAATATTTTACACATAGTAGTCCCTCAAAATAAATTACACAGTGCCTATTTAGGTCTAAAGCAACGCAAATTGCTCCTACATAGGTAGATTTACATGCAGGAAGTCTTAGGGTAGATAGTTCCAGCAAGCAACATGGACAAACAACAAAGAGGTCTGCCGTTCATACATTTATAGCCCAAGATCATAGACTGCAAAGCAACCATTTGTAACATACATGAATTTATTGTCGAGCACACTTCCCTGATATTCGGTCAGGTCTTGACCAAAGTACCCGAGGAATCGATCATCCTCGCTGAAGCCAGATTATGAAGAGTAGATTCTTGATGGATACCAAAGAACATGATCGATGATAACTACCGTGACATGATGGCGAAGGTGGCGGTGGCATCGATTCTCACTGTAGTGGAAGTCACCAATGCAATGATTATATTGCAGTCCGTACGTCATAAAAAATGTTTAATGTCGAAGATTCAACACATCTAGACCATCTAATCGCTCTAAACATCTCCACCTTATATCTAACCATCCATCTGATCTGGTACGTCGCCCCAAATACTTGCCAAAAAAGTGTTATCATTATCATAAAGACTTGCCAATAAATCTCTCTCATTATCATCGACGCTTGCCAAAATTGAGCTCGTTACCATATTTACCAAAACTAACTCGCGCTAAACCTCGCACACCATGCGCATGCAGAGGATCCTCCAGCGAATCCCGTCCCTCCGCTTTCCTCTGATCATAGCAGTGGTGGCCGACGAGAGACGCAGCTGCCACCGCCGGGAACTCCCGAGGCAACTACCGTGCTCCAGATCGATGGTGGTGATTGCTTGCCGCGGCCGAGGTGGCAACCGGGGCCAGGAGACCACGGAGATCGAGAGTGGGACACGAGGAGCTCCATCAACAAGCCCACGACCTCCCCGACACAATGTTCCTCTGGCCTCCTTGGCCTCAAGCTAAAACTTCCAGGGATGGCAACTGGCTCGAGATCTCGAGCAGCAGTCGCTTCGATTTGTTTCTTCCGCCGCGGCCAGGGAGCTCATGGTTGTGCCGCGAGCTGCATGGTCTTATCAACTCGATCTGGTGATTAAGGATGTGGCTTATCGCTGCTCTTGATGAAATATTTTGTGCATGTTTGCTTCAACCCTCTTCTTTCTGCTCTATTTGATTGTTTCATGAAGACCATGACCTTCGGTTCCAGAAAATATGTAATTGGGCATATCACTGATAGCTGAGGATTTCCGCTGGATGATGCCAACGAGTTTCTAAGATTTTGAGTTGTTGCCTTACCTCCTTTGAAAACATCCGTAACATGTCTGATGATATGCCTCTATGGGCTGTGTAGTTAAAAATGGATCATCTACATGCTTACAAAAGCAGATTAGAAAATTTCAAGTGCTTATCTCTGGTAGGAAGTCAACTTAATTATACTTCCAAGGTTGCAGCTATTTGTTGGTCGGAAATAAATTGAGTTGCTCTCAAAATTATAGCTTAAATGAAGCTCAGTAGGACAACGCAACAAGGAGTGTATCTTATATTCAAATATTCTATATCGTTGTTTTGCAGGGTGTCAGCCACACATCAAGTTACATTTCTTCGATCAAGGATTTAATTGACTCCATTTTCAGAGTAAATGGTAAATTGATACAGACCTTATCGTCATTACCATTTTGTTTCTCTTTTGGAACTATGTCAACACATTCTATCAACGATCATTTTGCCACGCGAAACACAAGCAATTTTGCTATCAGAATTATTGTGTAGTGTCATATTTCTTCAAATTTTTGTGGAGAGGTGGGTCAATCAAGAAGCTTTACTTTAACCTACAGGTTTTCCGCTTTGTTACAGATATTTTGTACCCTCAACTTGATAAGTTGTTGTATTATGTATTTTCCAAAGTATGAAATTAAAATTTACTGTTTTAGTTTTATACCATTATTTGTTCTTCAATATATGGATATTGCTGTTTTCCAAAAGGAGATGTCGGAAGCTCCGAGGTCATCATTCATTTGTGTACTCTCTTCAGAGCTTTAGTGTTGTGTACAATTTGAGATTGAAGCAGCCAGTCTATCAAGATGTTGACACTACTACATAATTGGTTAATTATTTAGTTGGTTTTGTGTTATCTTTAATATTAAAAGGGACCTACATTGGTTGCCTTTTCTAAGGAAATAATGTCAGAGTCGAATGTTCCTGGTGAAGAGGAACCCAAATACACGTCATTAATTTCTTATAAGGCCTTTTAATTTTACTTACAATTGTTGAATTAGTTGTCGTTTATGCATCTAATTTTACTCATTGATCAGTGATCATCATATTTTCTGATGAGGACATCCCTACTACACCACTACCTCCATCATTGATAGATGAAGATGAGCCTGCTGTGAAGCTCAAGTCCGATGAAGTTCGGATTGGACCAATTACAAGAGCTCGTGTGAAGCTACTTAAACAACAGGTGAACTTGTTTCTAAACGATACTTTGATTGATGAGAACTTTATACTGCCTAAGTCCTATTACTTATGTATCATCAGGTATCAAGAGGAGACGAGAATCGCACGAGGAGAGGAGCAGCTGGACATGAAGACGGACGTCAAGATGGACGTGAAGCTGGACATGGAGCTGGACATGAAGATATCTCATGGACGCGCGAGGGAGGAGCGGGAGGAATGCGCGAGAGGAGAAGACGACGTCCAGGCCGGTCCGAGCACCCGGTCCGACCGGACCCCTGACCGGCCAGCCCGGTCACAGGCCCGGTTGACCGGTCACCAACCGGCCGCCAACCGGATATGAAGCATCGTACCGGGCAACAACCGGAAAGTTGCGAAGTTTCCGGTTGCCGCCCGGTTGACCGGACCACAGACCGGCCCGTCCGGTCCACAGCCCGGTTGACCGGATTCCAGATCGGACCAGTCTGAGTCTGTCTCGACCAGATCTATTCTGGGTCGGTTATTCTTGTATCTTTTCAGCCAGAACTCGTCCCGGACACCTATATAAGTGCCCAGGACGCCCCCTAGCTGCTTTAGACCACGTTTAAGATAAACCCTAGTTCTTAGTTGTTTGCTCTAGCAAAACTATTGAATCCCTACACCATATTGCTTGATATTGTGTAGATCCTGAAAAAGTCTTGTGTGATCGGCTGTTCCATTGGGAATTAGACGGTTGCAACTTACCGCTTCGTGGTCGGCGGCTACGTGCGCAAGTGTGTGGAGTTGCGAATATCTTGCAGGGTTGAGAGCTGTTGCATTGGCGACAGGGACCAATCGAGAGATCTCGTTGCGTCATACAAGTTATCATCCACTTCATTGTCGTGTTTCTCTGCTGCCATCACCCCGTGATCATCATCACCACCGTTGCTTACTGAGAAGATCGGGCCACCCCTTATCATCTTGGTATCAGATTTCCAGTTTTCCTCGGTAAGTCTTCCACAATCCACCCCATAGTTGAGTTGTGAGTGTTTCCTATCCAGAAAAAGCCATAAAAAATTAGGGTTAGGGTTTGCCATAGCCTTAGATTGCACTAATTTCGAGTTTTTAGTTGCTTTTCGTAGTTGTTTTTGCGTATCTTTTTCTTTCCATCTAGTATTGTTAGGGTTTGTGTTTTCTCTATCATCTAGTTTATCATAGTGAGTCAGTTTTGTTACTCCGAGTCCACATAGCGTACAGTGTGCTTGTTCCCAACCATAGCCACAGCCTTTCGATATAAAGTGACTAGGAACTTCCCCAGAAGAGACTAGTTTTACCGCTCGACAGGTTGCTCGTTAGGTTATCGGTGCTTTGCATATTTCTGTTGGCCGTGTTATCAAGGAGTTGAGTCAAAAAAAAAAGAGAAAATTGATAAGAAGCAAAAAGAGCTACATAGTTGCGTGTGTTATAAACAAAGAAAAATCCAAAAAGAAAAGTGCTGTGCTAGTTGAATCAAGTGAAGGCCTAAGTTTACTTTACTGCACCCGTAGTTGAGCAATCTTGTGCCTGTCTCGTTGAGCTTTGCTAGCGTCTCTCTTGTGCATTGCAACCTTTCCCACATATAGTTGCATTGCCCCATTATATCGCCTTGTGTGAGTATCATTGGTTGTCTACGGTCAGCGCTAGAGCTTGTTATTGGTGCAAATAGGTAGCCTACCTACAGCCCCACATATACACCGCTTTGTCGTGTGATTTGTTCTTATACCCTTGATATTCGCTTCGCTACATCCGTGCACTAGTTGTTACTACAAGTGGTAAGCAACACTAATTTACTTTGGAACGGTAAGATTTCCTTTTCTTATCGGTTTTGAGTGAGTTGTGAGAGTACCACCATATATTTTTGATTTAGTGCACTAATCTACTAACGATGTACTGCTAGTGATCATAAAATTGTTAACCAGGAAAACAAGAGTGCTGCAGATATCATCACATGGAGGGAGTATGAGGCTCTTCGTAATGAGATGCGACGTGAATTCCGCGCTCAGGACGAGGTGCTTAATGGGAAGTGTTATGGGTATACTTCATGGGTGTACCATCGACAGTGCCTAGATCCGGCAAGCCCGGGTGGCCCACAGATGGTGATGAGGCATGTGGCCCATCGGGCGGCTCCGATTCTTGCCGTTGATCATGAAGGAAGAAGTCCGGCCCAGGATCGGTAGCCGGATCCGTACCGACATTAGGAGGAACCCGGATCCGTGGAGGCCCATGAGGAACCCGGATCCGCGACTGACGTATATGGAAGGCGGATCCGTAGGCGTACACGGCAAGACATTGTACCGTAGTTAGGCATATGTAATCCGGCTAG
>NC_061509.1:179594442-179721545 GCF_022539505.1 Lolium rigidum
TCCTATTACAACTCTAACTTTCCTTAATATATCTTGGGCTCCCAAATCTTCTTATTCTTCGGGTAGTGGGCCTTCAGTAAACCCCAGGTACTATCTTCGGCAGGCCCATTTGGGATGCCTATGTCAGTCATTGACCAATATGTTGGGCTAGAATATACCTACCACTACACGTATGCACGTCATTGTTTCTCACCTATCACACTGCAATCCATATGTCTGGTGGAATAGATTTCGTGGCGATAGCTAACACTCGAGGCAACCAAAGAGTTGTGAGAATACTTTAAGCAATGCCTTTTTTCGGTTGGTCGTTAAGTGACGCCGAAAATGTTACCACCAAAAATAGATATTTAACTTAGCAGACATAAGCGTCCACCCTAGTGTGTTAGAGTGACATGTATTATTGTAGAGATTATTGCACAACTACGGTGTCTACCAAAAAATATACACTATTCTGTGATATACAACTATAGTCATTTTGGAAGATCATCCATGTTCCACTGCACCAACAAAACCATGCATTATGCACTTATCTCTACATGTTAAGCAACATAGATACATATATGCATCTCTAGGCCAACATATTCATTCCCTCTTTTATTTCCCAGAGCCATCCTCCGGGCCCAAATCTGCTACTTGGGGGCAAGTGTCATCCAACTTAGCTTGAGTGTCGATAGAAGAGTGGTGTCGGGTTCATTCTCCTCCTCTTTCTCCTTTCATCTATCTCTCATGTTGTATTTATAATGTTTAGGCTCAATGGTATTCTCAAGATGCACACCAAATGTGATATAAATCCATCCAACATAATGAGAGCATCTCTCTTGTGTAGTATTTTTCATTCTCTTGTCGAGCATAAAATACTTTGGCACACTTGTCTAGATTGATTCAAAACTTTGGTAAATACTAAATCATTGCAAAGATAGTTGTGTTAATAACCAAAGTCCAAGATATTGCAACTAAATTCTATCTACAAATCGTAATGATCCACACTTAAACCTAATGAACAACAAAATTTGACCAAATCACCTTTGCTATTGGATACTCACACAATAAATTACTCATAGATTCATGGCTCTTAATTTCTTATAGAATATACATTCGGAAAATTTATTTTCATCGTACTTTATGAGATTATCTCTAGTCATCATTTTATTTTGAGCTAACAAAATATATGGATTTGGGTGGAGCTTCCAATTTTCACACACTAAAATATATACATATACAGTATTGTCCACATAAGATTAACTGTATCGAATAAATTAAGTAGCATAGTTTCCATTCATTTTTCCCATCAACCTAATAATATACTAATCATGTTCCTTGTTGGAAAATAAAGATTTTGCAGGGTTTTACCGCCCTCAATGTGAGGGAATTTATTTAAACTGCAATTTTGTTGAAAGAGTGTTTTTAAAAGACTGGATTTTTATATGCAAGACTAGATGTTTAAGTCTAGGGCTTACCTACTAGTGCATGTTAATAAATCTCTTTTTTTTGTATTCCGATTCATATCACTTATCATTGATATGGACTAGCGACAAATAATATGAATAGGAGTAGATGACTTGGGATTAAAAGTGATTCTCAGATATTAGGTTCGTAGGTAGACTATAATATTTGTAATTTGCAGTACTAATTGGTTCTCAAAATGCACAAGACGTGCCAAAAATCGCGATACACCCCTACAGAGGTGCAAAGCAAAATATCATAAAGTAGCAGGGACATACGTGCGCAAACAACTATCCAAACTC
The DNA here is from genome assembly GCF_022539505.1 of Lolium rigidum. Taxonomy (NCBI): domain Eukaryota; kingdom Viridiplantae; phylum Streptophyta; class Magnoliopsida; order Poales; family Poaceae; genus Lolium; species Lolium rigidum. Next base: position 179,596,188 of record NC_061509.1, read on the forward strand.
TGTGTACTGTACTACTGTCTGTCTCTGCACTCTCGCTCTTCCTTTTCTCTCTCAGATCCGACCACTTCCCTCCCCACCGCCGGTTTGCCTTCCCTACCATTCCCCGAACTCTCCGGGAATCCTAAACCCAACTACCGGCGCTACTCGTCGGCGGCGGAGGAGGAATCATCGGCGCTGGCGGAAATGGAGGCGGCGCTGGAGGCGGCGCGCTCCAAGGACACGAAGGAGCGTCTGGCCGGGGTGGAGCGGCTGCACGAGGCGCTGGAGGCCGCGGCGCGGCGCGGGCTGACGGCGGCGGAGGTGACGTCGCTGGTTGACACCTGCATGGATCTGACCAAAGACGCCAACTTCCGGGTCGCGCAGGGCGGGCTGCACGCGCTCTCGGCCGCTGCGGTGCTCGCCGGCGAGCACTTCAAGATGCACCTGAATGCCCTCGTGCCTGCCGCCGTCGAGCGCCTCGGCGATGGCAAGCAGCCTGTCCGTGACGCTTCCCGGCAGCTCCTGGTCACGCTCATGGAGGTCAGCCGCCCGTTAGCTTATTCACTGTCGCTTGTTTTGTGCTCTCTGAGTTGGGTGCTTCAGGGGAATGTGGGTTCGATGCTGGGTGGTCGCAGTGAAGTATAGTTCTAGCAGAGTATCCGGTGTTCAGCCTATTGAGATTGCACCATTTTCGATGTGTCTGTACTGTCAAAGTGGATGAGAGAGGGTGGAACTCTGGGGGGTTGGTGGCACCAAGCCTTTCTAGCTAAAACAGAATTTGCTAGTATCTGTTTTAGATGTGACCGCGGTTACAAATTCGAGTTCTTTAGAGCAATTAGCTGTTCAGTGATTTGGAATTTGGAAATATTCTGCTTTAGACTCCAATAGAACCCAATTTTGAGTTATGATAAAGCAGGTGTTACATTCTTAAGGCGAACTTTTTTGTTTGCTGGTGTGAATTAGCAGTGCATGTGGGCGGAATGATCCAGTTTTGTATGGGTGCTCCTGTCTTCTTAAGTGTATCTAGGCTATTGAAGCAGAACAAGAAGTATGTTCCACTCGTGGTATTCTCTGGGAGTGCCTTCCAGATTACTACATTGTTGGTATATGTGCACGTTCGCTCATCATTGACCCATGCTATCCTCTTCTCTCCTATCCCTGCAAGGCTTCACATTTAGGTTTCTACTACAGGGACCAGGTGTATCCGCTCCTGAAGCAGCACAAGGTTGTGGAGGAACAACTCCACCGTGTTGCTACAACGTGGACAGCACAATTGTTGAAGGAACCGCTTCAACATGCTGTGCTAGATATCGCTCTAGGTGCGTAGGCTAGATATCGCTCTAGGGGCGGGGCTGTCAAGAGTTCAATCCAAAACTCTCAACACACAAGATCTAGTCCAAGATCTTAAGACAGAACACAAGGTTCCATTATTATTTGATAAATAGGGGTACATAGTCCGATTACATAGGTAGAGGTTGGACCTCTATTTATAGGCTGCATGAGCCTTCACTACTTAGCTCTACTTACAACTAGAGTGTTCTAGAGAACACTACATAAGCTAGGGAAAGAACTACAAATATCCTAGTTACAACTTATACTAGAATACTCTGGAAACCACTACAACACACATAACTAGAGGACCATATTACCTAGAATATAGTAGAAGTGTGTAGAAGCTAGTACTAGATCTTACTTATGTTTTATTTTTATTTTATTTTATATACTTGTCCCTCATCATTCTCCCTTGGTTGTTTAGAACTCGACCTCGAGTTATCTTCATAGAGTGCTTGTTCTTGATGATAAAGAGCCAAGTCTGCCACATTGAATATGTTGGATATTCCCATCTCAGCTGGAAGATCTATCATGTAGGCATTATCATTTATCTTCCTTAGAACAGAGAAGGGTCCGTATTTCCACCATCTAAGTTTCTCTTTGATGTCTAATGGCGGTCCTTTCCGGAGGTATACCATCACCTTATCACCAACCTGGAATGATTTCAGACTCTGTTTGCGGTCACTTTTCTCATTCTCCTTGGAGCTATTACGATTTGATTGATTTGGTAGAATGATGATCTTCCGCTTGTTCCAAGTGAAAGAGTAAGAATTTTCCTTCCCTTTGTGTGTTGTATTCACATCATATTGCCAAGGTCTCCCAAGAAGAACATGGATGGCATCCATATCAACAACATCACATAACATATTTGCGTGATAGTGCTTGCCCAAAGAGAGTGGCAGGTTGCATTGTTTGGTGACCCTCATATTCACTCCTTTCTTGATCCACCCAATAGTGTAGGGGTTTGGATGATCATGTGGTGTCTCAAGCTTTAAATGGTTAATCAAATTCTGAGAGACAAGATTTTCAGAGCTGCAACTATCAATCACTAATTTGCATACCTTGCCATTCACCGTGCATTTGCTCTCAAATATTTTCTTTTGTTGTGTGTTGTCGGGTTGCGGTGTTGAGCACAAGGGGCGCTGAATCACGCATACCACCTCTTCTCCCTCTTCTTCACAAATATCTTCTCCTTCTACATCTTCAGATTCATATTCTTCGCCATCTTTGCCATCATGGATTGTTGTGTTGACAAATTTCCTCAATGGGCAATTGCTAGATACATGTCCCTCTTCACCACATTTATAGCATTTTATCACAGGCTTTGCCCTACTCTTACCTCCAGCTTGCTTTGGGACAGTTTCTTTTGCACCGGGTTGAGTGGTCTCTTCTTCCATTCCGTGGGAGTGACTCCTAGATGAGTCTTCCATATGAAAATATGGAGCCTTACTTGCCTTTCTTGCCTTTACCAATCTCTCTACCTTTAATGCTAGAGCTTGTTCTTGATCAAGGGACCAAATTTGCTGCATCATCAAACGGTCCTGGATAGCATCATTGAGACCATTGATGTATCTTGCAACTTGTTGATCTTCAGTTTCACCAAGGTGGCACCTCACTTGTAGCCTTAGGAACTCCTCCGTGTATTCTGAAACGGTCCTATTTCCTTGAGCACAATTCTGAAACTGAATAAATAGGATCTGATCGTAATCTGCAGGCAAAAATCTCCCTTTCAAAAGATTCTTCATCTGCCGCCAAGATCTCACACGAGGTTCTCCTCTTAGCCTGCGATCTTCTTGAAGGCGATGCCACCATGCACCAGCTCCTCCTTTTAGCTTGTATGCAACCAAAGAAACTCTACGATCTTCCGGAATATCCATAACCTCAAAGAAAGTCTCCACCTCATACAACCAATCAAGGCACCCCTCAATATCAACATTTCCATTAAAAGTGGGGATCTCAGCTCTCACCTTGTATGTATCCCTCGCATATGTAGAGCGGTGTACTCTCGGATATGTATGGAGATCAGGTTCTTCAAGGCCCTCGTCATATTCGTCACCTTCGGAAGCTTCAACATACATTGGCCTCCTTCAAGTACGTTGAACAACTCGTGAATGAGGTGTTTTTGCTTCAATACGACCTCCCATTCTTCGACGCCTATCATCTGCCTCCTTTGATGATTCTTCATTGGCAATAGGAGGAACACCCTTTCTTACCATCTCAACTAGCTGATCAAATCTGCGGTTAAGGTCTTCACGGAGCGCTTGGATTTGTTGATCTACAACATCCACTCTTTTCCCCAATTCCTCCATTGCTTGGTGCAGCTCTCAATGAGGAGACCAACAGCTGGATCGGATCAGCAAGGCTCGATACCACCTGAAGCAGCACAAGGTTGTGGAGGAACAACTCCACCGTGTTGCTACAACGTGGACAGCACAATTGTTGAAGGAACCGCTTCAACGTGCTGTGCTAGATATCGCTCTAGGTGCGTAGGCTAGATATCGCTCTAGGGGCGGGGCTGTCAAGAGTTCAATCCAAAACTCTCAACACACAAGATCTAGTCCAAGATCTTAAGACAGAACACAAGGTTCCATTATTATTTGATAAATAGGGGTACATAGTCCGATTACATAGGTAGAGGTTGGACCTCTATTTATAGGCTGCATGAGCCTTCACTACTTAGCTCTACTTACAACTAGAGTGTTCTAGAGAACACTACATAAGCTAGGGAAAGAACTACAAATATCCTAGTTACAACTTATACTAGAATACTCTGGAAACCACTACAACACACATAACTAGAGGACCATATTACCTAGAATATAGTAGAAGTGTGTAGAAGCTAGTACTAGATCTTACTTATGTTTTATTTTTATTTTATTTTATATACTGTCCCTCATCAGCTCCTCTCTTGAAAACATCATTTCAGCGGAATTCTAGCGTTAACCAAGTGGCTTAGATGATAATTTCTCTTTTCTAGTGAAACGAACGCACTTTACCTTAGCTGAGGCTGAATGCTGCAATATTTTGACTGAATGGAAGCACATTTGCATTTGGCGACATTACATAGCACTCTTTAATCGACCAATGCTTTACTTTGCCGGCTGGAGTGAGTTGGACATCTGGACTATAATATATGTATCTAGACATGAGCGGTTAGTGTATTTTGCTTTTCAGTGGAAGAATATCTTGTCGCTTAGTTGCTTCATGGTATGTGTCTATTTTGCTAGTGTAGAATTTAGCCAAGCAGAGGTAGCAAATAAAACTACTAATTCCATTTTTCTTCTCTATGTGGCTGCTTCTTTTGTTGCAGTTATACGCGACGCTGCAGATTGCACTGACGTGATATTTATTTATTTTTAGTTAATTTTTGAGTTTATTTTGAGTTAATTACTACAGAATTTCATCCCAGAACTATTGCCTGCAAACTCATTTTCGCCCCTAAACTATGAAAGTGACCAAATTGTTCGCTGAACTATGTGGTGCGGCACATCTTTGTAATCTTGCCCATGTGGCAGTACACGTGGCATATCCACTCCACGTGAAGGACTGTGGGACGCATGAGGACATTCTGCACACGCGAAACCCCAAAGTTCCCACAGAAAGTGGCATTGGTAAACGAGTTATAGTGAATCAGGGACAAATTTCTATGCGAGAAAGTCCAACAACCACACTACAGCTATAACACAAGGAATGGTGGTACAGTGCAGTCCTTTCATCACATGCATAATATGTCTTGTCCTTCTATTGCCTAGTCACATTAGAAAGAGGTCGAGAATGAACCATAACGGGTAGTTAAGGGACCAATTTGGTGATAATGGTACTTTAGGGATGAAAATGCGGTTCGTGAGTGTGTGTGTGGTAGTTCGGGACGAAATTGGGTATTTACTCTTTTATTTTTGAACACTCTTCCAAAGAAATGCCTTAGAGTTGCACTGAAGTGACTAATTTGTCATACTAATTATCATTTATCTTCACATGAAGTTTTTTTATCCCATGGTTACCTTGCCGGGTATTATGAACTGATTTTCGTCTCTCCAATCTCAGGTGTCTTCTCCAACAATTATTGTTGAAAGAGCTGGAAGTTATGCTTGGACTCACAAGAGCTGGAGGGTGCGAGAAGAGTTTGTTCGCACCCTTGCGACAGCAGTTGGGCTTTTCGCTTCTACAGAGCTCCTTCTACAGCGAGTGTTTCTTTCACCTGTATGTCAGAATGTTTTTTCTTATTTGATATGGAATTTATTTTTTCTTACTATTAAAAAGTGTTCCCTTTATTTTCTTGCATAATTGGCATCTCTAACTGCTAGTTTTGTTTTAACTTCACAGGTCCTGCAATTGTTAAATGATTTGAACCAAAGTGTTAGAGAGGCTGCAATCTCCTGTATTCAGGTGGTTCATTACAAACCTTTATGCTTTTCAGTTACTTATGCATTTCTTTCTTCAAATTGCACTCCCTTCTCTATTGTGTAATTTTTTTCATTCGTTTTTGTTTTCTTTCGTATTTATATTCTTGTTACAGTTCCACCCTTATGATTTTAATTGGATTGTACAGTATGGTGACCTTCTTCTCTTGCAAAGCTATTTGATTTCATGAAATGCAAATTATATGTTTGGAACTTTGAATGTTCTCTTCTGATTGTGTACCTGTTTTCCTTTCTCGTACTCAGTTTCTTCCATTTCTACATTCTGCATTTCACCCATACACTTCTTTGACTAGTTTAGGCAAGAAGGCACCACTACTTATACCATGTGGCTACTTGCCACATGCCAAAGTTTACTTTAGGTTGGTACCAACCATATTGATGTTGAAAACAGATCAACACTACTGTTGTCATGCAATTTACCTATATCCAAATGCAATACTCAATGTTTTCTTCTTTTTCTGCTATTGACTTCTCCTGAATCCCTGATGCTCTGCACATATATTTTATTGAAACATTTCATCCTTAATCGAATAATTTGCATCCTCTATTTTCACTACAGGAGATGTACAAAAATATGGGATCTCAGTTCCATGAAGAGTTACAGCGCCATAACCTACCTTCTTATATGGTAATCAACTAACTAATGCATGTGGTCCATTACTACTTTACCATGGTTATCTGATCTCTCCGTTATTATAGATTTCTTTTGTCGTGATTGTTGCATTTTTAGTAAATTACGCTTGAGCTCTGACCTTGCCCCCAAATTTAAAGCTGTGCTTGACATTGTGATTATTCATCCTTTTGCCTCGTTTGATGTTTTCAGCTAAAGGAAATAAATTCAAGATTGGATAAAATAGAACCAAAGGCTCCCTCATCTGATGGGGCCAGAGCGCAATATAGGGCCATGGAAAGATCTGTTAGTGCTCATCCCAAAAGAAGCAGTCCAAGGAAAAAAAACACATCAAGGGAAAGCACATTATTTGGAGGCAAGTTTTATTTTTAGCCTGTTGGACGAATCCATTCTATTTGATTAGTATTTTTTGTATGACCAAAAGTGTTAACAGATATTTTAAGTAGTGGCTTCTTTCTTATGTGCATCTGAGTTGATTATCTCAGTCCTAGATGGTTCATGGTTGTTGCTGCAAATGGTGTCGACCGCATTTTTCTTTTTACCGGGAGCTATCGACTGTCTTTGCGATGACGTTCCCAATATTTAGTCCCTCCTATTGCAGCATGCGGACCATTATTTAATGGTTGTTGACTTGTTGTACCTAGAGTCTATGCCATTATTCAGGACATATTTATATGTTTTGCAGAACAACAATATTTGTTGCTATAATGAGTATAGTTTAAGTGCATGCTCAATAATTGTAGACTTTTGAAAGATGTTTGGTTAGAAGGGTTACCAAATCAAGCTGAAATGAGCAATTTATTACTGCTGATTTGGTTCATATTACCAGTCTTTGCATGCTCAGTGCACTACTCAACATGGCACTCCTTTTGTATTCATGTACAGATAATGGTCACTAAAAGGCATTTAGTTGGTTCATGACTTCAAAATTCTGACTGACAGCAGTGGTAGATGCCACTTGTGGATCCACTGACATACTTAAAGTGTAAATCCCATGTTTCCTTCACAAACTATGCTTAGATATTAACCTCAAAATATTTTGACTGATAATTATTGGCAACTCCGTTCTGGACCTTGCATTGATTAAAATATTTATAGTCCATCCACTCAATGTGAATAAACGCATTTGTCCCTTTCAGAGGTTCTCTATGTACTATCTTATGGATGCCATGATTAGAGACACCATCATCATTTCTTTGCTTGGTATATAAGGTAGAGGCCTCTTGTTTTAGTATTTTGTAGGATTTTTTTAACAAAATAATTTAGCAAACAAAGTTCAGTAGTCAAAAGTTGTTATGACAATACTAGTTTTACGCTAAGTTGCCATTTCTGAAGTTTTGTGGAAGTACAAACACATCACGATATTGATGATGTATGGTGTGATTTTGTGTTATTTTTCAGGTGATACAGATATTACTGAAAAACCAGTTGAACCCATAAGAGTTCATTCAGAGAAAGAATTAGTTAGAGAGATTGAGAAGATTGCATCTGCCCTTAATCCAGAGAAGGACTGGTCTATACGTATAGCTGCAATGCAAAGGATTGAAGCCTTGGTTTATGGAGGTTGATCTGTTGTCTCCCATGTCCTATTTTCCTACTTACATTTTTGTTGTCATTAAGTTGCTTTCTTCTGAAAAAATACCTGTGTCAGTATTGAAATTCTTGCCACATGTGAAAGCTAACTGAGTGGAAATCCAAAAGTAGGTTATCCTATTTTTTTAACACCAAGGAAAATAATAGAATAGATCATCAGTTTCCTTTCCCAAAAGATAGGCAGGATGCAGCCTAACGGCTTAGCCAATTCTGGATGCTGGAAACCATACTGTCCATGAGAGAGACACTTTCCTTTGCATCCTCTCGTGCCATTGCATACGTGTTGCAACCTCAATATGACATTAGTGAGCATGGTGCCTTTTCACCTAGTAGAAAGAGAGAGATGGGAATGGGGTAGGTTGGACTTGGAATGCAGCCTACCTACATGTTGTGCCGGAGTTGGACTGGGGAGTCTTGTAGCAGATAGAGCAAGAAGGCAGCGGCAAAAGAAACTAATATTTTATAGCTTGACATTTTCCTAAATGCAGTGGTATATCTCCGAGGTGGATTTTGTAGTGGCATATCTCGTAGTGCCGTAGTGGCATATAGTTAAATCATCATGGACATACGTGTCAGAGCTGGAGAAGTTCAAGGACTTAAGTGGCATGATTGTGGAAGTTCAGGGACATCATGGTGGTGCTAGTGCTACACCAATTTTTTTCTTCAAGTAACTGTAGATGAACACTGTTTTCACAGTAAAGTAATTTTAACAACATAACATAGATCCTTAATATGATGACCCATTGACTGCCCATGAATTTTAAATTTTAAATATCATATCGCCAGTTTATATCTCACAGATGCAAACTGTTAAGCATGTAAGCTGTATAGACTGCACTCACGTGGGATAAGCTAAGCCGTGGAAACTAATAGATTGGGATAGTACAACGAAATTATATGGTTTTATCATTATGTTACACTTTATATCGTTTATAGGATTGACTGGTGAAATGTTTATGTTAATATTTTCGTCCTCTCTAGATAACATGATTTTACATATTTTACTTGAAACCTTTTGTATCAGGCGCAATTGATTACCCATCATTTTTCATGCTCTTGAAGCAGCTAGTTCATCCATTGTCCTCTCAGCTATGCGACCGACGGTCTAGCATTGTAAAGCAGGTACTATATTTTCTTGCCTTTTGATCATTATTGAATTTATTGACAACTGAATATCTGAATGCTGATATTATTCTTGCGAGTTGCGACAGAGATACCCATCTTCCTGAAATTACCGGATCACCTATATGTCTGTCCAATTTGTCTGTCTGTCCACGCCCGTCCATCTGTCTATCTGTCGTAAACCGTACTTTTATGGGTGAGTGGTCATACTATATCATGTTCTCAACCATGGAATGAGCCTTGAGATATCTGCAAATTACTCTCCCCATGTGAGTAAATGGGGGGTGAGACTTGGCACAGATCTTAAAGGCACATTGGATGAGTACTCACCCACACAAGCACAAGCTCCACTCTAAAATACCAACACTAGCAGAAAATCTGTTCTAAAACTAGGATCGGCGTAAATTACACATGTCTAAGAACTTGAGAGGTGGGTGCAACTGGTACAAGAGGCAGGAAAAGTCGGGTGGAAAAGACTCGCCATATTCGGGTTTTACCTCGCCTTTGCCTCAAGTGTGGCGACATCGGCATGGAGAGTGACACTGTCCTGGCCATGCACTGCTGCTCCACCACGGTGCTGCATCTGTAGTGCCACCATCTGAGTAAGTGGTTGCAACCGCTGTGGTAGGTCAAGATTTGCATGTGGTTGGGGTACCTAGTGTAGCGAAGGTGTATGAGGCTGTCGACGCGAACTGTAAAGGCATTTCGAAGAGGGACCTAATGGGCTCAGGTAGTCAGGTGAAGCGATGGGGAGGCATGTGCTTCAAAAGGACAAGAGAAAGAAATAAAAAAAGAGCAAACCACTGCAGAGTGTGACTGAGTCATGCCATGGTGGCACCGAATTGCATATCAGGTGGAGTTTGTACCTCACTGGCTGTAAATGAGCCTCCAGTTCTTTTACCCACTTGCACCCACCTCAAGTTTGTAGACCTGTAGTGCAATATATTCAAGAAACATGTATAGTTGATCATATTAAGAGTCACAGAATCACTACGATACAGTTTATACTATTGTAGGTAAACCTGGGACTGGACCTGCACCGTCCAATGGACTTCGGACCTAACTCACATTGGACCATGTTGGACTGGACTATACTGGAGCTGGACATCTGTTCAACTAAGATCCAATAAACAATGGATAATGTTGGGCTCAGGGGATATGCTCCATCCAAGATCCATTGGACGTTGTTGCTAGTGATTGAGTCGTAGTACTCTTTGCTTGGTGCAGTACGTAGGCGCCGCCAATGCTTGACTTGTATACTGATCAATGTATAGAAAACATCATGTAAAAAACTAGCTATCCATTGACTAGATTAGCTAACTAGTCTCCATGTGAAGTTGGCCCCACATGAAGTGCGGCTCCAGGTCAGGTAGCAGCTAGCCTGGTCACCTGCTCGATTGTTCTAGTTCCGCGTTTGTGGTGAGTCCGTTTGGATTTGGATATTCTTGGACTTCTTATATGTGGATTTGCATGGACTTGGATGTTATTCATTATTATTTGAACTGGATGTGGACTGGATCAATTATATTTGGTCAATAGTTAGGTAGCTTGATTTTGGACTTGGACGCTGATCCATTTCCAGGTTGAATTGTAGGTAAGACTAAGTGTTCCACAGACCATGATACAGAATCACCAAGGTTACCAGTTTCCTCCCTAGATTTTAACATGGTTCCAAAGAGCTTAGACTCATCTACTATTATATACTGCACCAGGACTGAAATCTTTAACTCGATGCCCCTCCTTACAGTCTAGAAAGGAAACAAGAGAAGCCTGTTCCAGCTTATTTATTGTGGTTCCCTCGGATAAACGAAAAAGTTTTTATTACAAGGTTATGCACAGCGCATACTTCTGTATTGGAATTCCGCGCCTCTTTAGTTGTGACCACTAAACATCAGTTCAATCTGAAGTTGTTTCATTTTGTAAGAATGCAGGTGTTGTGATTTTCTTGTAGAGCATTTTCTGGTTAAATCTGCAATGACAGGACGAACTTCTTGGTGATGAGAACTTGCTGACTAGGTTTTTTTCCTCAGGCGTGCCATCTACTTAATGTACTATCGAAGGAACTCCTCAGTGACTTTGAAGCATGTGCTGAAATATTTATTCCGGTAATTCTAGAAGCTTTTTCAGTGTTATGCACCTCTTCCCTCCTACTAAGATGGCTAAACATATTAACGAAATTTTCAGGCACTTTTTAAGCTTGTTGTCATAACTGTGCTTGTGATCGCCGAATCTTCGGACAACTGTGTTAAAACTGTGAGATTCCTTCCTTCATGTACTGCACGATGACACTTCCTTTCATTACTTTTCTGACATGCAATATCTTGCAGATTCTTCGGAACTGCAAGGTTTCACGTATTGTTCCTCTTATAGCTGACACAGCAAAAAATGACCGCAGCGCAATCCTCCGTGCTAGGTACTTGTGCTTCGCATTCTCTCAACATATATGGGGTTTTAAAGCTACTTATATATTTCTTCCCATGACAGGTGTTGTGAATATGCGCTCCTAATATTGGAATATTGGGCAGATGCTCCAGAAATACAACGCTCAGCTGATTTATATGAAGACCTCATAAAGTGTTGCGTGGCAGATGCAATGAGTGAGGTAGGAGTGTAGGACTAACAACATCTATGTTTCCTGATTTAATAGCATTACTGCAATACTGTTATGTTGAAAACCTGATAGTTGTGTTAATTTGTGTTACTTTGTGGTATCTATGACATGCTGCAAACACAGGTTCGTGCAACTGCAAGAAGTTGCTATAGGATGTTCATAAAGACATGGCCTGAGCGTTCACGTCGGCTATTTATGTCATTTGATCCTGCAATACAGAGGGTATGTGGATTCACTTCTCTGCATGCTGTTCCAGATCACAAGATATCAATTACCAAAACCTAAAAAAGAAAAAATGAAGTTGAAGACGTTGATTTTATATTCATTATTGCCATGTACTCAGGCATTGCCAATTGAAAAAAGAGATGAAGCAATAGCTCTTGATAGAAAGAAAAGTCCCGTGCAACTGTCATCTTGCTAAGGACATTATTTAGGTCACTCTATGAATCTCATCGAAGCCAAATTCTTTATTGTGTTTTGTATATCTTACACTGGGTTATTTTATTAAATAAATGTTAAACAGTAGTATATATAACATCTAATGCCGGATGTTTACTTTTCAATCATTATACAGCCAAGAATTGTATGTAATTTTTGGAAAGTAGTGCTAATCAAGTATGTACCTTGATTAGGCTGGGGAAATAAGTTGCTATTTTAGGACCACTGAATATTTCAAGCTCAAAATTGCATCTCACTATTTTTTTTATTTTTTTTAAGTATATATATAAGAAAAATTATGTATGAGAACTTGTATTTTCGTCACGATTTGGAATGACGGATTGCAAGCTGTACCCATTAGTGATAGCCTGATGGCAGCCCGAGCCTGATACACTTGTCTCCCTGGAGCTGTCGTAGGTAGGGAAAGATGAGGTGCTGTGTGCCAGTAGGGTGTGATGGCATAGTGAGATTCAGGAAAATTACTTTTTTGAATGTAATAGATACAGCCCCCACATAGAGTACTCATCCTCGACTAGGGATGATATTTATTGATCTCGACTGGCCTGAATATCAACGGGTCCTAGGACACTGGTTTGGCTGTAAAGCCTGACCCATTACTAGTTTACTACTGGAGTCCGGGTCCTAGTTATCTGCGACTTGGACTGTGTAACCATAGAGGATGAGGTGGCAGTGGTACATCAATTTGGTTTGGAGCTGCCCTAGTAGTCCGGAGGCTATATGCGCTCCTCTACCCCCTACCATGGCAATTTCTGTTATGCCAATTTTTGGTTTGCTGAAACTACATGGATTCAAAGGGTTGCTATGCCATGTACATCAATTTTTGGTTTGCTCCGCTGCTCCCTACGCGCAAGATTTCTGTAACACTGGGCACATTTGCAGATAATTAATGACGAAGATGGAGGCATGCACAAACGGTATCCTTCTTCATCATTGCATGAGAAAGGTGTTCAACTTTCTCGTGCCTCATCTCATGCAAGTGGTACACATTTGACCGGGTACAGCACTTCATCTATTGTTGCAATGGACAAGGGTGCAGCAATTTCTTCTGAATCGTCTCTCCCATCAAGTGCTCTTCTCTCACAGTCGAAGGTAGCTGGTAGACATGCTGAAAGAAGCATAGAGAGCGTGCTTAGTTCAAGCAAACAAAAGGTTTCAGCCATTGAGAGTCTATTGAAAGGTGTAGGCATCTCAGGCAGGCAAAATTTCTCAGCTGTGCGCTCAACAAGCTTGGATCTTGGTATGGTTTATGCTGCTTAATGATAAAATGTGGAAAGGCTCTTTTGTTATGTCATCAACGTTAAGTCTTTATTGCTATTGCTTTCATGACTTATTTCTTTATACTTGAGTAACCTTAATTTCTTTTTCTTTTCCTCCTAGTGCAGGAGTTGATCATCCATCCTCTCGTGATCCTCATATACCGCTTGCTATACCTGCTTTGGATCGCCTTTCTTTGCAGAGTTCTGCGTTGTTGGATTCATCCCTTCCTAGCATAAATATCAGAAGAAATGGTGGTTCGCGTTTTGTAGATCCAGTGCCTCAGGTAGAGCGATCAAGGTCACCATATTCACATAATCTATCATCTGAACCCATATCTGGTTTGTCAGTGCCTCATTCAAAAAGATCTTCAGGGAGGCCTCAAGATGATAGCATTATGGATGAGAGCAACGATACATGGCCAAGGCCTGCCAGGCGATCGCCGCAAATGCATACGGACAAACACTTCGCTGATATGCCTTATAGGGATGCCAGTTACAGATATTCGCAGAACAACAATGTTCCGCACTTCCAGAGGCCTCTTAGGAAGCAAGTGGTATCAAGGGTTTCTTCTGCGAGTGTCAGACACAGTTTTGATGATGGTCATGTCCCATCTAATAACATGTCTGGATATACAGATGGCCCAGCATCTCTAAATGAGGCACTCTCTGAGGGTCTTAGTCCAAGTTCGGACTGGGTAGCAAGAGTTGCAGCCTTTAATTTTGTTCAGACATTATTGCAACAAGGACAGAAAGGCATTCAAGAAATTACTCAGAACTTTGAAAAGGTCATGAAATTATTTTTTCGTTATTTGGATGATCCTCATCACAAAGTTGCACAGGCAGCTTTCTCCACACTTGCAGATATTATTCCAGCATGCAAGAAGCCATTTGAGAGTTATGTTGAAAGAATTTTACCGTATGTCTTTTCAAGACTCATTGATCCCAAGGAATTGGTTTCGAAGCCATGTTCATCAACCCTGGAAGTTGTTGGCCGAACATATGCTGTTGACACATTGCTACCTGCAATAGTACGTTCCCTGGATGAACAAAGGTCTCCGAAAGCAAAACTAGCTGTTCTTGAGTTCGCTAATAAGTCATTCAGCAGATACAAGGTAGACGTTGAAGGTTACAGCAACAGTGGCTTTCTTAAGCTCTGGCTTTCAAAACTAGCACCTTTAATACATGAGAAGAATGCAAAGTTGAAGGAAACATCAATTAAAGGAATCATATCAGTTTATTCTCACTTTGATTCAGCAGCAGTCCTAAATTTTATCCTTAATTTGTCCATTGAAGAACAAAACCTTGTGAGGCGAGCTCTCAAACAATATACTCCTCGTATTGAGGTCGATTTGGTAAACTACTTGCAGAGCAAGAAAGAACGTTCACGTCCCAAGTCCTATGATTATGAACAGGTTGATTTTGGAACTTCTGAAGATGATTATAATCATACATCAAGGAATAGCTATCCTTTTGGACGAGTTTCTGCTAGCTCCACTGACAATGAGTCGGGGAAGAGGATGCATACAGTCCAAGAATCAATATTTCCTATTGGTCGAACAACCTCTGACATCAGCACTGATCATGCTAATCATTGCTTCGAGCCTGCTTCTGAAGCTGAAGTTCTTACAGAAAGTAGGGAATCAAAGAGCAATGCTCGCTCAGTTGTAGAAGCTGCACGCTCATGGGCAGATTATCCTGAAAAATCAGATGCAACCCTCGATGATGAAAATTCTGTTGGCACCCCTCGCCTGGATTCTGGCCGTTTTGTTTCTGTCGGACATAATGCTGGTGTTACAACTGCTATGAAGAATACTCAAGACATGGGTCAGTTTGTTGACCTTAGTTCTGTCAAGACTGTCTCACACACAACTAATGGCCCCAGCATACCACAACTTCTTCACCAGGTACTTCTGATATATCATTCTATTTCCCCTTCATCTTTGTTGGTTCCAGTAATACGGATATATCTTGTTTTTACTTTTCACCGTACTAAATAATGTCACGATTATATGGCGTTGTACCTTACTAGATAAGTAATGATGGCGAAGTTTCATCCCAAGACAAGCAGGATGCGCTGCAGCAGCTGGTGCAGGCTTCTGCCAAAAATGATCACTCTATATGGACAAAGGTATGTAACCTCACCATTTCAATTTCCATTATATTTTTGACTAGAAATTTCGACATTTTACCGCGTTCTTTTTCCGAGTTTACTTTTTTTTTTTTTTTGTAATTTTCTCTTCACGACTGGGCTTAACAGTTAGTCTTTCATTGTTTGTATAAGTTATTCAATCTTAGTACTTTTTTCCATCTGGTGCTAAGGATTTCTGAAGAGTGCTGGGTGGGAGGGAGGGAAATGCATTACACACTGTACTAGAATGCATCAAGTTTCTTTTTATCTCGTCGATTTGTTTTCCCTGTTCTCCTTTTCTAACATCTGAACTGAATCTAGTGACTCATCATTAGCTTTTCATTAGACTACTAGGATTGTATGGCCATTGTCTAAAATACTCGCCTGCTTGATTTTTGACTCTTGATGAGATGGTTTCTGTAAATGATGGATGCTTCACCTTTTCTACAACAGAGAACACTGGCATTTGGGTTCTGTCTAAACAGTCATTTTAGTTGGTGTCCCCCAAATGTTTTCCTGCAAACGCACAGTTACTATAAATTCCTCTGCATCTAGTATATTACTGAGTTTACTTCGTGTTGTTTCAATATGTTATCATGCAGTGCATGACATTTGTATTCTAATACCATCCCCTTTTCTATATAGTATTTCAATCAGATTTTAACAACTGTCCTTGAAGTATTGGATGCCTCTGATTCTTCTGTCAGGGAGCTTTCTCTATCGCTAGTTGCTGAGATGCTTGACAATCAGGTTTGGTACTCACAAATCATGCATTTAGGTAGGTAATATTGTTGATTAATATTGTCTATTTATTTTCTCAGAAAGATCCAATGGAAGAATCCATAGAGATTGTCCTTGAAAAGCTGGTGCAGATGACCAAAGATATTATGGCAAAGGTATAATTTCCTTAATTAAGAGGTTTTGTCTTGCTTTTATGGTGCTAATATTTTCGTAATGCTGGCGCAGATTTCAAGTGAAGCAAACCAGTGCTTAAATGTCGTGTTGGCAAAATATGATCCTTTTAGATGCCTTGCTGTATGTCCAGTGTTCCAATCCTACTTACTAATGATATTACTGCAGTACAGTTATCTTTGTCTGTAGTTTTTATAGCTAGCAACTTATACTACTGTACATGTTTTTTTGATTATGCTGCAGGTTATTGTACCCTTGCTAGTTAGTGATGATGAGAAGACACTTGTCACGTGTATCAACTGCTTAACAAAGGTATCCTAGTTTCACACTGTAATCAGCTAAGAGAACAATACCATTATATTATTTATTTGAAGAATCATGTTTCAAGTGCTACATTCAGAGGTTTCATTAGCTGATCGAGAGGTTCTGGTTCAATCGACCCATCTTGGCTTTGTGATTATTGTTTTAATGAGCCATCATGGTTTGATGACTACTGATGTAAAGGCTGATGGTTCTGGTTCATCTGGCATTTCCTTAGATTGTAGGTCTGTAGTCACCAGGCCCATCAATGGCTTTATGACTATTGATACAATAACCCCAGTGTACACGCATACACTTATTTCATTTAAGCACCATCCCTAGATGTTTGTTAGCGAGGTCATATTTCGTATGGGAATATTCGTCTGACAAACCCTATTAAAGATTATTACAGAGTTTTACTTTATCGAGCCAATCACTCTGTCAATTATAGCAATATATCACGAGCAACAATGATTAACTGTTGGTATTCTCCTGGTACTCGTGCAGCTGGTTGGGCGGCTTTCACAGGAGGAATTGGTGGCTCAATTGCCTTCATTTTTACCAGCACTTTTTGATGCTTTCAGCAACCAGAGTCCAGATATTCGCAAGGTAGTTTACCTGTTCTCCTGATGAATGACCTTACAATTTTCGCTCGCAATGCTAGTTTCTAAGGTGACCAATAAAAAAACATGGTTTCATTCACACCAGTAATATGGGCTCCTTGTAGTACCTGAAAACTAGGGATAAGGGTGCTACGATTATTTGAGGCAGCATCCAGGAGTAGGATTTTAAGCAGAATACATATGGTAGGGTGCTCCTCTTCAACTTTCAAGCAGAATACATATGGGGTGACAGCATATGATTAATGTGGGTTGAATTTATCAGTCGACCTAAAATTTAAACATGAAAACCAGAACCCTTTTATGGTCAGTCATGAACTCAGAATCATGCTGATTACCAGCATAAACTGCTTGTAGCTGCTGCATATGCTGCCACAGTGTCGTCTTCTCCAACTTATAATACACATAATCTCTTGATTAAGAAATCAGTAATTCAACATGCCTTCCAGTTTCGTGTTGATACCCAGCTGAAATTTAATCATCTATTCCTGATTTATTTTACTTTTTTTTTACTGTTGATCTATTTTTTACTTCCTATCTGCTAATCTGTTGATATTTTGATTCATGACTTCGCCCTGCATTAAGTTGGTACAAGATGTGTTAGAGAATATTTTTCTTTCCCATACCTACGAATGACCACATGGCCACTGCATACAGTTTTGGGGGGATTGAAACCAGAATTTATTATGATACAATAACTCTTCATGCATTTTGTTATTATTTTTCACAGATATTTTAGTGTCAAATCATGTGGTTGGCAGCTTAAGTACAGTCCTCTGTTTCCAATTTCTGGTGGTCCATTTTTATTTTACTCATTGTTGGCGCACATTAAGCATGCTTGACATTATGTATGGCAAAATTTACATTTAACGATCTTTGGTGCTCCACATCTGATATCATTTACACTTCCTTTCAGTCTGTTGTATTCTGCTTAGTGGATATCTACATCATGCTAGGGAAAGCATTTGTACCGTATCTGGAGGGGCTAAGTATCACACAGTTGCGGCTAGTTACAATCTATGCAAATCGGATATCACACGCAAGGTCTGGTGCACCGATTGATGCGAACCAATGAATATCGTTTTTGTTGTCCTCAAGGACATCTGCTTGGATGGGCTGAGATATCGGGTTTCATTCATTTGTGTATTTGTACAGAACAGACAGGTGGTGCTCATGTATTTAGCTGTGCTGGCGTTTCTTGTGTGGCATTGTTCTCTGCCTTGTTTATTTCCACGTCATGTGTGACATTCTACCATTCACACTGTACAAAGGGAAACAGGAAAAACTTCACCCTGTATGTTTATCTCCCATTTTCCTGTAGGGGCTGGTGTAGGATAAATCTGTTGAAAGGAAGATGTTGGTTGTGAATATTTTACCAGGCGGTTTAGTGCAAACGGTGCTCTGTTAGATGTTCAGATCATTGGGCATTGGATCTTGAGATTGCCTGCTATTGAACTATTGAAGTTTCTTTTTGTTCGCGCGTGCCATGCAGATGGCTCTGAATTAGCCAGACTTGCTAGTTGTACGATCTGGATCTGTGATCTAGCTAGGTTTAGTATGAGCAACTAGGTGTAACATCACCCTAGGATGATGATACTTTTCTGAAAAAAATGTAAGATGATACTTCGTAAGCAGTACACCATAACTACATATAAACCCTATTTATACATCATTGCATAGTTAACTGCCTTTGATCACAACTATATCAGCTAAACATTGAGAAACTGCTCCATTGTAGTAATAAACAAGGGGAGTAGCCATATAATTTGACGGACATGTCAACTAACTTCTATCTCAACAGAGGATCATGCTTTACAACAAAAGTACAGTTTTAATTTCGTTGTTATGCCATGAGGCAAGTGTAAAAGCATCACCAGCCGTGTCCCCCAAACGGTGTCGGATCGAGAGTTTGAGTAATGTGTTTTGTGCCGCGTTTGGGGGACGTCGCGTCCCCAAAGAGTTTTTGAAAACACAACCATTTATTAAGTATAGCGTACAAATAAATATGTTTGCCAAGATTGTTTTTAAATTAAAATACAATAAACAATAAAACAACTAAACAAATATAATTAATGGGGCTAGATGGAGGTGCCGCGGCATTTGCTGGTAATCCTTTGATCCTCCACATATGCTCAACGAGATCATTTTAAAGTTGCTCGTAAACATTGCTGTCATGGATCTCTGCGTGCATGGCGAGGAAATCAGCAAAATCTGCCTATTGCGCCGAGGCAGATGAGGCAACGAACATCGGCCTATCGTGCCTACCTGACAAGTCGTCGAACACCTTATGTGCGTGGAGGTGGGGCGGATTTGACGCCACATTATGGGACGCGCTGGAGAAGCGGCGAAGGCGAAAAGGCCAGCAAGAGAGCCAACCACGACGATGGTGCCGACTCAGAAGAGATCAGCCGTCGAAACGACCGGCAAATCGAGCGGCAGTGGAGGGGTGGGAGGCGCGGGAGGGAAGGCGCGACGAGAAATAAAAGGCGCGAACTAACGGTTATGGAAATAGTCACCGACAGGTGGGAGCCCGCCTCGCTTTTCGTTGTGTCCGGCGTGCCTGGAGCGTCCCCTGTGTAGCGAGGACGGGTTCGGAGCGCCGGATACCGTATTGGGCTGCGCCGGATAAAAGGAAGCTTTAGGGCGCGCAGCTGAAAACGATTTTTTATCTGGCGCGCCCCAAATCTCTTTGGGGGACGCCGCTGGAGATGCTCTAACACTAGTTGAATTAAAGCGTTTGTGGAGATCCACCGTTGCTATTTTCTGAAGTTTACAGCGTAAGTGCTCTCGGTTAAGAACTACTACCTCCATCCCAAGGCTTAAGACCTATACTTTTTTTTTTCCAGAAAATCAAACTATTTTAAATTTGACTAAATTTTTATCAAAATCATTAATATGAAAAGTACAAAATCAATATTATTAAATATAGATAATGAAATGTATTTTCATATGGTATCTACAAAATATCATATTTATTTTTCGTTTGACTTTCTGAAAAAAATAGGCCTTAAATTTTAGGATGGAGGTAGTAACTAACAGCTCATTTTACCACGGGACCTCTATTTGACTAGTTCACTTCGTTTTTTTTTTTTTTTTTTGCGAATAGTTCACTTCGTTCTATATCCATGGATGCAGTATACTGGTAAATGATCCATTTCTTTGTTGTCAACTTTGCACTACAAGGCAAGAAGTACATCGAAAGGTCTTTTCTGATGTTTGTAAACCCTCCCACAATTTTATGCGACCTTTCTAAATGAGATCCGACGGTCTCTCAAGGCGGTTGACCAGTCCCATTACAATTCTCACTTCATTTCTGCCGCTTTTCACGTTCTTGAATCAATTCAACCTAAAATTGGGCTGATCAGACCCATTACAATTCTCATTTCCTTTCTGCCGTTTTCCCCATTCTTGAAGCAATTCAACCTAATTACCATGTGGGTTCCCACTTGTCAGTTGACCACACGGTAGAACGGCGAAAACTTCCCTGCTACCTGCGCTCGAGTGTTGGCGCGCACCGACCCAAAGCGGCGGCGGCGTTGGGCCATGGATCGTCCCCAGCGCCGGAACCCTAGCATCCGCCCTCTTAAGCCGCCGCGGCCACCAGGAGGCCTGCCCTTCCGGCCCCCGCCGCCGTCGAAGCCTGCCGCCGAGCCCTCCTCTCCAGGTCCGTCTCGCCCACCCGCACCGCTTTCGCGCTTCTTGCATTGGGTTCAGAAATCCCTCGAGTTCTTGGAAGCAAGATCGAGACGGAAGTTCCCATCTTGAGGGTTGAGTTGGGATCGCGTGGGGTTGGGGATTCGGGGAGACTCTGCGGATTGAAATCTGCGGCACGATTCTAATTGGATTGGAATGTTGATCCTGCGTCCCCCCCGTCCCCCCAAGAAAGATGCTAGCATAGTTCATGACTTTTTTGGGATTGTCGGGACCATTTCGCTATCGTGTTAGTTTAAGACCGTTTGCTTCCGATCAGGCGACCCCAGCCGACATGTTGATGCTTTCCATCCGTTGCGTTTCATGAAACTAGGATGCGCGGTTTGTGCGAGCCCATGGCGTTTTAGGATTTCGGTTTCTTCTCCCAGTTTTCTTTGGATTTTGTATGCGGAGCACTGTCTATTGACTTATTTAACCTCAAGCACCGTCATGTTAGTCATTGCAGCCTTCCCAGTGTGAGTTTCGTCCTTGATTTTCTGGCTTAATGTAATGATTCAGAACCTAATGGCAGATGGAAGGCCAAGGAAAAAGGTTCGATTTGCAAGTGAACCTGCTAGTCATCACATACAGGCAAGACAGGATGCCAATACAGGCAGAGCTGAGAAAACTAAGCCTCAAGGTAGTTCTAGTCTCACTGCAACTCGTTTCACTTTTTAACAGCACGGAATTTTTATAACCCCCTCCTTTTGTGTTTCGCACTGCATTAGTTTTCTGTCAGACACCATATGTTTCTGCACCTTGCTATTTGGTAATTAAAGCTTAAAAGGGCATTGCGCCACTGCCACTGGTCTATAATCTGTTTACTGTAATTCTTTTCATATGTCTACCTATTTGCTTATTGGAACTCCTAGGCAAAGGTTCAGTATACTCGAAATTTTCAAGGATATTTGTGAAATACCTGTTAGATTGTTGGATCAATGTAATACTTTTCTTTTGGAACAATCAATGCTGGGTTGGGAACAACCCACCTGAACAATTGTATTTGAACTTCAAAGGTAGCAAATAAACAGGCCAGACAATTAAGTCTGCCCTAGGATTGGAGTAACAGCAAAAATAAAAAATAATAATTTGTGTGCTATTTGACACTCGTATTTGGACATCATTTCCTATGCAGGTTCCGATGCGAAAACTTCTGAATTCAAATTCTTTAAGAAAATGTGGGAACAGTCAGGCTGTAGATCCCAGTCCTTTAGACAACCTCATCAAAACAATGTGCCAAGCATATCCAAGCAAAAAGAGGGCGAGAGAACCGGTTTGTAACTTTGTATGCACACCCATTTCATTTCCTATATTCCTTTTCTCTTTGGTTCCTCTTGCTTCATACATTAACAGGAGCCCCGATAGATCATTCATATGGAATTCTTCTGTTTTTTTCTGCATCTTGTAGAAGCACATAATGCGACGTCGCAAAAAAAGTTCACTGTCCAGAAGGTTACCTTGTGTCCTGATCAGGCCCCTGCTACACCCTTGAATAATGCATTTTCTAATGAGCGAGTTGAAGTGCAAGCCCCACATTCTGGTATGATTTTCTTTGTTTGGCCTCCTCTTTTAACTATGAGTGAGGCATTATTAGATTCTTCTAACTATTGATCCGCTTCTCTGCAGAACATGACAATCATGATACACCTCAGTTAAAAGCATGTGATGGTGCCCCAGCTGGTCATGTTTTCACACCCATGATTCAGACACCATCTGAACTTGCAGGGATTTCAAGAAATACTGGTGAGCACATACTCAGCACCCAATACAAATGCATAATGTATTCTAAAAAAAGAACTACACACTGCTGAAAGTTTGCTATGTACAGTAGTCAACCTTCCTGGAAATTGCCCAGTCATATCCAATATATTTTACCATGATGGTGTGAGTGTAGTTGAAGCTTTATTTACCATTTCTGGGACTACGAAGCGAAGAAATTAAAGATGAACTTCTAAAATAACTGAGGATATACTGATATCATGGTATCTTTTATCCTTAGTTGTTTTCCTTGCTATATATCAGACATCTATGCTGAAATGTGCATAATTTCCCCCCTGCTTGGATGCTGATGCGTGTGCTGCAATTGTTCCCTGATAAAAGCACATGTTATTGCTTAGATACCTCATTTGTTGATACAATTATTCATTTTATCTAAAACGGAATACTTCCCAGATTCCTAAAAGCTTTGTAAGGATGCACTTGTGAGATATATATTTTGTAAGGATGTGCTTGTGAGATATATTTTACCTCGTTTGCAATTGTTACATTCAGATGGTTTTCTAATCCCATTATGTTATGTACTGGTAATGGACACAGAACCTGGGAGTGGACGGATGTTTTCAGAAAAGAGAAGAAATTTATTAAAGCTAGCTTCAAAAACAGCGGCAATGGAAAGTTGTGAGTTATTGCAAAAAAGGTTGTCATTAAATTATTGAAGAATTCAATCAGTTTGCATTTTTCATGTATTCTAATATCGTTAGCATGTTGATTAAATTTCTCAGATCAGAATTTTTCGCTGATATCATGCAAAGGTTAGGCGCCAGCAACATAATAAGAAAGGTACTCTTTGTTTCAGCCTATGCAATTCAAGCACTTGTGGAGTACTAAAATTTAGCTCTGTTATTTAGTTATTAGTTTTACCTCTGATAGTTACCTAATGCAATGCAGCACCATAAAGAGCCCATGAGACAGAGGGAAATGGTTCACGGACAAACTCCTTCTGATCCCGGGGGTCATTCTGATAACCTTCTTGAATACAGGGATAACTTCAATTCATTAAGTAAACTGAGATCAGGAAAAGAGTCGTCCTCTTATACAAGTGACGGATCACATCAATTCCTAGCCTTGCCACGGGTAGACAATCGGGGCCTTTCAAGTTTTCTTGATTGGGAAAACGGCTTATCTTGCAGGGACAATGAAGCTCATCAGTTCATGCCACTGCCATCAGCATATATTACAGATGTTTCAAGTTCTGATTGGAAAAGAGACACTGTTCGCAACCAGGTTTCCAACTTGTTGCTAGAAGATGTCCAACCTCTCAAAAAAGGCAAATCAGCTTCAGCTAATGGATTGGGCGGTAATATTCAAAGTGAGCCATATGATCATCATGGATGGGATCCTATGTTGTTGGTAACATCAGTTCCAAAGCGATTGTCCTTCCCCTGTCAGACCAGAGAGCAGTCAGTTGTACCGTATGCGCTATCAAATACTTCCTGGCAGCCCGAGTTTTCCAGATCCCTAGAGCATTGTCCTTCTAGGTCAGTTGGATTAGAGGGGGAGGACTTGACTGATGCAGGATTGTTTGGTAATTCTGCTGCTGAACTTCCATCTGCATTTGACCAACCACATGAGAAATACACTTCTTCAAGATTTTTGGACTTCAGAGATGGAGTTCTTGATAACAATGGTCTTAGCAGTATCTCCAACTTCCATGCTAGTGAGAGCAACAGCTTTTTATTGAAGCCAAACACAAGTTGCATGGATTCCATATGTTCAACTTCAGATTATCCTTTTGAGCAGGGCTCGAAAAGCCTTTGTGGCTCTGCTGTCCGTATATCTTGTTTGGCTGGAATGGAGACAGAGGCAGAGTTGTTTGATAATTCTGATACCGGGCTTGTACACGGGATGGATCTGGTTCCTGTGACATTCACTGCTTCAAGTTTTTCCAAGTATCCTGGAATTGTTGATCATCATCATGACCCAAAGGACCGCAACAGCATTTTGCCCGTGGGTGCAGATGATGCTTGTCTGGATTCCCTGTCTCCATATTCAGAACATCCTTGTAAGCGAAACTGGGAAAATACTAGTGATTTCTCCACAGAAATGTGGTCATCATCACATCATGCCCAGTCTCGTGATGGCAGTTTGGGAGCTATGTTCGGTTTCATGTCGGATCAAAGTATTTGCAGTGACTTTGAAGATGACCACAGTATGGCGCTAGTTGCAGCCAACCCCAAGAGCAGTTTTTTTGGTACATCTGATCGCGCTTTCTTTGATTCTCGCTCTGCTATGGATAGCATCAGCGAGATTCCCATGTTGTCTCTTGATTGCGTAAGGTGGTAGCTCTGCACTCCATCGTTGAAGTTTACTTGGTTCCATCTAGACTGACCCTGATAGCAGATGATGCATTCTGCTACGTTTAGTTTTGACCTCAATTTGGGTGTAGATAGGCGGTTGTTAGCTACCTCAAAAGTGTAGAAGTGAAGTTATGACTTTTGCTGTTCACCCCAGTTTTGAAGAGGCTAGCCTTAGGGGCTAGGGCTTTACAGGAAGTGGATGCCAGTAATTTTAGATCATTGATCCAGTCAGAACTTGTTGAACTGATGTGTGTTGTTGTAAACATTGCCAGGAAATGTATATATATTGCCTCGGTTTGTTGTTGAAGTTGAACTAGGGTGAGAAGTGTGATAACAATGGAGATCGAGGAGGTATGAATGACTGTATAACAGGAAGTCAGGAACTGACCATTTCGTCTTTTCCATTATTTCTAAAAAGTGTGATCTTGGCATGCATGGATGGCATTGATTGAACAGAACCTCATGCTCATGTTTTTATATGATTTAGTATCATGATGGTTGATTCCCCGTCTTTTTTCCTTTCAAGAAGACAAAATAAACAAAAAAGTACAGTTTGAAAGTAGAACCGTAAGCTGCAACTGTAAAGAAGATTTGTTGGGAAAGAAGAACCGTGGTGGTATCTATCGATAAAGTAAACCGACAATTCCACGGTCAAAGACCCCAAAGTGGAGGATCAAATTCTCAAACTTTTCGACTGAAGCTTTGTACCGCTGAACATGCGAGTATTTTCCACAGTACAAAGCTACATTGCCCTTTGCTTGAAACAAAGCTACATCGCCGAGTTCACGTTTTCCTTTGAAGTATCTGCCCGACAAAAGCGTACTTTCTCTAGCCCTTTGTACCTCCGCCCTCCGGCGTAGCGTAAACCCCAGAGCATGCACCTAAGTACGGACGAGTGAAGAACCGTTTATATAAACATGAGCTATCTAATCAAGGATCCCTCATCTGAACTGAAAACTTGATATAGGAGAAGGAAGGCTCGACAAGCTTGACCCCGATTTTCAACGACATCCACACCAGTGCACCACAATAATCTGTCCGAATAGCTAATTCTCAGCCACAACCAAGTTGCTTTGCAATTTGTACTGTATGAGTTGTAAGCTGGGTTGGAAATAAGTTTTTATTATTATTTGCAACTGAAAAATGTCTTGTACCATTCGATTTGCTTTGTGATTCGTGTTAGTCGGAAGTTGCAATATAATTTGGAACTATGATTCTATAATATCATCTAACTAGAAACTAAGTTAATTCTCCCTCCACTGATCCGAGAACCGTTTGTATAACATGTCGACATGATAGGGAAAAGGAGCCCTGGACATGCTCGGCTGGTGACTTTTCATGACATCTAGGCAACAATAATACTACCTCCAGTACGGGCAGTTTGCCGGCTGTGTGCCACCGTGATGGAGTAGCGGTCGCGGTTTGAGATGTCACAGGCCCAGAATTCAAAACTTCATGCTCCTTTCTAGAAGCACTCTCGGAAGAAATATTCAACATGAATGCACGGCTTCTGATGCACATGCCATGCCATCATCATGAAGAATTATCCTTCGCCTCATATTGAGCGCCACATCTCCGAGTGCGGAAACAACGATACAATATCTCAAACCCGAAGAAACTTTCGCCTTGCATCGTTTTGCGACAAAGTTGCACCCCGTTGTTCCTTCTCATGAACTTGTCGCGCGTTCGCTGAAAATGAGGTAGATTGAGGAAGAGACATGAATCGGTTTTTTTTTTTTTAGCGTACACTTGCCTAGAAGACGTGCTCCAACCTGGAAAATGCCGAACGAAACCAAGTTTTTTTCCATGTGTGTTTTAGAACAGGAACCAAGCTAAAATTGTAGCCCTCCGTTTCATGGCAAGTACCTTAACTTTGCCTAAATTTAGATATGTTTACTCCCTCCGCTCTCAAATAAGTGGATATCTAGTTTTAAACTTTGTCCACAAAAGAGTGTACTTCTATCTTCTTAATGCACTTTAATTGTTTATCTCCCATTGCACGGAAATCAAACCTAATAATAAATACATGTTCTTCTTATTTTCTACATACACTTAGCTTATTGAAGGTGAAAGAATTAGACTACTCATAGTGAAGAGTAACAAAAGTAGTAACATCAACATGCAATACCAACTAAGCATTTTGATGATGTGGCATATTATTAACGGAGGAAAGAGAAGATATTGGTAACTAGCTATGTTACCATCACATCACATATTCCAATGCAAGATGAGTCTACAACTTAATAAATCTAGCATTTTATGTTACTACATGATGCATGCTCTAAATGTATGTTTCACTCCACTTCATAATTTATCTTGAAAAATCTACATGTACACTTATTTGTGGACGGAGGGTGTAGTCATTATTCACATCTAAACTATAAAAAAGTTAAGACATATTTCATTAGATGAAGAAAATATTTGTATATAAGTGAGACTAACCCACACGTTTAAGTTGAAGTCTTAGCGTACACGAGATTAGATTCATATTATTTCAAGATGCAAAAATAATTGCAGTGGCCACTTGAAAGAACATCTCTCACATTATGTTTTGTGTGTTTGATGTCAATATATGTGATACACTAATGTTTGATTAAGTGGTACAGGGATTACATAGATAATTATTCATGTGTGTTGGATTTGATCGTCTGTCAAAAGTCATCGGAAAAGATTGGCCAGGCCGGATAATCCGGGCCGGATATTGTTGAAATATCCGGCCCCCTGGTTTTGGCTAAGTCCTCGAGGAATTGCTGCTTAGTATGGGGGCCGGACATTTGCCCGGATAATGTCCCGGTATTGTACCAGGGCCGGATTATCCGGGCCGGATATTTTGGAAATATCCGGCCCCCCCGATTTTGGCTAAGGACTGGAAGAAAAGCTTCTCGGCATAGGGCCGGACTTTTGGCCGGATTTTGTCACGGTTTTGTTCCGAAGGCCGGATTATCCGGGGGGGGGGGGCGGATTATCCGGCCCTTACTTAGGTCGGATTATCCGGCCCCCCGGTAGCTGCAACGGCTCATTTTTGAGAGGGGGTATAAATACCCCCTTCTTCTACCTTGGTTGCTTGCTCAATCATTACACAAGAAATCTGCCAAGCCACCTCCATTAGAGCCACCTCAAGAAAGTCAAGATTTGCAAGATCTCCTTCCTCCCCCAACCAAAGCTCTTGATCTTTGGAGATTCGAAGGAGAAGACACCGATCTACATCCTCACCGAAGCGTTCTTCATTTCCCCCTCTCTTGTTTGAGGGATCTCATGCTAGTGTTCCTATTTGGTTCCCTAGTTGATTTGTTGTTGATGTGTTGTTGTTGATTGTTGTATTGTTACAGATTTGGGAGCCTCCAATTTGGTTGTGGATGTGTGCCCCAAGAACTTTGTAAAGGCCCGGTTTCCGCCTCGAGGAAATCCCTTAGTGGAAGTGGGCTAGGCCTTCGTGGCGTTGCTCACGGGAGATCCGAGTGAAGCCTTCGTGGCTGTTGGTTTGGCTTGCGTAGCAACCACACTCCTCCAAACGTAGACGTACCTTCTTGCAAAGGAAGGGAACTACGGGAATCATCTCCGTGTCATCGCGTGCTCCACTCTCGGTTACCTCTTTCCCACTCTATCTACTATTGCGTAGCTATACCTTGCTTAGTTGATATCTTTGTCATATAGGTAAATTCACTTAGTTGCATATCTAGAGAATTTACCTTTTGTGTCAAGCCTAAATTGAAAAAGAACTAAAAATTGGTTAGCACCTATTCACCCCCCTCTAGGTGCGGCATACGATCCTTTCAATTGGTATCGAGCCTCGGCTCTTATTTCGGGCTTAACCGCCTAAGAGTATGCCGGACGAGGAGCCCTCGGTAGGGGCCGCCAAGTTGGTCTCCGTGGAAGACTTCAATTCATTGAAGTCCTCCATGGAAGCCCAAATGGAAAGCATGAAAAAGATGATTGCCGAGCTTTTGGCTCCGGCCCTTCCCAAGGCTCCTAGTGTAGAGGTAAAAGACACGGGTGCGTTAGATGAGGGAGATGCTTCGGACTTACCCTCATCTACCAAACCCGTGGAAGGTGATAACTTAAACACTATCAAATCTACCAGTGCATCTCCTAGGGGAACTACTGGAGGTGAAAGCTACAATCGAGTAGCTCCACCTTTCTTATCTCCCGATATACCGGTTCCTCATCCCCATTTGAACATTCGGGGCGACCCACCTAAGTTTTCCGTTGATAATTTCGATACTTGGCAATTTGAGTTCCGCTCTCATGTCTGTAGTGCCTCCAATGAACTATGGAGAATCATCTTGGAGGGCTTCAATCCATACAACCCCGACAAGTTGACTAGAAGAGAAGCAATTGATAGTCAACTCAACAACACCACCCTACACATGATTCAAACTAGTGTGGGGACACCGGAATTGCATCGTGTCCGGAACTACACCACCGCCAAGGAAGCTTGGGACGGCTTGGCCGCTAGTTGCATTGGAAGTGAGAGCACAAGGAGGAACAAGTATAATGCTCTTAAGAATAAAGCCGAAGGATTCATGAGGCTACCGGATGAAGATCATGAACTCATGTATGGAAGACTTGTCACGGTTGCCGATGCCTTCCGACTTATTGGTGCCACCCACATCAATGACTCTTGGATCAAGGAGAAGTACATTGAATGCATGATGCCATTTGCTCCCATTGATGTCAAGACTCTTGTGGGAAGGGAATGCTATTCCTCTCTCACCTCTCAACAAGTCGTGCACGAGATGCAAGCTCTCAAGGTGCTTGAGGAAACCTCTCATGATTCTCACAATCGTGCTCTTGGGATGGCAAAAGGTTCCAACCTTGCTTTGGTGGTCAACTCCGGTGAAGAAGTGATTCCTCAAGAATCTTATAGGGCATCTTGGAGTATGTCCTATCCGGAAGATTTGCAATGCCACTACCATGATCACATGGCCTTCCATGCAAAATCCTTTTGGGTTGATCCCTCCAAGGCCAAGGAAGACAACATCAAGAGGAACAACAAAAGTGGTTTCACTAGCTTTGGTCCAAAGACAAGATCTTGCTACAATTGTGATGACAAGCGCCACTTCATTGCCGAATGCCCCTATGAAAATAGAGAGCTTCATAATGGGAGGCTCATTCCCAAGGACAAGAGCAAGGACACAAAGGGCAAGTATTCAAAAGCCCCCAACAAGAAGTTCTACAACAACAAGACCAAGAAGGGCAAGAGGCCCTCAAGAGTTGTGCTAGTAACAAGGGAAGAATATTCATCCGATGAAGTTGAAAGTTCTAGTGGTGATGAAGATGAAGAAAGCTCAAAGGAATTGGCCGCCATCGTCACCACCAACATACCCTCTTCTTCTCTCTTTGAATCTCCCAATGAGAACCCTCCTATCAAGAATGCACATTGCTTCATGGCAAGGTCCTCCTTGGACACACCTATTGTGCTATCAACTCAAGAAGAGTATACCTCCGGAGATGATGATGTTGATGATGAAGAAGATGCAACCTCTAATGGATTGGTCGCTCTTGCTTCCCTCTCCACTAACTCTTCATCACCAAGTGAATCCCCCAATGAGGTCATTCATGTGGAGGAAGAAAGTTGCCTCATGGCTAAATCCTCCGAGGTATCATCTCCCAGTCCCTCTATGCCTAACATATCTAGTGATCTAGGGGTTGATGATGCTAGTCTAAAAGTGAAACAAGAAATGCTAGATTTTGATGATTTCATTCTCAACCTACAAGGTAACACTAAAAAGCATGTTTCAAACCTCATGATTCGTTTAGCTCAACAAAGTGATATGCTTGAGAAAAAGGGTCAAATAGAGAGAGAAGACTCTCTCGAAATTCATGCTCTTAAAAATGCTCTTGAGGAATGTCAAGAAACTATAACTTCTCTTGAGGAGAGGCTAGAAACTCTTGAAGAGCCTCAAGATAAAATTAACAAGCTCACTAAAGCTAGAGATCTTGCTAGGGCTAAGTCTAAAGTGCTTAAAAAGGATAAGGCCCAATTTGAGGTTGATCATGAGAAACTTGTGAAGGATCTAGATGAACTAGACAAAGCTCACAAAGCTTTGAAGAGTGAATTCACTCTCCTATCCAAATCCTATGAGCAACTTCAAATTAGGCTTGCTTCATATGATGTGCCTAGTTCCTCTACTCCTCTATGTGATCATGCAAATATTGTTGAGGAAAATGCTAGGTTGAAGGATGAACTTGCTAAGGCCTCCTCTCCCCAAAGTAAACTTTCTTTGGATGATCTTTTGAGTAAGCAAAGATCAAACAATGGGAAGGAGGGCCTTGGTTTTAATGCCAAGGCAAAGAAGGCAAACAAGCAAAAGGCCAAGCCCGCACAAGAGAAGAAGAAAGACGTCACTAATGGTGAAGCCTCCAAGGGCAAAACCATGAATGATGATGATGCGGGAATTGCTAACCCTCACTATGTTTTATTTAAAGATTATTATGGTGATGTTTATGCTAAATATGTTGGCCCATATGATGGTTATGTTGCTTGGTCTATTTGGGTCCCAAAGACCCTTGTTGCTAACAAAAGAGGACCCATTGCGAAATGGGTACCTAAATCCAAGAATTGATCTCATGTAGGACTATGCCGCCGGAGGTTCAAAATGGGTACTTGATAGTGGATGTACAAGTCATATGACCGGCGGCAAGAACCTCGTCAAGGAGTTGAGGCCTAACATTAATGATATCACCGTCTCCTTTGGCGATAATTCTACATCCGAGGTATTGGGTTTTGGCAAGGTTGTGGTTGCACACAACATTACTCTTGTGGATGTCATGCTTGTCAAAACCCTTGGTTACAATTTGCTTTCCGTTTCCGCCCTTGGCAAGATGGGTTTCGCCGTCTTTATTGATAATGATATTGTGGTCCTCTTGTGGAGCAAGACTCTAAAAGTCGCATTCGTTGGGTATCGCGAACACAACTTGTATGTGGTGGACTTTTCGGGGACCACCACGACAAGTGTGATGTGCCTATTTGGAAAGGCGGACGTGGGTTGGTTGTGGCATCGCCGCCTAGCCCATGTTAACATGAGAACTTTGCAAAGTCTTCACAAGGGGAACCATATTGTGGGACTAATGGAAAATGTGTCTTTTGCCAAAGATCGTGTTTGTAGGGCTTGTGTTGAAGGCAAAATGCATGACTCTCCGCATCCAAGCAAGACCATTATCTCTTCCAAGAGGATCTTGGAGCTCCTTCATGTGGATCTCTTTGGTCCCGTTACTCATGCAAGTCTTGGTGCGAAGAAACATTGCTTGGTGATTGTCGATGACTACTCAAGATACACTTGGGTCTACTTTCTCAAGACGAAAGATGAGACTCAACAAATATTCATTGACTTTGCTACCGAGGTGCAACGCCAACACAACCTCCTCATTATGGCAATAAGAAGTGACAACGGCTCCGAGTTCAAGAACTACACACTCAATGATTTTCTTAGTGATGAGGGGATTCGTCATCAATATTCCGCTGCTTACACCCCTCAACAAAATGGTGTTGCGGAGAGGAAGAACCGGACATTTATGGATATGGCAAGGTCTATGATGGCGGAGTATAAATCCCGCTATAACTTTTGGGCCGAATCCATCTCCACCGCTTGTCACTCCTCCAACCGGCTCTATCTCCGCAAGGGCTTGAACAAGACTCCATATGAAATACTCACCGGGAACAAGCCTAATATCTCATACTTCAAGGTGTTCGGGTGTAAGTGTTTCTACAAAATCAAAGGAGTTCGTTTATCTAAATTCACTCCTAAAGCTTTGGAGGGTATATTTGTTGGTTACGGTGCCGAATCTCACACTTATAGAATCTTTGATGTATCCTCCGGGATTATCATTGAATCTTGTAGTGTGAAGTTCGAAGAAAATGATGGCTCCCAAGTGGGGCAAGTTGATGTTTGTGGAGGTGATGAAATACCTCAAGATGCCATAGTAAGAATGGGTGTGGGATTTTTCCGCCCCATTGAGGGACACGGTGTGGCGTCTCGGGAAGAACTATGCTCTACCACGGTGGAGCCCTCATCTTCTCAACATCAACAAACCTTACCTAGTGAAGCAAATGATGCACCAACCCAAGAACAAGAACAAGACTCTCCCTCTTATGTGCAAGATCAAGGACAAGATCAAGGTCAAGATCAACCAATCATTCATAATGGCTCCAATGAGGATCCAATCAACTCTTGCCCTTCTCCGAACATTGTTCAAGATCAAGCACATGAGATTGAGCAACCCCAAGCAATTGAGGAAGCTCAAGTTCAAGGTCAAGACGGGGACCCAAATGATCAAGTTGATCAAGTGACACCTCCAAGGCCTAGAAAGACCAAGGAGGAGATCGAGGCCCGTCGTCTAGCAAGAAGAGAAAGGAACCTCGAGCTTTGTGGACACACTCATGACAAGGTTCTTGGTGATGTAAGGGCAAAGGTTTCCACAAGAAGGCAATTGGCGAACTTTAGCCATCATCATGCTTATATCTCCTTAGTGGAACCCAAGAAAGTATTTGAAGCCCTTGAAGATTCGGATTGGTTGGAAGCTATGCATGAAGAACTCAATAACTTCAAGCGCAACAAAGTGTGGACTTTAGTAAAGAAGCCTAAGGAGTGCCGCAATGTTATAGGCACTAAATGGATTTTCAAGAACAAGCATGATGAGTTTGGAAATGTTGTGAGGAACAAGGCAAGATTGGTGGCTCAAGGGTTCTCTCAAGTTGAGGGTATTGACTTTGGAGAAACCTATGCTCCCGTGGCTCGCCTTGAGTCCATCCGTATCCTTCTTGCTTATGCTTCGCATCATAACTTTAGTTACAACAAATGGATGTGAAAAGTGCTTTTCTTAATGGTCCTTTGCATGAAGAGGTTTATGTTAAGCAACCCCCGGGGTTCGAGGATCTCAACTTTCCTAACCATGTCTACAAGCTTGATAACGCACTTTATGGTCTCAAACAAGCTCCTAGAGCTTGGTACGAGCACCTTAAGGAATTGTTGGTAGACCGTGGGTTTGATGTTGGGCTAATCGACCCCACTCTTTTTACTAAGAGGGTCAATGGGGAGCTTTTCGTTTGCCAATTATATGTTGATGATATTATATTTGGATCTACTAACAAAGCTTTTAATGATGAATTCTCAAAGCTTATGACCGATAGGTTTGAGATGTCTATGATGGGAGAGATGAAGTTCTTCCTTGGTTTTGAGATCAAGCAATTGAGGGAAGGAACCTTCATCAACCAAGCAAAATATCTCCAAGACATGCTCAAGAGGTTCAAAATGACCGAGATGAAGGGTGTGGCCACTCCTATGGTTACCAAATGTCATCTTGCACTAGATCCCAATGGTAAAGAGGTGGATCAAAAGGTATATCGCTCCATGATTGGATCCTTGCTTTACCTTTGTGCATCTAGACCGGACATAGTGTTGAGTGTTGGTGTGTGTGCAAGGTATCAAGCTTCTCCTAAAGAGAGCCACATGATGGCTCTCAAAAGAATCTTTCGATATTTGGTTGATACCCCAAGATATGGTATTTGGTACCCCAAAGGCTCAAGTTTTATTCTCAATGGTTATACCGATGCGGATTGGGCGGGTGACAAGGATGATAGGAAATCAACTTCCGGGGCTTGCCAATTCCTTGGTAGGTCCTTGGTGTGTTGGTCTTCTAAGAAGCAAAATTGTATATCTCTCTCCACCGCCGAAGCCGAATATGTTGCCGCCGCAAGTGGATGCACTCAATTGTTATGGATGAGGCAAACTTTAAAGGAATACGGTGTCATTTGTGACAAAGTGCCTCTATTATGTGACAATGAAAGTGCCATCAAGATTGCCTATAATCCGGTGCAACATTCAAGAACGAAGAATATTGAGATCCGGAATCATTTCATTAGGGATCATGTTGCGCGGGGTGATATTGAGCTTATCTATGTTCCTACCAAAGATCAACTTGCCGATATATTCACGAAGCCTCTTGATGAAGCAAGGTTCTCTTATTTGAGGAATGAGCTAAATATCATTGATTCAAGGAGTATAGCTTGACCATCTTGCAAACACACCTTCGTCTCAAAACTTTATTTGGTTTAGATGTGGGCATGGAAATAGGGGGAGTGCGGTTTAAATTATTGAGCTATCCCTCCCCCATAATGCCAACATTAAGAAATCATTCTCTTTATATCATATGTTGATATGTGAGCTTCAATGATGAGTAGTGGCTTGGACCCAAGATATATCTTCGCGGTGCCATGTCACAACACTCGCACATGGTGGCCTAGGCCACCACACTCTTCTTTGTGAAGAGTTGGAGTTATTTGGATCTTATCGCCTCTTATTTGACAACTCCATGTTCTTATGGGAAATCACTCTAGTTTGCCTTATTTGCTCATATCTTGCAAACTTGAGTGACCATGTACCATCAACAGTTTGTATCTTCTAAAACCTAAGCCTACTCTCCCCTATAAGCCATTTCCATCTTGCTCATTTGTCATGTTTGGTAAAAACTTGGAGTTTGAGGTGGTTCGGTCGGATGATCTTGGTGGCTCCATCTTATTGGTAAATTTGCACCTTATATGTGACATGATACATTATTGCATCACATATGGGTCTTGCAAATAACCAACGAAAGATGGGCCGGATTCCCGGTGTTTCTGGAATTTTCCAGCACCCGGATAATCCGGCCCCGGAGACACCGGATAATCCGGCCTGGCGGATTATTCGCCCTAAGCTAGGGCCGGATTATCCGGCCTGGGCAGATCTTGAAAGGGCTGAGGTCGAGGCCACGGGGGGAAACGGTTCACACCTCCCCCCACGCACCTCTCTCTCTCTTTCTCCTCTCAAGATCGCCGGACCTCCTCCTCCTCGCCGGAGACGCTCCGTCTGCCCCCTCTCGGAGTTCTTGGGTGGATCGGGTGCATCTCCTCCCTAGCTACCTTCTCCTCCAAGCGGTTTCCACAATGGATGTGGGTATGATTCACAATCTCTAACCCTAGATGTTGTGTTTTATATGTGCTATTTTCTTGGTGGAATTGGTGTCTAGTTGTTCCAAATCGTTTGTAGTGTACTCCTCTTGCATGCTATGAGGCCGATCTAGTCTTAGACAAGCTTTTGATTGGAAAACTGCTTATCTCGCAGGGCCGGATTATCCGCCCCTCGAGCCGGCCGGATTATCCGGCCAGGCCGGATTATCCGCCCCCAGGGGACACCGGATTATCCGGCCTGGAGCTTCATCGCCGCTGCAGTTTTTGCTTCAATCTATCATGTCTAGATTTGTACCGACTTATAGCATGCTTCTCGAGTACATTACTGTATCTTACATGACTTATGAGCATTACCTTTCCTTTGCTACCCGCCTTTGCTTCTCACGAGTGGTGCTTCTCGGGGTGGTCGGAGACGCTCAAGGCATGATCGATCTAGTGATGAGTTTGCACCCAATGCACCTCGCAAGTCTGTCACCTCAATGCAGAAGAACAAGGAAGTGAGGGAGAACTACAAGGCCATTGACCCGGTCTCTTATTCCGCTATTCGCATGAAGAACTGGTATGAAGATGTCCCAAGGGATGAAGAGATTGAGGGCAGGGAGATTACTGGTGCATTGAGCAGGAATTCATCTACAAGGACATCTATGAGCCCATGAAGAATCTGAGACCCATGCAAGCTATCGATGTGGACATTATGGCTGAAAACAATCACTTTGAAGATGCAATCTGGGTAGCTGGAAGGTTGGGTTTGCATGATATCATGAAGATTCTATGTGACTATAGCCCAGATTTGGTGAAGCAATTCTTTGCCACTTTGGCAATAAAGAAAGATGAGGAACACACTATGGAATGGATGACTGGCTCCACTCACTGCAGTGCCACTCTACGCCAATTTGCTGGTTTTCTTGGAGTTCCTGTTGATGGGGGTCGTCGCCTTCATGGACCACAACAGACGGATAAGAATGCTCTTGTGCATCTCTATACCTCGAGCAGGGAAAATTGGTTATACTAAGGGGCTGCTTCCCATATACAATCAGCTGCTTCGGTTCTTTCGGGCAACCATTTGCCCAAGTGGTGGTAACAATGATGCTCTCCGGGAGTCCTTGTGAACCTTATGCACCTCAGCTATAAGTGTGCTCGTGATGGAAATGAGGAACGGAACTTCAATCTTGATGTCATGGACTTTATCTTCCATGAGATCCATGATGCCATGGTCTCCCGGACCTCCATACCCTATGCTCCCTACATTCAGCTTCTCATCAACAACACCGTAGGCTGTGGTTGGTGAAGACTTGAGTGGGTACCCTTTGGTGAAGCACCATGTCAAGAAGGCCTACAAGGTTAAGCCAGTCTCTTCTGCTGTACCTGCTCCTGACTCTTTCATGGGTGATGCTCGTTCTAGTGGTTATGCCCCTGCTCATCATCGTGATGTCCCGGCTATGAGGAAGCAAGTGACCCGGCTTAGTTGGTTCCAGCGCCATTGACAAGGGATTAACTTATCAATGCCTATGGATTGTAGGCTAGGGTTTAGTTAGAAGTAGAGGGCAAGTAGATCTCGAAGGTTTCAGCCGAAAAGTACTCGACGATTATGAAAACTAAGGTTTGCAGACAATGATTCGATGATCTCCTCGTCCCTCGACTCCCCCTTTATATAAGAGGTGGAGCCGAGGGTTTCGTTTTGTACAAGTTACGAGTCCGGGACGGTTTCTAACTCATCCCGCCAGATTACGAGATAACACTTCCTATTACAACTCTATCTTTTCCTTTAATACATCTTGGGCTTCCGAATCTTCTTATTCTTCGGGTAGTGGGCCTTCAATAAACCCCGGGTACTATATTCGGCGAGGCCCATTTGGGATGCCTATGTCGGTAGCCCCGAGATTTTGCTTGAATCATAGAGTCATGGAAAATCTCCACTGTTTATTTTTATTCGAAAGCTCTAACTTTCATACTTCTTCTCATAAAATTCTATATTGTACAGGGATATTGGTAGTTGGGGCTAGTTCATCTGACGGATCAGGTACTAGTTAAGCGCTCTAGTGGCAATCCGCAAAAACCTACTTCAAAATCACGTCCCTGGACATGATCTCGGGATGCTTGGTGTAAACTTCGACGGGTGCCGCTTAAGGTCTTACCATTACGTCGAGTCCCGGTCAAATTTATCGAGTACCTAACGCGTCCGTTAGGATTTTTCTTCGTATCCGTTGATACGGATAAAAGTAGCGGAGCGCGAGTCTTTGGCGATGCCACGCCCAGCGAGAATGGATGCGGGGTCTTACCTTCGCAAATTTGCGGCATTCAGAAATTGATCGCAACTTTGGCGTTACGAGAATATATTGTCGAGTGCTTTTCCGGCTGTTGGAATGGCACATTTTATCGAGTCAAATATGACTTATATTGCTCTCCCGATGGGAGTATATGTAGAGTTAATTATAACTCGAAATATACTCTCTTGTTGTTCTATTTTTCCTTTGTTAATTTCATCGGGCACGCGAACAGCGTTCCCGATGGGAGTAGCACCCGAGGCTACAGCCAAGAACTTGTGCTTGGTTGTAGGCTCAACATTTTAGTCCACCTTGTCACTATATTGTCATTACTTCTCAATATGAACTCTTTTCTCTTCTTCTTCTTCTCTCTCTTTTTTTATCTCTCGGGTGCGCGAACAGCGCTCCCGATGGGAGTAGTCCCCGAGGCTACAGCCAAGAACTTGTGCTTGGCTGTAGGCTCAACATTTTCTATATTGTCATACTCGAAATTTTACTTTTTGTCAAAGTAGCCCCCGAGCATTTGGGCAAAAACTTGTTTCTGACCAAAGGCTCCCGAAATATTTAAATAACTTATCCTGTCGCCATTCTTCTTTTATTTTTCTTGTCGACATATTTTCCCTTGTCAAATTTTCTTCAACTCTATCAATGGTCGAGATTTTTACGCTTTGTGGGTCCATCGTTCCCACCATGTTGACACGTCGTGCGGGTGGGGGACACACGTCCTCCGCTTTTACGGCGCACGTACGGTAACGCCTATCCCGGTAAAAATACTTCTTTGCCCTTGTATCAAGAAGATCTATTCTCACCACACGATTTCTTCATCCAACGGCCCTTGCTTCACCCAATTCTTATATAAACCTGTCTTCAACCTCCGTTCATCCCCTCGCTTGCGCCGCTCACCTGTTCCTCTTCGCAAATCTTCTCCTGCGCCCAACTCTCTCTAATTTCCCGCACTCGCACACATTGCTCTGCCCATTGCCGTTGATGCCACCGCGTGCGCGTTTGACTCGCCACAGCACTCCGGAGTCCAAGATGGCCGCCTGAAGATCTTGAGTGGGAGAGATCCAAAATCTCCAACCAAGATGTCAATATGCTTGAAGAGGCTCGGCACTGATGAAGAAGGAAGACGCCATCCGCTTTCCCAGCGAAGAAAGCTACCCCAAGCCTCCAATGGAGTATCGGGTTAGTTTCGTTGATCATCTCATCCGCGGCCTCTCTACCCCAATCCATGATTTCCTCCGCGGTCTTCTCTTTGTCTATGGGATTCAGCTGCACCCGCTGACCCCCAATTCCATCCTCCACATTTCTATCTTTATCACGCTTTGCGAATGCTTTCTTGGAGTTGCTCCCAATTGGGCTCTTTGGAAGCGCATTTTCTGCCTTCGCCGCAATGGCGCTCACAACGCCACCTACAACATAGGTGGCGTAGTTATCTGTGTCCGAACTGATGTCGATTATTTCGACGTCAAATTTCCCGACTCTGTCCAAGGATGGCGCAAAAGGTGGCTCTATATACACGAAGAAAGCGCCAATTCCGTGGAACACAACATAGTTCCTTTCGACGGAAACGCAAAGATTCAACGCCGCTACTCCTGGGATGCCGAAGCTTCCGAAGAAGAGAAAAAGGCGACAGAAGCTCTTATGTCTCGTATTCATCAACTTCAAAATACTCGAGGCAAAGAGTTATCTGGTGTCCAAATCACTGCCTATTTTCTTAGGATTAGAGTGCAGCCTCTTCGGGCTCGCAAAAATCCCCTTTGGACGTACTCCGGTGCCAATGACGCCAATAGGCTCTCCAATGATCTTGCTTGTGAAGGACTTGGAGAAGCTTATTCGAAGAATTACCTCGCTGAGTAAGAGGGATCCTATTCCTTCCTCTTGTCGCGTGGAACCCTACAACTCCACCAATCCTCTCCCCGAGGTATTTTGTCTTCTCGAATTTTATCTTGTTGTGAATTTTCCCTGCATCTCATTGCAGTGATATCTCTCTATTTTTCCCTTTGTCGCTATTTTTTTGTAGAATCACCCTACTATGACTTCCCTTCCTCCTCTTCCTGAGGATGGAGAAGTCGAAGAAATGGGCATTGTTGCCGACGACAATCAAGAAGCTCCGTCCTTTGTGAATGATCCCGTGGATTCTCGAAAGTCTGCGGGATCTTCCGAGGACACCACGTCGATCCAATCTCCTCCTCCCGTTGTTTCCCCACAAAGGAAAAGGAAGAGGAACGATGTCGAAGATTCCGGCACTTCCAAAGCCGAAGAAGTTGTTCCTTCTCCTCCGAAGGCAACTTATGATCCTTATGTTGCATCCCTCGTCAGCTCGTAAGTTCCTCGGCTTCTTCTTTATTTTTGTAATCGAAGTTTTTTCTTGTCTTGCTTTTTATGCTATTGCTCCTTACTCGCAGTGATGACGAGGAAGAAGTACCAACTCGTGACGTAGCTCCTCGGACGAGCACGTCACACACTTTAGTTATTTCAGAGAAGCTTGTTGAAGGAGAAGAATCGTCGCCTCCTCAACGGAATGTTGATACATCTACTCTTCCTTCAAGCCCCCTTGTCCCTTCGCCAAAAAGGGCAAGGGTTGAAATGATCGTTGAGCCTCCTCCTCAATTGAGCAGCTCTTCGTCGCAGCTCTTGGATGATGTAAGTTTGTCGATGTCTATATTTCTTCTATTTTGCTTTTGTGGACCCTTACTTTTTGTAATACCGAAGTTTTCCCCTTCTTTTCTTCTTCTTTGACAGCCTATGATCAAGGATCTTATCCGCATCGGGTCCCAATTTATTGGGTACCGCGAGTATGCCGACGAGCCGAAGGTAACGACTTTTATACTTGCTTGTTTTTCCTTGGTTTTTTACTCCTGCTTGCTTGTCGCTATTTTTGATCTTTCTTCTCTCTCTTTTCCACATTTCAACGAGAAAAACTTGCAGAGGCTAACGAACGTGCCGAGACACTTGCTCGAAAACTTGAGCAAAGTGAGGCGGCTCGCAAGAAAGCTGAGCTTGCCGCTAGCGAAGCTAGAGCTGAAGCTGATGATGCCAAAGCAAAGGCCGCTAGTGTCGAGGAATTGCAGCAAAAGCTCAAAGATGCTTGAATACGCCTTACACGAGCAAAAATCTGCACAAGCTGCACGTGAGCAAGGGATCATCAAGCGTTTGAAGTCGCAAAGTCGACGTACGCTGAGTAATATCCTCAATTTCTTCTATTTTGTTGCATTTCCTGTATCTTGGTTTTCGACTAATGTTTTGTCTCATGTGGCAGCCCAAACGGACCAGGATTTTGATGCGGAGAATCCCGTCAATGACCCTCTCCTTGACGCACTCTCTCTTTTGGAGTTGCATGGGCGCGAAATTCGTGAAGGCGTGGCCAATGCCAGTGCGGGTTTGTCGGCGTTGTTCCCCTACTTCTTCCCGAAGAAAGAGGAAC
This sequence comes from Lolium rigidum, assembly GCF_022539505.1. NCBI lineage: Eukaryota > Viridiplantae > Streptophyta > Magnoliopsida > Poales > Poaceae > Lolium > Lolium rigidum. The sequence continues at coordinate 179,637,954 of NC_061509.1, forward strand.
CTTCGACTTTCCTTGACCTTGCCAAGCTTTTCAATTCATCGGAAGACCTTGGACTGAAGATGCGCCATGAAAATATGAAGGTGGGCTGTTGAAAATACTTGTTGCTGCGGTTGCTGACAGCCAACGGACTCTAGGCTGGATGAAGGTTGGCGACAACGATCGGATAGAACGGTCGAGATGGAAGTCAACGATTAAGGCGGCCAAGCCCAATACGAAGAAAATCTTGGCGTATCTCGGGATCAAGCCAACTTCGACTCCTAGCTCCTCGAGGCCGGAGGTCTAGTTGCATGCCTCCTTGTTTCCTTTTCGTTTCTTTTGCTCTTGTCGCCATTTTAGCCTTGGCGACAATTACTCACTTAGTCCTCCTGGAGAACTTTCTTTTGTAATACCCATGTAAATTTTCTAGCAAGTAATGAAATTTCCCTTCGTGCTTTTCATTGATCCTGGGCCTTTCTTTTCCGGTTAATATTTGATAACTACTCGACTCCTCCTTGTTACTGCCGCTGCTTCACTGCATCTTCCTTCTCGAAGAAAATACTAGTCGACCATAGTCTCCTCGAGAGTTCATCAAGCGGACATTTGTCGGAAGATTTACAAGAACTTCGACAACAACTTCAGTCTATGAAGAAACAAACTTTGGCCATGATGGAACAATCTCGAAAAGCCTCTGAAGGAGAAAAACTTGCTCTTCATCAAGCCGAAGAAGGCTGTGGCTGCTAGGGATCTTCTGTATCTTGGAAGCAAAGGGAGCCACAACCCGAGAAAATAGTATGCTTGAGCTAATGCTTGGAAGCTAGCACGGATATGCTAGGTACGTTTTTGCTTTCTTCGATGCCTCTTCTTTATCTTGCTTGTGCCTTTCTTCCAATTTCTTGCCCTATCGCTTTTAACGGGCTCGGTTCTTGATTCTAGCTGCCGAAGATCGGAGAGTGAATGAGAGGACAAATCTTCTTGTTAATCTCTCCCTTAATCATGGGTGTTTGTTACGGGCCACTCCTGAGCGAGACCCAACAAATTGTTAGGTTCCAAGATCGTGCTTGCCGAGTGCGCGATTTTCTCGGCTTTTGCACGTCGACATTAACCCTTGTTTATAGGAATCTGTTTCCGCGAAACGAGGTTCCAAAAACTCTTCCCGAATTATTGGAGGTATTCGGAGATGCTCCTCGCATCCATAACTTTGTGCGGGCTCAACTCACTTGCTGGAGCGAGATTTGCCATGATTATGATAAACATTTGTTATCCAAAGTTGGACTGACGAAGATTGTTGCTGGTTGCATGGCCAAGAAAACGCGTCGAAAAAATGATATTGACTCAATCGATGCAATGGTAGCTCCTGTAGCTGAATCGATGATAGATGAACTTCTTCGGATGGACTCGGAGTTTTTACCAAGGGTTCTTATGCTGAGCATAAGACAACCGAGGAGCTTGTCCGTAGATACTATCTTGGGATTTAAGCTGACTTGTATTATATTGGAAACCTTATATCTCACTCTTTTTTAATGTCCCTCCTCTTTTTTATGTTTCCGAAGGATTTTATTGTATATTGCTGAGGTCCTCTATGTTGTTGAAGCCCCAGAGCCTAACTAGGCGAAGATTGCACTATTTTTCCTTCCTTGAAATCTATTTTTCCTCTTTGGAATAAGACATCTTTGTTTGTCCCTTGGGTAGATTGCCCATTTTTGACTATCTTTGATGTCGAAGTTCTATATTTGCATGGCGAGGTTTTTAAACCAAGGCACTTACGTTTTTGATGTGTACACTATATTTATGATTGCTTTGTCTTCCGATTTTGTTATATTTGGCGAGGTATTAATGTACCAAGGCGAAATATTTCGGTGAATCTATATTGTATGTATTTTGAAATTTGGGCGTTTGAGCCCCGAGCGTGTCGAAAAATAAGAAGTATATCTCCACTATCTTTATTATATTGCAGCACCACGAGCCCGCCTCATTAAAAACCTTTCCCGGCCCCACTCGGTGCCCCGAAAAAGGAAAAGAGTGCGTCTGAAAACTCGTGGGCGTTTCAGTACATTGAAGTTTTACCAGGACTATATTTCGACTCTAGGCGTAGAACCGCCTAAGTTGCGCCACGTTCCAGGGGTTTGGCTCCTCCACCCCTGTCTTTTTGTCCTTTATCCTGTATGCTCCTCCTCCGATTACTTCCGTGACGATGTAAGGGCCAAGCCATGGTGACTCGAGTTTTTCATGACTTTTTTGCGTGAGCCGAAGAACTAGATCGCCCACCTGAAAAGATCTTGGCCGCAAACGTCGGCTGTGGTAATTCTTCAAGTCCTGTTGATATTTGGTTACCCGAGACAGTACTTCATCTCGAGCTTCATCAAGTGCGTCGACACCATCTTCTAGCGCTTTTCTCGACGTCTCTTCGTCATACTCCGCGACGCGTGGAGAGTTGTGTTCTATCTCGATTGGCAATACTGCTTCTGCTCCATGAACCAGAAAAAACGGAGTTTCCTGTGTCGCTGTATTTGGTGTTGTTCGGATGCTCCACAACACACTTGGTAGTTCTTCAGGCCAGGTATGTCGAGCTTTTTCTAGTGGTCCTAACAAGCGCTTCTTGATGCCATTGCAAATGATGCCATTGGCTTTCTCGACTTGCCCATTGGTTTGAGGATGTGCAAGCGACGCAAAGTTTAGCTTGATACCCACCTCTTCGCAATAGTCTTTGAATTCATTGGATGTGAAGTTGCTTGCCGTTGTACGTGACGATCTTTGTGGGGCACTCCAAATCTGAAGACGAGGCCTTTTATGAATTTTACTGCGGATGCTCCGTACGGTGAATTTATCGGCTTCGCTTCTATCCACTTTGTAAATTTGTCGACTGACTACTAGCATATACTCTTTTCCTCCTGGCCATGATTTGTGTAATTTGCCCACCATGTCAAGTCCCCATTGAGCGAAAGGCCATGACAATGGTATTGGTGCTAGCTCTGCTGCTGGAGAGTGAGGTTTTGCGGCAAACCTTTGACACGCGTCGCAAGTTCTTACTATGTCCTTAGCGTCCTCAATTGCTGTCAACCAGTAGAATCCTGCCCGAAAAACCTTGGCTGCGATAGCTCGACTACTTGCGTGGTGGCCACATATTCCTTCGTGCACATCCTTCAGAATTACTCTTCCTTCTTCAGGTGTGACACACCTTTGCAAGACGCCTGAAATACTTCGCTTATATAATTCTCCTTTAACCACTGTGAAAGCTTTGGAACGTCGAATTACTCGCCTTGCCTCAACTGGATCGTCGGGTATTTCTTTCCTGAGGATGTATGATATGTATGGCTGCATCCACGGTATCTGTATTACCATGACCAGGTCTTGATCTTCTTCTTCTTCCTCTTGCTTCTCCTTGGTAGCCCCTGAGGGTTTCTTCTCCTTCTTTTTTGATTTTGTCGACTCCGTGGATCTCTCTGTTATCTCTTCCCAAAATACACCTGGTGGGACTGCAAGGCACTGCGACCCGATGTTTGCCGAACGTCGGCTTCGTCGTTGCTCAATCTACTAATATGATTTACTTCGCATCCATCGAACAACTTCTCGAGCTCATTGTACACCTCCTTGTATGCCATCATGCTATCATTGATTGCGTCACATTGGTTCATAACTTGCTGAGCTACCAGCTGTGAATCGCCAAAGATTTTTAATCGAGTTGCTCACGAGGCTTTCGCCATCTTCATCCCGTGTATGAGAGCCTCATATTCTGCTTCATTGTTAGATGCGTTAGGGAACGTCATCCGAAGGATGTACTTCATCTTGTCACCTTCGGGTGATATGAGTACTACTCTGCGCCGGCCCCTTCTAGTCTCTTGGACCCATCAAAGTTCATAGTCCGGGTTCTCGATAAATCCGGAGGTCCTGTATTTTGCAACTCCATCCACTCTGCGATGAAGTCCGGCGGTATTTGCGACTTTATTGCTTTTCTTTTTCGTACGTGATGTCCCGAGGGAAAGTTCTATTCCCCAAAGGGAGACACGACCCGTAGCTCCGGGTTGTTCGGTATATTTGACAAGGGAGCTTCGTTGACCACTTTGTGATCGGGTGTGCCGAAAAATAGTGGCGCAATTTTCGTGCTTGTCGTGAACACTCCATATGCTAGCTTTTGGTGCTGAGGGTACCTTTGTTTTGAGGGCGACAAGACTTCGCTCACGAAGTATGCTGGCCGCTGCACTCCGTGGATTTTCCCTTCTTCTTCTCTTTCGACCACTAACACCGTGCTAACCACTTGGGGTGTGGCTGCAATATACAACGGGAGAGGTTCCTTTTCCTTTGGAGCCACCGGGATTGGTGGTGTCGAGATTTTCGCTTCGGATCCTCGAAAGCTCTATCGGCCTCTTCGTTCCACTTGGAATTTATCTCCTTGTTTTATCAGCGCATAAAATGGTAACGCTTTTTCTCCTAACTTGGCGACGAATCTGCTCAAAGCTGCGACTCGCCCAGTTAGCTGCTGTATTTCTTTCAACTTCGTTGGCTTTCTCATTGTTACTATGGCTTGTATTTTGTCGGGATTTGCTTCAATCCCTCTTGCTGAAACTAGAAACCCCGAAGTTCTCCTGTTTGGGACGCCAAAAGAACACTTCGTCGGGTTCGGCTTGAGACGAGAATTTGTCGAGGTTGTCAAAAGTTTCTTTGAGATCCTCGATCAGCGTTGTCCCCTTTTTTGACGTTATGACGACATCATCAATGTATACTTGCACGTTTTTCCCGATCTGTGTTGCTAAACACTACGCATCATCCTACGATATGTTGCTCCCGCATTTTTAGACCGAAGGGCATTGTCTTGTAGCAAAACACGCCGTAAGGTGTAATAAACGCTGTTTTGGCTTCATCATCTTCTTTTAATCTGATCTGGTTATAACCGAGTATGCATCAAAAAGGAAAGACGTTCACAACTCTGCCGTGGAGTCGATGATTTGATCGATCCTTGGGAGGGAAAGTGATCCTTAGGGCAATGTTTGTTGAGACACGTAAAGTCGACGCACATGCGAAGGACTGTCGTGTTTTTCTTCGGCACCATCATCTGGGTTAGCTACCCATGTGGCTTACTGTAGATATCTCTACGATAAAACCAGCTTCCTCTAGTCGATTTATTTCGATAGCATGGCTTTGCGGTTTGGTTCCGAAAAACGCCGCAAAGGTTGTACGATTGGTTTCATTTGTTGGATCCAAATTTAGGTGGTGCTCGGCAAGTTCCCTAGGTACTCCTGGCATGTCAGCTGGACACCATGCGAAGATTTTCCGAGTTCTCACGGAGGAACTCGACGAGCGCGCTTTCCTATGCGATATCCATGTTGTTTGCAATGGATGTCGTCTTTTTGGATCTGTCGGGTGAATCTGCACCTCCTTAGAATTTTTCTCTGTGTTGAAAGTTGATTCTTTGTTTGGCCTTCCAACGTACGGCGGTACGTCGTAATCGGTCATGCTTTTCGACGCCAAGTATTCAGCTTGCATCCCGAAGGTTTACGATAACCGATGGAAATCCTTGTCGCACTTATCGGCTAAGGCGAAACTCCCTTTGATCGTGATTGGTCCCTTGGGTCCGGGCAATCTCCATAACAGGTATGTATAGTGTGGTACTGCCATAAATCTAGCGTATGCTTGGTCGTCCCAACAAGGCGTGGTGCTTGCGATGGAAAATCCACGACTTCAAACTCCGGTTTCTCGATTCTATAATTTTCTCGGGTTCCAAAGCTGAACGTCGAGGTTGATCTTTCCCAATGGGTAACTTGGTTTTTACGGTGTGATGCCGTGGAACCTTGTGTCCGTTGGCTTCGGGTTTGCTAAGGATATGTTCATCTTCCTCAATGTATCTGCATACATAAGGTTTAAGCTGCTGCCACCATCTATGAATACTCGAGAAACGTCAAATCCTGCAATAGCTGCCGGCGAGAATAAGTGCTGACTGCCCTGGTCGAGGAACTTGCTGCGGATGATGCTGCTATTGTGAAGCCGATATCTTGTCACGACCAATTAAGGTACTCAGCTGTTGGTGGAGGCATTTTCTCTGCCATAAACACCTGTCGTGAGATTACTTTTTGAGCTCTATTGGACGGCCTTCCCTTCGAATCATCGACAACTGCTCCGTTGGAGTTAGGATCAACATAGGGTGGTGGTGCAGGTGCTGCCGCTATTCTGAGCTGGTGTCGATTGTCCTCTGTAATCGCGGGAGGTGGCGGTAGATGAACTTCGCTCCTAGGCTCCCGAGGGTTTCTTTGTGTTGCTCGAGCGTGAGCATTTTCTGCGTATCTGAACATTGCCTGAAAATTTCGACAGTCTTTCTGCAGGTGCCTCGACTGTCTTTTCCCGTTCTTTGTCGAGGAAGAAGTGCATCTGGCACGGTCCGTTCAGCATTTCTTCGGGGGACACGAAAGGTCTTGGGAACCTCGGCCCACTATTTTGTCTATTGCGGGAGTCGTCTCTATTGTCGCTTCTCTGCTCATTACTTCTCTGATAATCATCTCTATTATTTCCTCCTGCGCTGGCTCGGAATCCAGCCGAAATTTGCCCTGGAGCGTCGTAGTTACGATGCTGCCGAGGAAATCGTCGCCTCGATTGGTAATTTCGACCACGGTCCTCCTCTGGCGACCTGTGTCGTTTATTGTGGACAGCGTCTTCTCCGTCTGCCCATCTATTTGCTATTTCCATCAACGCGGATACTGTTTTTGGATTGGTTCTTCCCAAATCCTCGACAAAATCTCCACGCCTAATTCCTGCGACAAACGCATCTATTGCTCTCTCGTCAGATATATTTTCTGCCGAGTTTTTTATGATGTTCCACCTTTGGATATATTTTCTCATTGACTCATCTGGCTTTTGTCGACATGCCCTCGGCTCTTCTAACGACGCGGGTTTTTTGCACGTGGACCTGAAGTTCTTGACGAATATGTCCTCGAAACTTTCCCAACTGTCGATGGATCCTGGCGGAAGTTTTTTGATCCAAGATCGTGCGGCTCCACTTAAGTGCACCTGAATACTTTGCATGGCTGTTGCTCTAGTTCCTCCAGTTAGCTTCACTGTCTCGAGATAATCAATTAGCCAGTCCTCTGGATCTTGCAGACCGTCGAATTTTTTGAAGTGATCGGGTAACTTGAATCCTGAGGGGACTCGAGTTTTTCGGACTCTTCTCGTGAAGCACGGTAGACCGCACATATCCTCGTCATTAAGCTCCGGGGACTGCCGATGATCTCTTCTGCTTTGCCTCGCTCTATCGACCCTTGCTTGTGCTCCTGCATCTCTTGCTCCACTTGGTCCTTCAGGAGCTGCCGCCGTTGCTGCCGCGGGTCGTGGACTATTTTGCCTTGTCGCTCCTTCAGGAGGCGTTGCTACGAACGCTGTCCCCATAGCTCCAACCCCTGCTAACGCCATATTATATAATGTTTCCCTTGGATCTCCTGGGGGTGGCCTGGATGCGAGGATGTAAGCTTGTGTCGCCATATACCCAGCTTCTGGTGTCTTAGGGATAATATTTCCTCTTGTATCTATCGACATAAAAGACATGTCGAGGTTTTGAACCAAGTGCTCTCTTTACGCTTCGGGTATGTGTTGTAACCTTGATCTTCCTCTGTTCAGAGCCTCTCTGTGGCTATCACCCGAAACTCTAGATTGTCCACTTAGATCCGCCCTTCTTCTGCTGGATGCAGAAGCTGCCTCCTTTCTCTGTTCAACTCAGTCTGTCTGTTTTTCTATTTCTCGGGCGGTTCGTGCGAGCCTATATTGATAAGCTTGCGGTTCTTGAGCTGTAGCTGTCGTCGTCATTGGCTCCGAACCATCTAAGGCTTTTGCCGCTCTATCCCAAGCTGCTGTGGAAGTTGAACTCGACGCGTGGTGTGGGCCCGACATATTTAGTGCCCATACCTCTCCTTAGATACGAGGGATCGACAAAAGGATTTCCCAACTCGTCGAAAGCCTCCGATGTTTCCTCTTGATTTTCGATAGCATAAATCTGATGATATTTGGCACTCGAGATCTATGTTGGGTTTGGTGACATCATTGTTGAGATTGATGAAGACCTTGCCCTTGTGATGGATTTGTCGATGAAGTCGTAATTGTCGACATCGCTGGAGCCATCGCTTATATATGAGTCCGTGAGATGACTCAAACGATGTATCATCGAAGATCTTGGCGAGTTTCTCTCTTGTTACGATGCTGACGTAACGTGTTGCCGAAGTTTCTTCTGACTCAGTTGACGATGCATAGCTTGAAAAATCAGAATCGACCGCCGACGATCCCGACGAAATCGGAATTTCGACACGATACGATCCTTCCTTCTCGATGCGAAAGTGGAACCTTCCGAACGTCATCTCCAAGGGCTCCGCCAGATACGCATATGCATCCAAACGGGAGGGTGGGTGAGGAACAAAATCAACAAGACCAGCAGCGATCTGTTTACCTCGATCCATAGTGTTGCTCCCGGTTGACGATGTCGAAGATCTTGAACGTGCCATCGAGATCGGATCCTTACGCCTCTAATTCCCACAGACGGCGCCAATTGACAAGGGATTAACTTATCAATGCCTATGGATTGTAGGCTAGGGTTTAGTTAGAAGTAGAGGGCAAGTAGATCTCGAAGGTTTCAGCCGAAAAGTACTCGACGATTATGAAAACTAAGGTTTGCAGACAATGATTCGATGATCTCTTCGTCCCTCGACTCCCCCTTTATATAAGAGGTGGAGCCGAGGGTTTCGTTTTGTACAAGTTACAGAGTCCGGGACGGTTTCTAACTCATCCCGCCGGATTACGAGATAACACTTCCTATTACAACTCTATCTTTTCCTTTAATACATCTTGGGCTTCCGAATCTTCTTATTCTTCGGGTAGTGGGCCTTCAATAAACCCCGGGTACTATATTCGGCAGGCCCATTTGGGATGCCTATGTCAGCCATATCTTTTGCATGAACATTGAGATCCATAAGGAGAACTATGCAGCTAGCCGAGAGCGTTCTGAGATTAAGCATACTCAGGCGGTTATTCTTCACAAGCTTAGTGGTGATCAAGGACCCCCGCCTCGGCCTCCAGGCTCACCAGGGTTACGAGTGGATGGCACTCAGCACGGGTTCCATGGAGTGATCTTGATGATTGCCTTCAAAGGTCCAACACCTCTCGCCGCTCTCCGGATGCACCCGACAACGATGAGGAAGAAGAGGAAGAGGCATACGAGTCCGATGATGATGATGCCTCCGAGTGATTCTCATGGGACGTGTAGCATCGCGCTTGTCCCCTTTTGGCGTCTCGATGCCAAAGGGGAGAAGTGTTCTATTAGGATTCTCGGGGATTTGCATGGTTTGGGCACAAGCATATGCGTTTATCATTCTTATATTGCTTGTGTTCCCTCTTTAGTTGAACTATTTGGTTTGTTTGTGTGCCGTTCAAAACTATGTGCTATGTGGTGTGAGACATTGTTATGGTTTTCAGATTTCTATTTGTTGAGATCAAGGATATTACATTGTGTGTGATGCTATATCTCCGCATTATATATCTACACATGGGTATGATTTCTTGCTTCCTATCTCAACTTCATATGTGTCAATGTCTTGTGTTAGAGCTCATGTTGGATATCTCTTGTGTTGAGGCACCATTCTCCTATGTGTTGTGTATTTGTATTCAAATACAAATTACTTATATGCACACATGTAGGGGGAGTGCCTCTATATCTTGCCATCATGCTTGTCTCTATTGTGATTCCTTGGCAAATCCGTATATTGTCATCAAACACCAAAAAGGGGAGATTGAAAGAACATCTCTCACATTATGTTTTGTGTGTTTGATGTCAATATATGTGATACACTAATGTTTGATTAAGTGGTACAGGGATTACATAGATAATTATTCATGTGTGTTGGATTTGATCGTCTGTCAAAAGTCATCAGAAAAAGATTGGCCAGGCCGGATAATCCGGGCCGGATATTGTTGAAATATCCGGCCCCCGGTTTTGGCTAAGTCCTCGAGGAATTGCTGCTCAGTATGGGGGCCGGACATTTGCCGGATAATGTCCCGGTATTGTACCAGGGCCGGATTATCCGGGCCGGATATTTTGGAAATATCCGGCCCCCCGATTTTGGCTAAGGACTCGGAAGAAAAGCTTCTACGGCATAGGGCCGGACTTTTGGCCGGATTTTATCACGGTTTTGTTCCGAAGGCCGGATTATCCGGGGGGGCGGATTATCCGGCCCTTACTTAGGACGGATTATCCGGCCCCCCGGTAGCTACAACGGCTCATTTTTGAGAGGGGGTATAAATACCCCCCTTCTTCTACCTTGGTTGCTTGCTCAATCATTACACAAGAAATCTGCCAAGCCACCTCCATTAGAGCCACCTCAAGAAAGTCAAGATTTGCAAGATCTCCTTCCTCCCCCAACCAAAGCTCTTGATCTTTGGAGATTCGAAGGAGAAGACACCGATCTACATCCTCACCGAAGCGTTCTTCATTTCCCCCTCTCTTGTTTGAGGGATCTCATGCTAGTGTTCCTATTTGGTTCCCTAGTTGATTTGTTGTTGATGTGTTGTTGTTGATTGTTGTATTGTTACAGATTTGGGAGCCTCCAATTTGGTTGTGGATGTGTGCCCCAAGAACTTTGTAAAGGCCCGGTTTCCGCCTCGAGGAAATCCCTTAGTGGAAGTGGGCTAGGCCTTCGTGGCGTTGCTCACGGGAGATCCGAGTGAAGCCTTCATGGCTGTTGGTTTGGCTTGCGTAGCAACCACACTCCTCCAAACGTAGACGTACCTTCTTGCAAAGGAAGGGAACTACGGGAATCATCTCCGTGTCATCGCGTGCTCCACTCTCGGTTACCTCTTTCCCACTCTATCTACTATTGCGTAGCTATACCTTGCTTAGTTGATATCCTTGTCATATAGGTAAATTCACTTAGTTGCATATCTAGAGAATTTACCTTTTGTGTCAAGCCTAAATTGAAAAAGAACTAAAAATTGGTTAGCACCTATTCACCCCCCCCTCTAGGTGCGGCATACGATCCTTTCACCACTGGCCTCCCAACCGTATTTCCTCAAAGAAATATATTCCTAAATTTTATGTAGGTATTTAATACTCCCTCCGTTCCTTTCTATAGTGCCTATATATTTTTGGCATTTGTTTCAGAATATAAGGTTGTAGCTTAGTTTTTTTTTTTCAATTACCCCCTCCCCGTTCAGCTCCCAAATCGTCCAGCTCCCAAATTTATCGTGGTAAGTTAGGAAGATATGGATTTCTCAAATTTTACGTTGATCTCAAATCGTTTAGCTATGGATCTTGCGTAACAAATACTCTTGCGCTAATTTCCGTGCCAAAAAACTATATGCACTATAGAATGGAACAGAGGGAGTAACAAACCTATGATTTTCAAAGATGTTGCAAATAGTCATGAAAAAATCTCAGGGAAATTCAATTCCCTCCCGGTGCATATGCTCTCTCCACACAAAAAAACATATTTCTGATTGCCAAAAAATTCTCACAAAAAATTTCTTGTTTACATCTCGACAATCTATGTGCATTCGTATGGTTTCACGAAAACCGATATTTTTTGTGGTCGATGAAAAAAAAACAAAACATGTCTCTTAAAAAGCCTTATTTTAGCACCAAAATTTCCTTTTTGCACAGCCCAAACGACAAGTAGATTTTTTATGGAAAGACTTTGTGCGCACATAAAATTTGAAGATGTAGTGTGATTTTTTCGTTTAGAACTTTTAACATTTCAAAATATATCAAAGATGCATTTCAAAATAAAGGGAGCATATTCACCCAAGAGCGAAAACATCACTCCTGATGATATGGAGATAACATCTTTCTTATAAATGCTATTTGTAAGGGTATTTTACCCTTATCCATTATTTTGGTAACAATGACACCGTGCTAGAGTATTTGGCCTAATACATGTCTATGAGGTTAATCCCAGGTATTAGCCAAAGAGGCATAAATGGTGTATCAATGGAATAAGAAGGTAAGGGAGACCCCCCCCCCCCACTTCGACAACAATCAAGAAGGGCTCTTCAGCACCTGGCCGGCCAACCCGGCGCCGACCGGCCCCTGGACTGGTGCCAGCCGGGGGATGTTCTGTAACTCACAGAACCTTCCCGGTCATGGCCCGGTCGCTGGCCCGGTTTGGACCGGTCTGGTCCGGTCAGGAGCCCGGTCGGACCGGGTTGTGGACCGAACGCCCCGGCACCAACCGACTCCTACGCTGATGACATCCGGAGACATTACTGCACGACAATGTCCTGTCCCGGTCAAGGCCCGGTCCCAGATCCGGTTTGGACCGGATGGCCCGGTCCCTGGCCTGGTCTGACCAGTCCCTGCGCCGGCCGGCCCGGTCCCAGGCCCGGTTGACCGGGTTCCTCGAAGAAGTTGCTGAGGTGGCAAGTCGTCAACGGCCATATTTCAAGTGACACTATATATACCCCTTCTCCTACCTATGAAAAGTTCTTGAGCTCTCTCTCACATACTCCATTGTTAAAAACACCAAAAGCCTCAGATCTCTCTCCTCCTCCACCCAAACTCAAATCCCTCCGGGGAAAAGATAGAGGAGGACCCAATCTACCGTTCTACCAAGCCAAATCTTGTTCCCCCTTGTATTCATCAAGATACTTGCTAAACCCTAGGTGGGCAAAAGTGGTCCGGAAGCATCCAGGCTGTGGATTTGCTCCTGACAAGATTGTGAAGGTTTGGAGGCTACCTCAAAGTCTAGCACAAGTGAGTGAGCTATTCCTTCGTGGGATAGGCTCCGGAGAATAGGGTGAGCCTTCATGGCGTTGGGGAGTCCTTTGTGGGACCTCCACCCCTCCAAACGCGACGTACCTTCTTGCAAAGGAAGGGAACACGAGAATAAACCCTCGTCTCCGCGTGCTATCGATTATCTCTAACCGAACTCCTTACTTGTGATATAGTTGCCTGTGAGAGCCTTCGTGCTCGAGTTACTAGTATCATCATATATGTTGCCTCACCTAGTTTGCATTAGGCTCACCTTTAGATTCCGCAAAGTCTAACATTGCAAAGAAAGAATTAAAATTTGTAGAAACCTATTCACCCCCCTCTAGGTTTACCATTTCTGAACTTTCACTATTCTTACTAGCTTTCCGAATATTTATGTAATCTTTGCACGAGATACCTAAAAGGGTACGGAAAAGATTTAACATTGAGAAATCAGTTTTTTCTAGCAAAGCGATGAACATATATAAATAAGAAATATCGGCTGACAAATAGACTACTCCCTCCTTCCAAAAATATGATGCATATAGTTTTGGGTCAAAGTTAAACTTCTGGAAGTCAATCTATATAGAAAAAGATGCCAACATTTATAATCTCAAACCAACATTATAAGAACGATGGTGAAATATAATATCATATTGTATGTATTTGATACTGTACATGCTTATGTTTATCTATATAGTTAGTCAAACTACAAATATTTTGTCTCGACAAAAACTATATGCATTCTATTTGGGAACGGAGGGAGTATCATACACATCGACCAAAGATCATGACTGGTTTGAGAGTTGAGGTTTTCAATATAAAGAACAAATGTTTAATAAGTAAGTGATTTTTTTTGAGCAACGAGGGTGTGCGGCAAGAGTTGCTATAGAATAAATACCTTTACTCGAAAACACTTTCACAAGTAGACACAAACCAACATATGCTCTTTTTTGAAAAGGAATTATGGGAGTCAAAGAGGAGTTCTACGATAGATCCTCCTTTTTGGCTGGCAATGAACAAGTACTCATTGGAAACACACATCGCTAGGTGACATGCCTCTGTCATATGGATATCCTCTTCATATAACATTGCACAAAAGAACAATATGAAGCTAATGTTATGTCCTAAGCTCCCTTGAGTACCATTTTCAGGCGAGGTGGACATCTTTTTTTTTACGTGGCAAGGTGGACATCTTGGATGCACTTAATTCAGCAGTTGATGGTGGTTCACTTTGTGAAGAGTCCTATACACTCACCTGAAGTTTGACTACTTCGGGATCCCTTGCTGTCAAATCTGTTTATACTGACCTTATCAAATGGTTATACTAGGTTTGTCCGGAAATATATTTGAAAGTCAAAAATACCTTAAAAAATTAGGAAAGTTGTGATTTTATATGGTTCTTGTATAAATTGATTCTTTTAACTAATGATAATCTCATAAAGCAGATGCGGCATGAGAACAAAAAGTGTTGCTTTTGTGACTCTCATTAAAAAAAAATTACTCCATCCGATTCATATTAATTGACTTCAATATGGATGTATCTAGAACTATAATGTGTCTAGATACATTCATATTAGAGTCAATTAATATGAATCGGAGGGAGTACCATTTTTAAATCTCGTGTTCGTTAGCTCATCTGGTTTAGCAAATAGTTCAGGTTGCATTTAATTTCCTCCTTTAACTAACATAACAAATAAATATGTTCGAGAATTGGTTGAACGAGGTCAATAAGAATACCAAGGGAAAAATTATCGTGGGAATTTGTTCTTCGCATTTTGAACTGTCACAGTGATTTGTTTATGAAAGGAATACAATAGGGAAAGCCCCTAAAGTATTTTTTAGTAATAAGAACCCACATATACATCCCTGGGGACTTGAACCTAAGTGGCTAGGTTATACATCCACTTCCGTAATCTTAATGATATTATTTCTAATAGTACACAAGGTGTTTTTTATAAATACCCTCAAGGGTACTAACTCCACCCAGACGTAGGAACGGGAGTCCATGGACTCTGGGTGGAGCAGTTTGAGATGGCCGCTCGGGGTATAGTTAACCAATATGGTTGGCGGTCTAGCAATAGAAATTTTTATGCATAGGTGGTTGATGGCGTGTATTTCACACGTTCGTTGGGCAACCCCAAGAGGAAGGTATGATGCGCACAGCAGCAAGTTTTCTCTCAGAAAGAAACCAAGGTTTATCGAACCAGGAGGAGCCAAGAAGCACGTTGAAGGTTGATGGCGGCGGGATGTAGTGCGGCGCAACACCAGGGATTCCGGCGCCAACGTGGAACCTGCACAACACAACCAAAGTACTTTGCCCCAACAAAACAGTGAGGTTGTCAATCTCACCGGCTTGCTGTAACAAAGGATTAACCGTATTGTGTGGAAGATGATTGTTTGTAGAGAAAAGTAAAGAACAAGTATTGCAGCAGATTTGTATTTCAGTATTAAAGAATGGACCGGGGTCCACAGTTCACTAGAGGTGTCTCTCCCATAAGATAAAAGCATGTTGGGTGAACAAATTACAGTCGGACAATTGACAAATAGAGAGAGCATAACAATGCACATACATTTCATGATAAGTACAGTGAGATTTAATTGGGCATTACGACAAAGTACATAGACCGCCATCCAACTGCATCTATGCCTAAAAAGTCCACCTTCAGGTTATCTTCCGAACCCCCTCCAGTATTAGGTTGCAAAGCAACGGACAATTGCATTAAGTATGGTGCGTAATGTAATCAATAACTACATCCTAGGACATAGCATCAATGTTTTATCCCTAGTGGCAACAGCACAACACAACCTTAGAACTTTCATCACTCTGTCCCGGTGTCAATGCGAGCATGAACCCACTATCGAGCATAAATACTCCCTCTTGGAGTTACTAGCATCAACTTGGCCAGAGCCTCTACTAATAACGGAGAGCATGCAAGATCATAAACAACACATATGCAATAACTTGATAATTAACATAACATGGTATTCTCTATCCATCGGATCCCGACAAACACAACATAGAGTATTACGAGATAGATGATCTTGATCATGTTAGGCAGCTCACAAGATCCAACAATGAAGCACAATGAGGAGAAGACAACCATCTAGCTACTGCTATGGACCCATAGTCCAGGGGTGAACTACTCACTCATCACTCCGGAGGCGACCATGGCGGTGTAGAGTCCTCGGGGAGATGAATCCCCTCTCCGGCGAGGGTGCGGAGGAGATCTCCGAGAATCCCCGAGATGGGATCGGCGGCGGCGGCGTCTCGGTAAGGTTTTCCGTATCGTGGTTTTTCGCATCGGGGGTTTCGCGACGGAGGCTTTAAGTAGGCGGAAGAGGCGAGTCGGGGGCGACGAGGGGCCCACACCACGGGGCGGCGCGGCCCCCTTGGCCGCGCCGCCATGTGGTCCGGCCACCTCGTGGCCCCACTTCGTATGCTCTTCGGTCTTCCGGAAGGTTCGTGGCGAGATAGGCCCCCGGGTCTTGATTTCGTCCAATTCCGAGAATATTTCGTTACTAGGATTTCGAAACCAAAAACAGCAGAAAACAACAAGCGGCACTTCGGCATCTTGTTAATAGGTTAGTTCCGGAAAATGCACGAATATGACATAAAGTGTGCATAAAACATGTAGGTATCATCAATAATATGGCATAGAACATAACAAATTATCGATACGTCGGAGACGTATCAAGCATCCCCAAGCTTAGTTCGCTCGTCCCGAGCAGGTAAAACGATAACAAAGATAATTTCTGAAGTGACATACCATCATAACCTTGATCATACTATTTGTAAACATATGTAGTGAATGCAGCGATCAAAACAATGGTAATGACATGAGTAAACAAGTGAATCATAAGGCAAAGACTTTTCATGAATAGTACTTCAAGACAAGCATCAATAAGTCTTGCATAAGAGTTAACTTATAAAGCAATAAATCAAAGTAAAGGTATTGAAGCAACACAAAGGAAGATTAAGTTTCAGCGGTTGCTTTCAACTTGTAACATGTATATCTCATGGATAATTGTCAACATAGAGTAATATAACAAGTACAATATGCAAGTATGTAGGAATCAATGCACAGTTCACACAAGTGTTTGCTTCTTGAGGTGGAGAGAGATAGGTGAACTGACTCAACATAAAAGTAAAGAGAATGGTCCTTCAAAGAGGAAAGCATCGATTGCTATATTTGTGCTAGAGATTTTATTTTGAAAACATGAAACAATTTTGTCAACGGTAGTAATAAAGCATATGAGTTATGAAAGTTATATCTTACAAGTTGCAAGCCTCATGCATAGTATACTAATAGTGCCCGCACCTTGTCCTAATTAGCTTGGACTACCGGATCTTTGCAATGCACATGTTTTAACCAAGTGTCACAATGGGGTACCTCCATGCCGCTCGTACAAAGGTTTAAGGAGAAAGCTCGCATTTTGGATTTCTCGCTTTTGATTATTCTCAACTTAGACATCCATACCGGGACAACATGGACAACAGATAATGGACTCCTCTTTAATGCATAAGCATGTGGCAACAATTATTATTCTCATATGAGATTGAGGATATGTGTCCAAAACTGAAACTTCCACCATGGATCATGGCTTTAGTTAGCGGCCCAAAGTTCTTCTCTAACAATATGCATGCTCCAACCATGAAGGTGGTAGATCTCTCTTACTTCAGACAAGACGGACATGCATAGCAACTCACATGATATTCAACAAAGAATAGTTGATGGCGTCCCCAAAAAACATGGTTATCGCACAACAAGCAACTTAATAAGAGATAAAGTGCATAAGTACATATTCAATACCACAATAGTTTTTAAGCTATTTGCCCCATGAGCTATATATTGCAAAGGTGAATGATGGAATTTTAAAGGTAGCACTCAAGCAATTTACTTTGGAATGGCGGATAAATACCATGTAGTAGGTAGGTATGGTGGACACAATTGGCATAGTGGTTGGCTCAAGGATTTTGGATGCATGAGAAGTATTCCCTCTCGATACAATGTTTAGGCTAGCAAGGTTATTTGAAACAAACACAAGGATGAACGGTACAGCAAAACTCACATAAAAGACATATTGTAAACATTATAAGATTCTACACCGTCTTCCTTGTTGTTCAAAACTCAATACTAGATATTATCTAGACTCTAAAGAAACCAAATATGCAAACCAAATTAGCAAGCTCTAAGTGTTTCTTCATTAATGGGTGCAAAGTATATGATGCAAGAGCTTAAACATGAGCACAACAATTGCCAAGTATCAAATTATCCAAGACATTTTAGAGTTACTACATGTAGTATTTTCCAATTCCAACCATATAACAATTTAACGAAGAAGAAACTTCGCCATGAATACTATGAGTAGAGCCTAAGGACATACTTGTCCATATGCTACAGCGGAGCGTGTCTCTCTCCCATAAAGTGAATGCTAGGATCCATTTTATTCAAACAAAACAAAAAACAAAAACAAACCGACGCTCCAAGCAAAGTGCATAAGATGTGACGGAATAAAAATATAGTTTCGGGGGAGGAACCCGATAATGTTGTCGATGAAGAAGGGGATGCCTTGGGCATCCCCAAGCTTAGACGCTTGAGTCTTCTTATAATATGCAGGGGTGAACCACCGGGGCATCCCCAAGCTTAGAGCTTTCACTCTCCTTGATCATATTGCATCATACTCCTCTCTTGATCCTTGAAAACTTTCTCCACACCAAACTCGAAACAACTCATTAGAGGGTTAGTGCACAATAAAAATTCACATGTTCAGAGGTGACACAATCATTCTTAACACTTCTGGACATTGCATAAAGCTATTGGACATTAATGGATCAAAAAAATTCATCCAACATAGCAAAAGAGACAATGCGAAATAAAAGACAGAATCTGTCAAAACAGAACAGTCCGTAAAGATGGATTTTATTAGACCACCAGAATTGCTCAAATGAAAATGCTCAAATTGAATGAAAGTTGCGTTCATATCTGAGGATCATGCACGTAAATTGGCTTAATTTTCTGAGCTACCTACATGGAGGTAGACCCAGATTCGTGACAGCAAAGAAATCTGGAACTGCGCAGTAATCCAAATCTAGTACTTACTTTACTATCAAAGACTTTACTTGGCACAACAAAACATAAAACTAAGATAAGGAGAGGTTGCTACAGTAGTAAACAACTTCCAAGACTCAAATATAAAACAAAAATACTGTAGTAAAAACATGGGTTGTCTCCCATAAGCGCTTTTCTTTAACGCCTTTCAGCTAGGCGCAGAAAGTGTAACTCAAGTATTATCGAAGGGTGGTGCACCTACAGAGGGGTTTGGAGTTTTCTCAACCATGCATAGTATATTGGATACATAAGTTTCAGCGTCTCCCTTCTCATTAGTCTTGGGCTTGCTACTCTCATCGAACAAATTTTCAGGAACAAGCCAAGCATAGTTATGTTCTAGTGCATCATTCATAGCTAGGAGTTTACATGGTATTGGTGTTTTGATCTCCCCACCATCATTAGCATTATTTGTGTACCTTATCCTATCCATATCCATTTTTTCAAGGAGACTAACAAAATTAGTATGAGAACCAAGCATATTAAATTTAGAGAAGACCTTTCTAGCCTCTCTTGCTAGACCACCAAATTCTCTAAGAAGGATTTCTAAAACAAAATCTTTCTTTTCCCCCTCTTCCAAATCACCAAGTGTAAGAAACATGTGTTGTATTATAGGATTGAGATTAACAAATTTAGTTTCCAACAAGCGAACTAAAGCAGCAGCAGCAATTTCATAAGTAGGAGCAAGTTCTACCAAGTGTTTATCTTCAAAATCTTCAACGGTACTAACATGACTGAAGAATTCTTCTATATTGTTTCTCCCAATGAAAGACCCTTGTCCTACCGGTATGTTTTTTGTGGTAAAATTAAAAGGAAACATGATGAATCAAGTAAAGTAAATGCAAGTAACTAATTTTTTTGTGTTTTTGATATAGCAAACAAGATAGTAAATAAAGTAAAACTAGCAACTAATTTTTTTGTGTTTTGATATAATGCAGCAAACAAAGTAGTAAATAAAATAAAGCAAGACAAAAAAAAAGTAAAGAGATTGAGAAGTGGAGCTCCCCTTGCAGCGTGTCTTGATCTCCCCGGCAACGGCGCCAGAAAATATGCTTGATGGCGTGTATTTCACACGTTCGTTGGGCAACCCCAAGAGGAAGGTATGATGCGCACATCAGCAAGTTTTCCCTCGAGAAAGAAACCAAGGTTTATCGAACCAGGAGGAGCCAAGAAGCACGTTGAAGGTTGATGGCGGCGGGATGTAGTGCGGCGCAACACCGGGGATTCCGGCGCCAACGTGGAACCTGCACAACACAACCAAAGTACTTTGCCCCAACGAAACGAGTGAGGTTGTCAATCTCACCGGCTTGTCTGTAACAAAGGATTAACCGTATTGTGTGGAAGATGATTGTTTGCGAGAGAAAAGTAAAGAACAAGTATTGCAGCAAATTTGTATTTCAAGTATTAAAGAATGGACCGGGGTCCACAGTTCACTAGAGGTGTCTCTCCCATAAGATAAAAGCATGTTGGGTGAACAAATTACAGTCGGGCAATTGACAAATAGAGAGAGCATAACAATGCACATACATGTCATGATAAGTACAGTGAGATTTAATTGGGCATTACGACAAAGTACATAGACCGCCATCCAACTGCATCTATGCCTAAAAAGTCCACCTTCCGGTTATCGTCCGAACCCCCTCCGGTATTAGGTTGCAAAGCAACAGACAATTGCATTAAGTATGGTGCGTAATGTAATCAATAACTACATCCTCGGACATAGCATCAATGTTTTATCCCTAGTGGCAACAACACAACAAAACCTTAGAACTTTCTGTCACTGTCCCAGGTGTCAATGCAGGCATGAACCCACTATCGAGCATAAATACTCCCTCTTGAAGTTACTAGCATCAACTTGGCCAGAGCCTCTACTAATAATGGAGAGCATGCAAGATCATAAACAACACATATGCAATAACTTGATAATTAACATAACATGGTATTCTCTATCCATCGGATCCCGACAAACACAACATAGAGTATTACAGATAGATGATCTTGATCATGTTAGGCAGCTCACAAGATCCAACAATGAAGCACAATGAGGAGAAGACAACCATCTAGCTACTCGCTATGGACCCATAGTCCAGGGGTGAACTACTCACTCATCACTCCGGAGGCGACCATGGCGGTGTAGAGTCCTCCGGGAGATGAATCCCCTCTCCGGCAGGGGTGCCGGAGGAGATCTCCGGAATCCCCGAGATGGGATCGGCGGCGGCGGCGTCTCGGTAAGGTTTTCCGTATCGTGGTTTTTCGCATCGGGGGTTTCGCGACGGAGGCTTTAAGTAGGCGGAAGGGCGAGTCGGGGGCCGACGAGGGGCCCACACCACGGGCGGCGCGGGCCCCCTTGGCCGCGCCGCCATGTGGTCCGGCCACCTCGTGGCCCCACTTCGTATGCTCTTCGGTCTTCCGGAAGGTTCGTGGCGAAATAGGCCCCGGGTCTTGATTTCGTCCAATTCCGAGAATATTTCGTTACTAGGATTTCCGAAACCAAAAACAGCGAGAAACAAGAATCGGCACTTCGGCATCTTGTTAATAGGTTAGTTCCAGAAAATGCACGAATATGACATAAAGTGTGCATAAAACATGTAGGTATCATCAATAATATGGCATAGAACATAAGAAATTATCGATACGTCGGAGACGTATCAGTGGTACATATATTTTTCCATTACTCTTGTTGAGTTTTTATCCATTCTTCGTACTATGTAACACTTTGGACAATAATTTCATGATACAAAAGGCTGTTTCCATCACCCTGTTTATAGGCTGAGGAAATCCCGCTTTTTAGGAGAAAACTTAATGAGAAATTTACATGGTTCAGTTTCTACATAATACCTACATGTGTAATTTTTTCATATTTTTGAAAATCTGAAATACTTTTTTTGCTAAATTTTGTGAAGTTGGTTCACATGTATTTAGGTTGGAAAGCTTCCATCTAGCTCCAAACTTCGTGGAATGAGTGGGAACCGTGATACTGCCGAGTGGAAGAAGCGAGGTTACCACCACCAACAACACAGGCGAGGTTTGAAAGTTTGAGGTGAGTTGTACATAACAAGTTACCCCCCCCCCCTCCCCCCTTCACGGCCACCGTGTGCGCTCGAAGAGGTGGTCATGGTCTCATGGACACGTGTGGGCGTGATATATGCAGATTTTGTTTGGTATAGTTGTTTTGAATTTATGTTAGCATTGGAGGAGGAGAGTGAATGAATAAGGATTGTTTAATGTTTATGATACAACTTCTACGATTTTTTGTTGTTCCAATTAGCCCAATATTTACCTTGCAACCAAATGTGCACTAGCCATGCTCTCTTCTGTGTGTGTTTGAATCAGAATGACATTACAAGCAAGCCTTTTCACCTCATGTATGTCTGTCTTGGATTATGTACTATGGAGAGCGACAGAAAGTTGAAGAAATCGTGTAATCTGCAATGAAGATTTTGAGATGCTAGAGTTATGTTCCCACCAGTCCCAAGATTGTAATCGTGTAATGTACCGATGAAGATTTTTATCTCGACATAGTAGATGAGCATGAACACCAGTCCCAAGCTGCATGAGAGCGGCGTCTTCCGTTCCATCAACATCAGCATCAGCATCAGCAGCCTCGTCACGACGTCACGGGCGGTAGTAGTTTTACGCGACACCCACCCATGCATGGGACATGACCGTACGTGAACGGTATTTCCGGATCAAAAAAGAAAAATCCACAACTGCATGCATGTGCGCGCGCAGCTGCTCGTTTGCCCTGCAGAATGGAGCAGCCATTTCTCCTGTGATGCTGTGCACGGCTGCCTCCTGCTCCCCGGCCATCGGCTCGCAAGCGTAGCGTAGGCAGCTACGACGAATTTGCGTGGTTGAGTCCTACTAGAGTGTCATCTATTGCCAAAAGGCACCGCGCCAGCCGGGCAAAAGATGCTGCGCCGCTGCGCTCCTCGCTGACAGGAAAAGGGAATCATCTCTGCCCACGCCCTACGGTGGCATGTGAGTGGCAAAGTCGGCAGGCGCGGCAGCGCGCGTCGTGCCTCCTGCCGCAGGGTGCAGGGTGCAGGGTGCAGCTTCATCTCATCGGCTAGCGGAAGGCGCCCGCGGAGATATGCATATGCT
The DNA here is from genome assembly GCF_022539505.1 of Lolium rigidum. Lineage (NCBI taxonomy): Eukaryota > Viridiplantae > Streptophyta > Magnoliopsida > Poales > Poaceae > Lolium > Lolium rigidum. Next base: position 179,660,850 of record NC_061509.1, read on the forward strand.
GCTAGCGCTGCCTTCCGCTAGCCTCTGCAAGGTGTAGGTGTGCTGCAGGCCCGCAGGCGCTGTGTGGCTGACGCGAATCGTGACTGTTCACCGCGCTGGCCGGGAGTGCCACTGCGGACTGCATGCGCGCGTAGCGTCGGAGGCAACAAGGCATGTGCGTTGCGTAGTTGTAGCCTCGTAGGCAACGGAGCCTGCAGCCTCGGCTATTCCGGTGGACCGTCCCGCCTTCCCCGGCGACAAGCGTCGGGGCCTGCTCCACCCTCCACGGCGGCACCACGCGCCTCGTGTACCTGCAGGCTGCAGTTCCTACTCTTGGACCGGCGCGCGCGCGTCGTACTAGTTCCGTTGCACCTCTTCTGCTCCTTCAGAAAGCCGTTCTGCTCGTCGAAATCAACGACTGATCGAACGGCCCCGTTCAGCGTTCATCTCTGGGTTTCTACATACGGCCGGAGGTGCAGATCGGACTTTCTCCTTTTCTTGACTGGCAGATCGGACATTGTTTGTTTCAACTTTGATGTTCACAGCGAACAGAATTGATGGTTTGGTTAAGGCATCTATCTGCAACGCCGCGGCGAAAAAAGATAATAATTATGTGGGTTCACAGGTGGACCATCTCCAGCAATTAACACCCGTGACATGCGTGGCGATTTGATTATTTCTCTCCACTCAACATGTGTTGTTTCTTGAACTTGGTCCATGCAGGTGAGTTTATGAAGCAGCGATCGTAGAGGGCCTGTTTGGTTGCTTGCTTGTGGAGTGCTTCTCGCACAAGCTAGGTCAAGTTTGGTTCGCTTGGTGCGTCATGTGTTTACGCGTTCTTGCATCGCCGCATGCTTCTCAAAACGTTAAAAAGTTGGCTCGCAAGGCACGCTCGATTCGGGCGTTCTCGAAGGGGCATGCACAATGTGCAAAAAAGATTGTATGCGTGGGAAAACGAGAAGAGAAGCCGGTACGCATAGAGAAGGCGCGCCAAAAATCATGTCACGGCACTCTCACCTCTCACTCCCTCATCTCAACCGCCCTCTCCGCTCCTCTTATCCCTCTCCTCTCGCTGGCGGCGGTTCCCCTGTCAGCGGTAGATCGAAGGAAGCAGGTGCGACGGGGAAGGTCTAGGCGCTCAAAGCTGTCGGTAGGGAGGATTACATTGACTCGAACGTCGATGCCATTCCTCTGTTTCACGTAGAGCTCCTCTTGCTTCGTCAATGGCGGTAAGCTCTCAAACCAGTCAAAGCCATTTGCAGGTGGGGCACTTCCATGACGATGCTGGCCCAAGCCATTTTGCCAAGGTCGTCATGTCACCTAGTCTGGAACCGTTGCCCATTCCTGAAGGCTTCAGGCAGTACATTGGCAACATCCCCACGACCATTGTGCTGAAGATCAACACATGCTGCTCATGGATGATCAAAGTGAGAGAAGTGGAAGGAAATATTTCCTTAGATCAAGGCTAGGCGAGTTTTGCTATCGATCACGAAATCAAGATTGGCTACTTCTTGACCTTCAAGGTGCTCATGAACGATGCCTACAAGGTTACCATCTTCGACTACTCCATGAATGAGACCGTGAAGAAGTTCCCAAAGCATGATCCCGCCCTTGTGATGATAGATAGAGGAGTTAAATCTGTTACAGTCTGTGTCCTGAACTTGTTGCTATCGTCTGTGTCTTGAACTTCATGTTAGTGTATGTGTCATGAACTTGGTACTTATGTTCGTGGCCTGAACTACCTAGTACCATCATATGCCATATTCGAGTACTTATGTTATGTGTTGAGCTATTTCAATGTGCTTCTTGTTATGTGTTGTGCTATTTCGATGTGTTTCTTATGTGCCGTTGCTATGGATTTCTATCCTCACCCCTCACGGAAGAGGTTATCCTCACCAGCTCTCCAGATCCAAACCGAAAAGAAGATTGCCATTCTCCTCCTTGACCACCACCTCGATTACCAACATTGAAGGAGGCCAACAACCTCTCCGGCCAGATCTGATCACACAAGCACTTGTTGAAGACGGTATTGTCGCCTCCACTCCCAACAACTGAGAGCAAGGACAATAGCCATCCTGCGCCGTGAAGAAGCATCATGATAGAAAATTTCCATGGCATCACACTAGTCGGCATGAAGACAAACCGAGGACAAATCACTACATCTACATTTACCCTTACAACTATAGACAAGAGGAGGCAGAAGCCAACCCTTTTCTCCCTCATTCCCCCGTCTAGAGAGAAAGGGGAGAGTAGTCAGGAAGGATATGGTGACTCTCAAGGGGCTAGGAGAGAGAAAGTGAAAGAGTGTCTAGGGCTGCCAAGAGGGTCTCTTAACACATTCCTTTTCAACCCACCTGATCATCAGTTCTTATTGATCACATTTTAAAGACAAATTAAGTGTATTGCTCATGGCCTCTGTGCTAAGAAGCACATCCCAGCCGAATATACCGACCCATTTGCGATTGTAGGGTTGATTGGGAGATGCTCTGGTCGTCATTGTGTACACGAAAATGAGTGCCTCTCATGCGGTGGATTATTTCCTATAAATCAAAACATCCTATGCAAAATATTTTTCATAGGATTTCAATCCTACGCGGATGGTTTAAAAATCCTATAATTAAAGGAGACCTAAGCGCGCAAGACATATAAGTTGTAACCATTTTTTCCGTAGTTAGTTGAATCTACATGATATATTAAAAATCTTATTTGTAAGCTACAAAATTAAGAACAATTATGGACTTTGGGTGTGTTTGGTTGTCAATCTAAGCATGCAAAATCGCAACGCCGAATTATTTTCCATTATGAGCTACATAAAAATAACAAAGTCTGAAAGTTCTTAAAAATACTCTGTATTAAAAATCACAATTTTTCATTTTGTATAGCTTAAAATACACATTATTTTCAAATCTTAGATTGCTAGTTTCTGGTATACATCATCACTGACTACACCCTGTATTATTTTAGAACTTTTTGAAAATCGATAATATAATTTTCGTTTTTTTATAGTACATCACTAGTGCCCATTGCACTATGCACGGGACACACGCACGCTAGACAGTCCACGACGCGATACGGCGTAGAGAGTAAAGAACGGGAAAAAAGAAAGAAAAAAAGAAAGAGAAAGAGAAAGCCGGATAGATTTTGCTGGGATTCCAGTACTCTGTAGCAGTAGTTCTCTACTCCCTCCCTGTCCCTTTTACCTCCACCGCCGACCCTCCCAAACTCCCAAGCCCCAAACCCCACCGCCCACCCTCCCACGTACCGGCGTACCACCACCACCGCCCCGCCTCTCCATCTCCGGCCTCGGGAATAAGCCGCCGCCGACCACCGTCTAAAGACGCCCGCCGGGCGCCCGCCGCGTCGCGTGAGGTGAGCAAAGATTCCGGCCATATCTTTCTCTCCGCGAGTTACTTTGCTATCGTTTGTTATCCAACCCTGGGATTCCATGGGGACACTCTGTATTGGAGAAAGGCAAATGCCACAAGCGTATTGGATTTGGTGGTGTGAGAAATGCAAATGCGCCAGCTTTGGTTTCAGTCCCTGAAGTTATTCATCTGTACGGTTCGCTCTCTCAGTATCCAGTTCGTGATCTCAATGTGGAAATGGCGATGATTGCCCCATTCACCTGTTATCTGGATTCTGATTCTGGGGCAGTTGAGCATGCCATATCTGGGGTAGGCTTGGTCTCTTGGACAAGGAAAATGTCCCATGACATGAGATGCAAGTCATGATTTCAGTTGAAGTTAGGATTCAGTGATTCAGTGGCAGTGAGCAAAATAGGAACATCAGTTTGGCATAAGGATGGCGCTTTTGTTTTCATCATTTCTATCACTCCTCTTACTGGTTAGCATTTCCCCAAATTATTAGCAGACTTTGAAGGCCTGCACGATTCTCCGGATGCGTCCCGGCGGCCGTGTATTATCTCGTTATGATATCAACTTCCGTAGTTCTGTAATTATGTTCAGCCTCGTACGCGTCCGCTGTGCTCTTCATTTGTCAACAGTAGGCTCTAGTAGTTTGATTCGCCAAACCAGCCATAGGTAGGTTTCTCGTGTTTTTTTAACCTGCTAATCTGCAGCTTCGAGGAACTGTCTCGGCTGCAGGTCCCATTTCGGCACATACATACCAGCACATCTCGGTATCCCCATCCTTCGTTGTTTTCTATCCTAATGCTCTTGTACTTTATTACGGTCCATTTTTCTTCTACCCATCCTGGCTTCCTGGGTTCCACTGTCAAGATTCGGCTTGCTGTGGAGATTACCTGTGAATATCTGAAGCTCTTGGAACGGCGCGGGTGCAGAGATTCCTTTGTCGCCTATAAGTATTTCGGTTGTGCAATTGTGGGCGTGGCTTTGCAATTACTCTGCCTCTTGTTCGTTTCTCGTTTTCACATTTCTCTGACAGGAGGAGTTGGTAAGTTGGTAACTAACTGATAACTTCTGACAGAATACAGTCTTTCAGAGATTATTCAGTGCTGCAATATTCCTTACGCTCTAGTTAGTTTCATGCGTCCATGTTTTTGGAATTATTGATGCAAAATTCCAGCATTATCAAAGCATGTATCCTGATGTTCTCCGAAAAAGAAATCACTGTGCTTATCCATGCATCTGTTAGCACCAGCTAGCCACTAGTTCCTGAATTTTCCCTAAAGTAGATTGCTTTTGGCTCATGAATTTTCACTTAACTTGATCTTTTATGTGTTTTACAGGATTCGACACACCAAGCCAATCTGCTCGATCTGGGTTTCAGGAGGAAATCATAAAAAATTGACGTAAGAACAGAGATTTGTTTTTTGACAACTCTAAAAACAGAGCTTTATGGTGCAAAGACAGTTATGGGACAGATTCATACGGACGGTATGCACATTCATTTTTCCCCTTACGGTTGAACTGTGTTTAAGTAAGGCTGTGAAAGTGCTCTGAAAATGTTGATACTACTTGTGCAATTATATCCTGTTGGCATCACACTTAGAGCATCTTTGTTTGATCCTTATTGGTTGTTCTAATCATGTCATTTAGTTGGCATTGGGGATTTTTTACCTTTTTCCTTTCCGAAATTTGGTGGTGAAGTGGTACTGAGTAGAAAATATAGTTGGAGCCATTAGGATTAAGACTTGGAGGATTGCTTCTGGATGAATAATTTAGTATACTATCATCATTTACTTTCTTATAAATTACGTGTTTAGGCTAATCCTTCTTTTTATGCTTGGTTTTTAAGTAGTCAAAAGTATGAAAATACTTTATTGAACATGCCCCTTTCATGTTTTTCAGGTCAGAAAATCAAGTTAGAATTGAAGAGAACTTCTGATTCTGATAATGCTCATGTGGAGGATAAACTTGTGAGTGCCATATAGCATAACTTAGTACTCCCTCCAACCCACGAAAGTTGTCTTATATTTGTCAAAATTTGGATGTATCTAGACACTATCTAGTATGTAGATACATCCAAACTTAGTATGATATTAGCATGTTCACACTCTAGTATGTGTATCATATTTTGTTATGAAAAGCAGTATTTATTTCAAGGGATGCTCTAAGGCACATTGTACAAGTAAACAAAGAAAGCAAATATAAGTACAATATGCTTCTGCAGATATGTGACCTTATCAAGTTGATGATTTTCTTCTGTGCTATTGGGTTTATCTGCAGGCAGCTAATGACAACTTTTCAGACACAAAATCAAATGCAACTTCATTAAAAATGCTGTTAGCAAAAGAGATGAGTAAAGAAATGGAGTCAATGAGCAATCCACCAGGTGTCATTGCCAGATTAATGGGGCTTGTGGAGGATTTTCCTGCCAAAGAACAAGTCTTACACCACGCCAATAGAGATTTTAGGGAAAATCAATCATGTAACCACCCAGAACAGATAGAAAAGGCCTCACAGCAGCAAGGGCAGCACCATTCCATGCAGCCGATGACACAAGTTATCGACCCATCCTGCGAAACAATTGAATATAATGGTGTATATGAAGGGTGTGAAGGGAAAGCAAGAATGAGCCTTTTTCAGGGCCAATCTTCACAAAAAAGAAGGTACTCTGAGAACAAGAGTGACAGAATGGATGTCGTCCCAGAGAAGTTTTGGCAAGCAAAATGCCTTCTCACGAAAGAGAATGTCCTTTGTTCCGCAGGGTTACAAGAATACCTTGACGTTCTAAGTTCAGAGAAAGATTTATTTCAGGAATTTCGTGAAGAACCCATTTTGGCAAGACGGATGAGCGGACTTCACACAACTCCAGCACCACCTCATACACGCATTACCGTACTGAAACCAATGGTAGCTGTTCAGAGTGATGTCACAAGACAACCAACAACAGAACAGGCTATTGAGCAAAATGGATTGGAGATGAGAAGGTTTCATCAGAGGTCTAGTTCAGAGGAAGGAACCCCTTCGCAGCCAAGTAGAATAGTACTCTTGAGGCCTACCCCAGGGAATCCTAGTATCACAAAGGCAAAGCTGACTCCCAAGGCAACTTCATTTCGGCTAATTGACCGGAAAAGCTTCAAGACAGTATTAGATACTCATGGGGCAACCCTAGGTTCTACAGGAGTAGTGCATGATATCATTCGGCATCAGCAAGATGGCCACGGTCAACGAGATGAGTCTTTCTTATCTTCCACGTATTCAAATGGGTATGGTGGTGATGAAAGCTCATTTAGTGATTCAGAAATAGATCGTAGTGGAGACTCCGAAGTTGATGATATTGAAGAAGATGGTGGCAGCATCAGTGACTCAGAGGCAGGTAGTCCTATATCAAAGTATTCATGGGATTACACCAGAAGATACGGAAGTTCCTACTCAGGCTCATCTTCTAGCAGGATCTCACATTTTCCTGATTCATCGATTATTAAAGAAGCCAAGCAACGGCTTTCCGAGCGATGGGCAATGGTAACTTGTGAGGATACCAGTCAAGAGCAAGTGCGGCTGCCAAGGAGCACATGCACCTTGGGGGAGATGCTCTCCCTTAATGAAGTGAAGAAAGAAGGTGTCACTACTTGCTTAAAGGATGATAAAACTATGTTGAGGTCTAGGAAGTTACCAAGATCAAATTCTCTGCCAGTGAGTTCACATACATTCAGTGTGGCAAAAGTGCAAGTTTCACATCCTGAGAGCTGCAAACCAACAACACATTTGATGAACAGAGTTTCTGATTTTTTGTTTCCTAAAAGAAAGAAAGTAAGGCAGAAATCCACCCATCATCCATCCAATTGCTTTGATGAGAAGATTGAAGCTTGTTTTGGTGACAGTCAGTCACCTGCCAGTCATAAGTTAGAAAGTAATGAAAAACTAGCACTGTCTGAAGAGAAAATTGATGTTTCTGGTAGACAAAACTTTACCAGCACTTCAGAGGTAGAGATCTTATCTCAATCATCATGCAACTCCAACAGTTTATATTGTTTTTTTCTAGTTGCTCAGTTCATGTAATTCCTTGTTCAGTTTATATTTATTTTTCTAGTAGATTATCTCTGTTGAGTCTTGGACTTACATTTTACATCTTTTCATGACAGGGAACTGCTTCAGTTGATGTGCCTATATCATTGATCTGTCGACGTAGAAAAATGGATAGACTAGGATTACATGAAGGCCTAAATAGCACCCGTGATCAGCCCAGCCCTACCTCAGTTCTCGATGCACCCTCTGATGATAGCAGTTGTAACGAACCTGAATCATTTGGAAGCACTAATTCCAATAATGCGAGTAAGTAGTGTTTTATGGTCAGAAGTTCTCCATGTCTCAGTTTGGTTTATATACTGATTCATCTTCTAACCTTTGTAGAAGCTGCATCAAGATCCTCAGCAGTTGAGGCTGTTGCCTGTTCCTTATCATGGGACGATGACACCTCAGAATCGCCATTACCTGGTCTCCCAAGGCACCCTCCCTCCGATGTAGACGACGACGAATCAGAATGTCATGTCCTAGTGCAGAACATAATGTCATCTGCTGGATTAGATGACGTCGCACGTTCAAGTATGGTGTTTACTGGTTGGCACTTACCTGATTGCCCTCTTGACCCAGTCCTGTGTAACAAACTTCTGGAGTTACGGAAGCAAAAGTCGTACCAAAGGCTTCTTCTTGACTGTGTCAATATTGCTCTAGTCGAGATCGGCGAGAACGCCATGCTAAGCTCATTCTCATGGAGCAAAGCACGCACTAGAACACGGAGGGACAACTCATCCGCTGCGTTGAGGGTAGAAGTCTGGAGCATCCTGAAAGACTGGATCTACGGGGCACGGATGTTTGTGGTGAGCAGGAGAGATAACACTGGGATCTTGACGGATAGAGTTGTGAAGCAGGAGGTTGAAGGAAGTGGCTGGGTGAAAATGATGCTGTGGCAGGTGGTTGACATTACAGAACAGATTGAGGCGGGAGTGCTGGAGGCGCTGGTGGCAGAAACTGTGCTGGATTTCGCTGCTTGCTCCTGTCAACGATGAGGTATCCCGCAGCAGCCGATGAATATCTTGGCAGCTGCTCCTTGAATTGTTGTACGTGGATATATTGATCCACCTGCTGGTGTCATAACTCTGTAGTTGATTAGAAGATTGTAGTGTTCAAAAGTTTTGTGGCATTTTATTTGATCAACTCATCGTAAGTTGGTAACTGTGCAGTTCACCATAATTAACCAAGGTTATCTTGCCAAAATACATTTTGGAAATTGAGAATTCCAAATGGCTAAAATGGCTCAATGGCCTCTCAGATGAATACCAAACCGTCACACGCATACACTTGCTTTTTGACAGGCACACTAACACTAACACAAGGAATACGGACTACCAATATGACAATGGTGCTCCTTTTCAGCGCTTACTGCGTCCACGAGCCGGTGGGCCGAGGCCTGGTAACGGGACGGGGATCACCGGAGATGCCAGGGAATGCATCGCCGGAGAGGCGTCAAATAGGGATTGCCTACAATGGTGGGATTGAGGAAAACTCTAGAAAAAGGTCGACCTTCGCGAAGGGAAGACAATTCGCTCCGCACGTGACAAGTGGCGCGCTGTGGTGCCAGAAAATTCATGGGAAGTGATCTCCCTACTCGCCATGTGTCGCAAGGAGAAGCAAGATGGGATGAGGGAGGAGAGAAGACTTGGTTGTGTCAGTTTTTCCCTTTTTCTTCTACATTCGTTTTTTCAAAATGAAATATCTTGAGAACCGTAAGTCCAAATTGCGAACCGTTTTCACTTTTGAGATCCTCGCGTCGAGATCTTCGAAACTAGATCCCATGTTGATAGGTTTGGAGATACTTTTTTTTCGTACTTCCAATAGTAGTATGATTGTACCTGTGATGTGTACCTAACTATACTTGTGTTTCAACTGATAAGTACTTCTATTTTTGGTGTGTTTGGTGCAGTTTTTCCCTTTACTCGGTAGCTATACTCGTCCGTGTGCGGGACTGTACCTGTACTTACGCGCGACTGTACCTGCTCGTGTGTGCCACTGTACTTCTGTATATGTACTTGCTTGTGTTCACGACGCGCACTGCTCGTATGCGCGTTTGTACTCGCTCGAGTGCACGACCGTACCTGCTCGTGTGCGTGATCGTACTTGTACTCGCTCGTGTGTTCAATCTGTACTCGTGTGTTGTGCGTGATCTGTACTCGCTCGTGTGCACGACTGTACCTGCTCGTGTGCGTGACTGTACCTGTACTCGCATGTGTGTTCAACTGTACTCGTGTGTTGTGCGTGACTGTACCTGCTCGTGTGCACGACTGTACCTCCTCGTATGCGCGACTGTACTTGTACTCATCTGTGTGTAACTGTATTGACGTCGTGTACCTACCCACGCGACCTCGTACTCACGCATCCTTGCGCTTGCTCGGGTCGGCCGACGCGCCCACGCGCTTGCGTAGATTGTACGTACCCATGCGCGCTCGGGAGTACGCCACGCGTTGCTCGCGGAGCGTCGCTCGCGGACGGTTCAAACCTTTGCAAAGGTCGGCCTCCAGCTAGTCATACCCTGGGATTGAGCATGCAACAAGAGAGGCTTGTATAATCTCCATGGGTCGAAACTTGGGCTGGGCTGAGACAGGATAAGAAAGAGAGGAAGATATAGCTGGGCTTCAAATTTATTAGTTTAATTCCGGATTTCATAATCACCTCAGATTCAATGGAAATCGGGTTTTCAAACTTTTGTGTTTTGGGCTGACGTACAAAATATACAAGCTTGATACGTTATTGAAGCAAAAACAATCATTAATGTTCATCCACACAGTATTTTCGATTGGAGTCAAGTCTCAATGTTGTGAAGACTAGACTAGCCACAATGCATACTAAATATAGAAGTATCATGTATATAATACTAGTGCATGATAATAATATAATACATAATATCATATAGTAGTATTATAGTCTTTTTATATTTATATATTGCATAATATCATATAGTAGTATTATAGTTTTTTTATATTCAGAAACTCAATTCGGCTCCCGGGTGCATATGATCCCTCTACCGTAAAAACATATTTCCAAGTGTTAAAAAATTTTGATAAAAAAATTTACATGTACATCTCCATAATATATGTGTATTCGTCAAGTTTCATGAAAAAATGATATTTTTTTGTAGTCTAAGCGAAAAAGAGAAAATTTATCTTGTGACAAGTCTTTGTTTCAGCACCGAATTTTGTCTTTTTTACACACGCCACATGACATGTCGATTTTTCATGAAACGACTTTATGAGCGCGTAGCACATGAAGATGTACGTGCGAAATTTTTGTTTCAATTTTTTTGATATTTTTAAATGTGTCTAACATGTATTTCAAAAAAAGGGAGCATACGCTCTCATGTGCCAAAACATCACTCCTTCCTCTTAGGATTGACTGGTCTTTTTGGGGCTGTAGACTAGAAGATTCAGCTTTCTTTCCTTTCCCTTTGAAGATGAAGCAGACTTTGAGGGCCCAGGGTGTCTCCATCGAGTGTGCTGGCAGCAAGCACAGACCGGTGATTTCTAAATGGAATATAGGGAGAGGGAATAATGATTCAGTTCATGTGAGAAAGCACCAGGCCATGTCTCCCGATAAAAGATAATCCCCACAATGGATGTCAGGCCTTGGCTTTAGAAAATATGATTGGCACCAGCTTTCCCCCCAAAAAGGGGAGATCCGCTGCTTACTGCTCACGGAAACATCCGACCTTATGGTCAAGTCGTCCGCCTATCTTTCTGATCTCATTCGTTTTCCCCACAGTAAACATATGATGAGCCCAAACTAGAAATCCAAGAACACCTATACTTATCATGGCATAAACCATGCCTAGATACCCGAAGACCGGTTTTCCCTGCTATTCTTCACCAGAAATCGTGTCCCCCCACTCCTGAGCAGAAAGGCCTCGCAGAGCGTCAACACCCGCACCGATCATTCGGGGGGGGGGCGGGACACTGCGAGGTGGGTAGTTTATCTGGGGCGGATGCCTCCAACTCCTATCCTTCTTGCGGAAAGGGCATTCAATGCCATCTTCATTCCCTTCCTTGCTTCGAGGAGCAGGTCGAATAGTCAAAGCTGAACTAAGGTCCATAGTGTAAAGTACTAAAGTGAAAGTAAGGTCGGGCGGAAAAAGGGGAGAGCTCCCCGTTCCTGGTTATTTCTATTCATTCAATGCACAGGAGTGTAAGGTCATACTTTTTGTCTTCTCTTGTTGAAGGATTGTTTCACTCATTTGGCTCATGATCCATTCACTTTACTAGCGTATCGGTTGTCGATATCAGTTATAGATGGTTGCCGTTCGGGGGTGCTTAGGACCAGAGGTACTTGCAGACCGGAGAGGAGGAAATCAAAAAAAAGAATAATATTTTTTCGTGCAACCCTTGCATTTCGTTCTTTTGTTCTTTACTCGATTTTCGCTTTGGCACTCACTTCCTTTGGAATAAGGGCTTTCTTTTCCTAAGAAAGTAAGCCTTTCATGGCTGCCCCCCGGTCAGTTCACTTTGCAGCAGTTCATCGGATTCTTAGAAACAAACCCGCGAGCGAATACCAAACAGAGTACACGAATGCGTGAGTTATACCGAGTACTCAATAGGAGAAGATGCTGGTCTAGCTTTTACTTCGGCGCCTACTTCCTTACTTCTCCTTGCTACTCCTTGAGTACTCTGACTCGGCGGGAAAGCGAATGGTCAGCGCGAGGGTTCGACGACTTAGCCGAGCGTTAGCGACGCGTCATTCGGTTCAAATCCGATAGTCGGCTTTTTTCTTTATCGAGATTCTACGAACAAGAATAGGTCCCATTCTTCTACCCTTTCCTACATTGCTTGAAATAGCAGTTATTGTCTTCCTGGTCAGCTTTCGACGAGTGACTCTTGGTTGCGGGGCCAGGGGGGACCTACTGAGTACCGAATCCTCTATCGGGTAGGATTGGTACCCTACCCACGGTAAAAGGTCGAGTCGGCTCCATACGGGTATGACGAGGGTGGGGAATTCTTATTACTATCTTTCTTTCTATCAATTGAAGAAGTAATTGGAACTATCTTTCTTTCTATCAATTGAAGAAGTAATTGGAAAATAAAACAGCAAGTACAAAAATGACCTAGAAATATTCTCTGATGAGCGGACGGGAAAACCCTCTTTGGAAAGTCTTCCCTTACTTTTATTTTGTTGTACGAAGAGGCGAAAGCCTCGATCAAATCGATCAGGCACTTGCCATCTATCCTCGGAACCAGAACTTAACCGGATGCTGGCGACCAGACCCAGAGATGATAGGACCACCTGAATGCTGGAGATGAGTGCTCGTCGTATTCCCTCGAGGAAAGCAGAGGCCCTCGCGGAAAGATAAAAGAAAATGAAAAGCACAGCCGCCTCTCGACTGCTTCATTTGCATTGGCTTGAGTAAACCGGTCAGCAATCATCTGACAGAACTGTTGCCAGCTGATCATTTTCCAGGGAATACATATATTCTTCAACCACACATTTGACGAGAGGATGAAGAGCATGAGCCTGTGGACTACGAAAAGAGCACGAATCCAAGGACTGGCAGAGAGCATGGGTCTAGTTTTACTAGTGTAGGTAATTAAGCACGCGACGAAGACGAGCGATGAAAGACCGGGATAGAACTAAAATAGGTATGAAATCTAAAGTCAAGGAAAGTCAAAGGAAGGAAGCAGGAAAACAATGGGATGGGATGGGATTTACTAGGGAGTGCTCAGCACGGTTTCACGTTCTATTTCACTACCCACTGGGGGTTCTTTTCACCTTTCCCTCACGGTACTACTTCGCTATCGGTCACCCAGGAGTATTTAGAGGAATTGAAGCGAGGGGTATATCCTGAACTGAGGAGTAGAGAGCAAGCGTAGAGGAGGCATACAGTTGTCGCGTAGTGGCCTAGATTGAATCTATTTGCATTAAAAAAACCGATCAAAAAAGGGCGAGCGAAGTAAGTGATCGAAAAACTTTGTTCTTTGTTACATAAAATTGGAAAGAACCATAAAGTAAGTAGATCTGACTCCTTGAATAATGCCTCTATCCGCTTAATCCTGAGAAGATGGGAGACGTCGATTGTTAGAGTACTCTTGACAAGTGCATTTCTCAAATTCTAGCTGAAAGTCTACCCGGGCTAGCTTCTTCATTCTTCGATCAGGGGCGGGCTCCTCCGAGATCCCGAGAGAGATTGCAAAAGTTCGCGGGAAAAGTAAGCACCTTTGCATTGAGTTGAGAGATCCTTATTCAAAGAGTACTCCTAGAAAGAGTACAATATCAGGGGGGGCTCATCTCTCTCTCCTCCCCCGGCATATCATTTCAGGAGCTGGAGTGGCTACCAAACCACAGAATATTACAGCCATTGTAAACTGGCCCATGCCCCGCGTTGGGAATGGCGTACGTAGTACGGGTGGTATTTCAGGTATAACTGATCAGGGTTGTTCTGAAAGCAAGTCAATTGGTGCTTTGGAAAGTGAGTGCCAGAGGCTAGTCACTTCTTGGTTTACAGAAGGGAAGGAAGCGTTTCATATCCCAGTGCTGTTCCTTCCTAAAGCTTCTTCGTTTATTTAGGAAGGCATGCCATCGCACCAGGGGGTGATAAGCTAAACACTTAATCTCTAGACCTATCTAACAAGGGTCTTTACTCCAAATCCGAGTAGAAATGGGTTAGATGGCCAACGCGGAGCGCCTTTATTTTCGTATTGAACTCCGCTAGGAAGAAAAAGTTAGACCGTAGCCTTGTCGAACAACCTCGTTTCTCGCTTTTGTCTATTATCCCCGACTCTGAAAAGCGTTCCTTAAAGTGAAATAAGTGAGATTCGACCTCCGATAAAGTATTAGTTTGGCTTTCGAGGCCTCGCATCTTCTTATTCTTTAAGACTGGACCCATTGCGACTTTGGATGGATCGTCGGAGCGAATTGGATGATCGGGCCGAGGGCTGCCCCCTCTTCCCCTCGCTCTCCTTTCCTTAATAATCTTAGTAGGAGCTTTCCAAAGAAATAGCTTAGTAGCCACATTAGCTGCGCTTGGGATGATTTTAGGCGCGGCGTATTCCCTTTGGCTATATAATCGTGTGGTTTCTGGAAATTTAAAACCCGATTTCCTCTATAAATTCTCCGATGCGGCCCTAGCCGCCTTCCTTAACAAGCCCTCGAGCCTCCTTTGCGCCGCCTTCCTCATAGAAGCCGCTGGGTTGACCCCGAAGGCCGAATTCTATGGTAGAGAAGGCTTGCTCTTAAAAAAGGAAGGTAGCGCCAAGTTAAACAGAGGATGATGATGTATGCATGGATATTAAATGATAGGAAGTGCTAGGAAGTGAAATAGAATGAAATAGAGCCACTTTTGGCTTCCCTATGAAATGAGGCATGGAACGGAGCCACTACGAAGAAATTCTGGGAGTTACGAAAGCCGCCTCCCCCCAAACTTGACTTGCAAGTTTCCCCGCAAAAAGCTCTCCACGCCTACTCTTATTTATAAAGAGCACAAATAGATAGTAAGCTGCAACGTCGCTTGAATACGAGACACATCGGCTTTTCGTGTCTTCTTAGCTCCGCTTACTGCTTCTTCTTAATTGAGAAGCCAACACAGCCTTTTTGGATCTGATTGAATAGAACCTTGCCTTTGGTTAGTTAGCCTACGAGAACAAGTAACAAGTTTTGTACTATGCATCCAGTTCGGGGGAGAGATTTGGAAAAAAAAAGGAAGGAGATCGCGTCTTCCTTTCAAGTCTTCCGCCCGGCATCTCGGAACAAGGTTCTAGCCCCATGCCAAATGTGTCCGAAAAAGAAGAGCAAAGCAAAGGTAGCATGACCAAAAGTGAACCAACCCCTTGGACTGCTGCGAAAAACACCATCTGATTTCAAAGTAGCCCGCAAAAAAAAAAAGAAAAATAAAGCGAGCAAAACGCTAGAAACTTCCATGGAAGACAGCACTCATCCCTTCCTTAATTAAGTAGTACTAATCCCATTCCTTTAGAAACCTGTCCTTTCCAGTGGAATAGCTCCAACTCGATGGCTGAGATAAAAGTGAAATCCTAGCTTTCCCTAGAATCAGCTCTTTACTATCCTGCCCCAGGGGGTTTTTCGGGGACATTGAACCCTAGATTTAGAAGCTTTCCCAAACAAACCTTGGGTAGAGCGCACAAGTATTGGAAGGAAAGTTTCACCCTTCTGAAAAGAGAAAAAGTCCATACATATTGGAATCCTATATCTTAACTTAATTCCTCTTCCTTCTTTCTATCATCCCTCCCTTATATCCACATCCCTTTAGTTTTGCTTCACAACCTAGAATCTCATTTCTTTTTTAGAGAAAAAGGATGGCAGACTAGACCTGATCCTTTACGCAAATAAAAGATCTGAAGTTGGCTACCATTTCCCTTTTCTGACCCAAAGGAAGGTTGTTTGTTACTTTTCTTATTGAAGCAGAGAGCCTTGGCCTAACAGACAGAGGCGGTAAATAGGACATGGCAGATACAGAGCTTCCGCTCGGGTACCTTTGATCCGTTGAGCGAGAGCCCTTCCACGGGGACAAGTATCTTGGCAAGAGTGAATTCAAGAGATTGTAGAGAGGTTCCACTTTTCCGTGGGTTATATATTCACTTATGCAGCTTTCTTGATTGCCTCAACATCAGGCAAATTTGGTTAATTTAGTTATTTTTTTTGGCGCTCTCTTTTCCGAGAGATTCTTTCCAAACTTACTTTGTCTTGGCTAAGGATGTGGAACAAAGAAAAGACCACTGACGCAGTAACTAAGCGGGCGATGATGACACGGGAGTTATTGGAGTTCCCGCCCCCTTAAACCCAGAAAGCTTTTTCTTCTTTTCTTTCCTTAGGCAGGCGAGTAATCTCTAGCACTGAAGCGAGAAGGGCTTCATTGCCCCCAGTATTCCCGCATGTAGCTTTGAAAAGGGCGGTTCGATTTCTGCTGTCTTTACTTTCTGTCTTGCCTCTATGCCTTCCTGGTGGGTGACTGTGACCTGGAGATGGTTCGATGGAAAAAAGAGCGACGGATTTAGTAGCATCAGCTGCAATAAGGGCTCGTTGTCATTATGTTAATAAAAAGTGGTTCAGACGATCCGGCCAACTCACAATCTCCTTCTTGCTTGCTGATCCTAGAACAGGGCCACCAGCGAGGTAGACTTTTTACCGCAGCCCGTCAGATACTTTAGGTGGCTTCAGTTTTATTGGATCAATACCACGATTGTCTTTGATCGTTTTCACCAGTCGTTTGAAAAGAATTACTGACCGAAGCAGGCATTCAGATGCGCATGAGTTCAGCGCATCACCCGCAGACCGACGATCCGAAAGGGTCAACCATTTTAATACGCGCCACACCTTATCTATTCTCTGAATTGCATTGGAAGCGTCAGCTGGAAATGAACGGAGAAGTGGTGGAACGTGCGGAACCACATATTGGATCACTCCAGTGCGGCACGAAGCCGCTGACGCTGAGTAGGATTGAATGCATTGATTCTTCGATGGAAATCCAAGACATGCCAAGAGAGATTGTAGATTGCATCCTGATTTTAGAATGTAGAAAATTCCGGAAACGTTTAAGGTCATTAAGGAAGCTTTTAGTCCAGGTTTGGGAAGTCGACTATGTTCCTATTTGAAAGACGGCGGTTCGTAAAGAAAGGTAGGCTAGGCGCAGTTTCGTTCAGAATAATACCTTCAATTCAAAGTAGACAGCTGAAGCAAATAGAGAAATCGAATTCCAAAGCTCAGCTTAACGGTGACCACGGGACCGATCCCTACTAACTAGTTTGCTGCTGCCGAGGACCCTAAATTTTTGGGCCGAGCTGGTCATTAGCTCGGGTAGTCCCCGTTTCAGGTGTTTCAGTCACCTTTCGATGGTTCCCTCGTCGAAAGCTGACCAGGAAGACAATAACTGCAGTAAAAAAAAAGTGGATAAGATTGCCAATCTCAAAGAAAAACGAGGAGGAAGGGCAAAGCCAAATGATGAGGGAATAGCACACAACCAATAGAAAGGCAGAGTCACTTTCCACGGGATTTTTTACAGATTTTCGATCCGCTTTTGACAGCTCTCTTTGAAGAGAGAAGACTGCTGGATGGGTTTTGATCATTGTCTTTTAGATCCAATTCTGTAGGAGAGAGAGGCCTACCTATGAAAACTAGTATGTATCTTTTTCTTGGTTTAAGCAGGACTCTCCTATCTCAGGAGCTAAGGTGAGACAGGAAAAGCAGTGTCAAGTTGCTTTCTTACTCGAAAGCTGTTGCGCGGTACTCGAAAGTACTAAATAGATAGGCCAAAATCAGTCGTAACTTCGGACAAGTAGAATCCGGGCTTGAAGAGAAGGGAAATCGGAATTCCAGTCAGAAAAAAAGTACATAGTGGAAATAAATGCAACAAGAAATGCATAAATAAATCTATCAAGTGCACTAGCCGGGCGATAAAGCGAAAGAACCAAGCATTGGAAACCCATACTTATTTTATTAAATAGTTCGTTTTCGATCTACTTGATTGCCGAAGAAAAAGAAAATCTGTACTGGCGTGTGCAAAAAAGACCCTGTTTTATATTTATATATTTGTAGAATCTCATTGTAAAATTGTGCACAAGATATATTTGACATTTATTTTTCTAGTTCTACGTGTAGGCAGTCTAAAATAAGAGGCAATGCACCAAGAGTTCCATTGTTAAAAATGTGCTTAGGCAATAGGGTCACATGTCTGAAAAGGGATATGGAAGAAAAACATGCCACATTGTTTGAAGATAAATATACCAATTTAAGTGGACATAATAATTCCCACAAACTAGAGCAGATTTTTGGAACTATTTAATGATTTCGACAATCGGATTCTTGTGCCGTATGTTACATTGGGATCCAATTCTATAACTTAAGCAGCAACTTGGAAAATGAGCCCAACACCTGAAACTTCAAATCTGGAATTATAATTTTTAAAAACAATAGCAAATGGTCACGTTATTTTTTTCCAAAAATTGAGATGGCTAATTTTCAAATCAGTATGTGCACATTCTCTTTTTCAAGATTTTACACAACTTAATTTTTTGTGTGGAAGTTTATAAAGAGTGCATCAGAATATAGATTTTTTTTGGTGTGGATCCCAAATGAGACTGTACTAGTGGTCCAGATTTGGTGCCAGGCATATCTGGCCCTTGATTATGATTTTCCACCTACCTACCTCTCTTCACACTACAGACGAATGAAGCTCGGTGATCACATGGGTAGGTGAGCACGCGATGAGAGACTGACACGTGTCCAACGGTGTTAGTTGTGCCGTGAGATGATTATCTCCGGTCCTTTCGCGACCGCCCCGAGAAACCACCACGTCACTCCTTATCCCTTCGCCTTTATCCCTAGCGGGATCCTCGTGTCCACTCAATCTCTCTCACGCACGCAAATCGCGACGACAGAGTAGAGAGGCATCCCCACTAATTGCTCGTCGGCAGAGGTCTTCCGTATGGAGGCCTCTCCGCTGATTTCTCGGCGGCGGCGGTGATGGCCCCGCGCGACGCCTCCGCGGCGTGCTCGTCGGCGATGCTTTCCCGCAACATCACCATCCCCGCGCTACGGAGGAACGCCTCACCGTCGCGCTGGTCGTCGGCAACCTGGCAGAGCCTTCCCTGGGCTGGTGAAGGACACCACTTCCCTCGCGCTCGTCGGAGGGGTTGACGAAACCCTCCCTGCGTGGCGAGAGAAGCCTCCTCCGGGCGCTTGTCGGACGCGCGCTTGCGGAGCACTCCCCTCGCTCGCCGGAGGCGCCCTTGCGCACTGGCGGAGACAGGGGGGCCAGGAGGCCCCCCCTAAGATTTTGTATTTACGCCTAGATCCCTGCCTCCCTATGCCAAACTACAGCTAAAAGCTACGGATTTTTTGAAACCGGCCCCCATAATAGAAGTTTTTTCCGCTTTGGCCCCCCTGATGCTGTTTTCCTGCCGAGCAATGCTATACATACGACAACTTTTGTCCGACAGTTCCGTACGACTAGACTCATATGGGCCTAAGTCAGGAAGTGGGCCAAATCATGGGAGTCTTCTCTTGAGTCTGGTCGTACACAAATCGTAGCAATTTGATCGTACGTGAGGCACTTTCGTTTCCTGCCTCCGCCATTGCCCTTGCGGGCTATCTGCCGCGTGCTCGGCGGCCGCCTCCTCCCTCGACGCATGGCCCGCGCGGCCACCTCATCCCCCGTCGCCTGAACGACGAGAGCAGGGCGTAGAACCCCGCGGCGGCGTAGGCGAGCGGGATGGCCGGGCTGGCGTCGAAGCTCGCCTCCTGGCCGGTGAGCACGAAGACGCCGGAGCCGACGACGGAGCCGAAGCCGAGGAAGGCGAGGTCGACCCAGGACAGGCAACGGTGCAGCGGGTTATCGCTCTCGGCCTCGATGGCGTCGGTGGAGCGGGCGACCACGCGGTCGCGCAGACGCGGGACGGTGGCCGCGAGCGCGCCGTCGTAGGAGCGCCAGCTCTGCAACGACGGCTCCGGTAAAAAATCCGCTGTCCCCTCCGACCCAATCGCCTCAGTCCGTCTTCATCTTCCAATCTCTCCTCCTCTGCCTCCCTGTTTGTCCATTATCGACCGATGTCATTGCTCTGGACTATGGTGCGGCCATGGGAGGCAACCCCTCTCTCTATCTCTTCTGATTTGAAGATGTGGATTTTTTTGTTTAGCGGACTGCTATGGTTCAGCTTGGGGATTGACTTGGATCAGGCTATTAGCTGATTTTGGTTATCTTGCTAACAGGAAATTTTATCCGCTTATTGGCCCGTATCATATGATTTTGGCTGTCCGGCACCACGTATTAAGATCCATGGCGCCGCCGTGGGTTAGAGTCTATCGGGTGAGCGGCCTGCTCGAACTTCTCATCCGCGCACGATCTCAGATTCGACTTTGCTTTAGTTGTTCAGTCGGCAGCAGTATGTATATCAATCCATCCATTCTTTTATGTTCAGTCTGCAGTAGTAGTCTGGAAGTAGTGGAGGCACGCGGAGCTTGTCCACTGCCAGCATCTAATTGTGTTTATTAGTGAAACAGGGAGTTTAAGGTGAAATTGAGAGAAAGAAATCACATTGGTGGCCAAGTTTTCCAACGAAAACACACCTAGCGATAATACAAAGAGCATCAACTAGTACTTTGTTCTCTCACCCCGAAATTGGTCCCACATGCATTTGCTGTTGTCACCTGGCAACAAAGTACTAATGAACAAATGGAAACTTCACAGAGCCGTCTACCTGCCGTTTGTTCACATTCAGAGAAGGCAAAATCCAACGGCTCTACACAACATCCAACGGTGACGGATGCATGCACACCTACGGGCATTGTTCAAATCCAATACGAATCATGGCGCAAATCTAACTAATTGCGAACTGACCGGGATCTAACTTAATTCTCTATTAGATGGAAACTAGCGATCCTGCTACTTAAAACACACATCAACAAAGCAAGATGGATCAAGGCATGCACATCGATTACTTTAAAGAGGCCGAGAGACTTCTAGGACTCCATGCGATCTTGACCACGAAGATTGCACATTAATTACCAGTATGTCCTGTATTTACACAATGGTAACCAATTCCCCAATACAGTATTTTACATAATTCCACCAACATATAACTAGAACATGTAAAATAAAATATGAAGTTCAGTTGCCACCACAAAATAGACGTAGCAACACAATACGAGTGGTGTGATCTAGACATGAACATACACAATTAGAAAGAAAACAAATAACTATCACACACAATTACATAGAAAACAAATAGCAATCACATGCACAACAAACATACACAAGAATACAAAGCAAACAACAAGGCAGTGCACCCACAACCACTTGCATTGGCACCTCACTCATGCAATGGCTGATCGGTCATTGTGCATGAATATGTAGAAATTAACCAAAATAATAGAGTGAAGACCTTAATAAATTAATTTTTTTTACAAAAATTGATAAGCACCGGCTGCTCGGTCCTTGTGCAAAACAGAGCAATGCTGGCGCATGCCATATTAAATTTGTATCACTGAAGCCCTTTACTTAATTCAATCATCAATATAATTAAAACATGCAAGATAAAATCCAAATTTCATTACCACCACAAACCAAGCGTAGTAGTAGAGTACAAGATGCGAGATCTAGATTTCACAAACAAACACACATACGTAGAGTACAAACAGCAATCACATGCACATCAAACACAAACAACAATACAAAGCAAATGAGCATATGAGGGATGTTCTCTTTGAGGCAACTCATCGCAAATGTGGTCGTCCTCCATTGTTAATGCGCCTTCCACATCAGTCACGAGATTGTAGCAATGGGCCCTAGGCCCATTTTCAGTGTGGGTTTCCACCATGTATGTTGTACCAGTGCATGTGATGACCTTGATATGTTGAAATCAAAACAACTAGGGGTCCTTGTCTAGCCGATGACATCTTTACATTTTGTGTCATTTATAAACTATGGCAAATGTCAGAACTAGGCTGGGTAGCCTTGTCGATAGATGAACTCCTCCTAAAACTTGATGTGTCTGCAGGTACATGTATGGTTTTACGAGATCATATTGGGGTTGCAATAGGGCAAAAACGGTCATGTTTCGATGCTATTGTACATGATGATCATATATATCTCTTCAATGACCAAACCTTCCAGTAGTCCACAAACTAATTCTGCTAGCATACTCATAACGACCACATGATGAACGAAAATAGAACAAGGCACACAAATCTCTAAAATAAGTTAAGAGTTTTGGGATTACAAAAGATTGGGATGATTTTGGGGCTGCTCACGATTGCACCTAGGAAGATCGTGTAATCATATTAGGATTGTACATCAATTAATTGTGCATGCCCGGTATACAAGCAGTGGAAACCAATGCCACAATGTATTACTCCCATAACTTCAACATAATATAATTAAAACATGAAAAATAGAATTCAAAATATTGAATTACCACTACAAAATAGACCTGACAACATATTACTAGTGCTAAGTTCTTGACCCGATAGAAACAATTATAAAGCAAACAACAAACACTCACATGCACACCAAACACATACAAGAATACAAAGCAGATAAGGACGAGGCAAGGCATCCCCAAACGCATGGGGTGGCACCTCAGTCACTCATGCAAAGTGGCATATACTTCACGTAGCTACACAGCTTGCCATACACCATGAGAAAATACACTAAAAATGCTAGCAGAATGGCACCGACCAGACAATACTAACACATGATATAGATACGATAAAATAAAAGACTGAAGGCAATAATAAACTGAGAAAATAAACATAATAAAATTGAATGAAACACTCACAAATACGCTGGAGAAAGTACAAACATAATGATGACTAGAGTAAAAACTAAAAAAAAAAATGAATCGGAGGAAGTAACTGATATAAAAGACTAAAGACATTAGTAAACCAAAGAAAATGACAAGAAATGATAAGCATGTGCTGCTCGATCTTTGCGCAAAAGAGAGTAACGCTGAATCATGCCACATCTACCTCGTATTACTGATCCAGCAACCGTAAGTCGGTAACCAAAATGCCACAAGCCCACACGTAGCACTCAAAATAATTCAATCACCAATATAATTAAGACATGCAAGATACAATCCAAATTTAGGTACCACTACAGACTGCGAATAGCAGTAGTACAAGAGGCGAGCTCTAGCCCCGACACACGCACGTACAAAGAATACAAAGAGCAATCACATGCACACCAAACACATAAGAGTACAAAGCAAATGGCGACGAGAGGTCGCGTTGTCTCCCACTGCATGCGGGCGTGGCCCCTCGCTCACTCATGCAGAGTGGCGTAGGTCACGTAGCTGGAGTACTCACGGGCCACCTTCCCCTCCGGCGCCGCTGCGTTCTTCTTGGCGTCGGCGGCAGCGGGGCACTCCACTGGAGCGCTCGACGCCGGGCACGTCTTGGGCTGGCTCAGGAACGAGGCGCACTCCGCCGGGGCCCTCTGGTTGGCGAAGCCGGGGATGCAGTTGCGCTTCACGTCCAGCACGCCGTCCTTGATCAGCGCCGAGCACGCCGGCCCGACGGAGGTGAAGTAGTTGCTCGACAGCGTGAGGTTGGCGAGGCGGCCGGCCGGGCCGGCGAGGTTGCAGAGCGCGTCGGGGACCTGCCCGTAGAGGCGGTTCCCGGCGAGGTTGAGCTGCTCGACGCTGCTGAGGCAGGAGAAGGATGACGGGATCGGGCCGGTCAGCTGGTTCATGCCGGCATCGATGACGGATGTCTTGGTGAGCATGCCCAGCTCGTGGGGGAGGCAGCCGGAGAGCTGGTTGTTGAGGAGGAGCACCTCGAAGAGGGAGTCTTGCATGTGGGCGATTGATGGCGGGATTGGGCCGGTGAGCTTGTTGTTGGCGAGGGCGAGATAGCTCACCTTGGAGAAGCCAATGTTCGTCGGAAGTTTCCCGGACAGGTTGTTGTAGTTCATGATAAGTGCCTTTGCATCGGTGACGCCCGGAATAATACCTCCTATGTCCGGCGTGCGTGCTTGGAAGTGAAACGTAAAATTAAGAAAAGTAGTACTGCAATGTGTACTATCAGCTGAATATTGTCCCGATGCGCCTCCCTTTCCTTGGAGTGCAGAATAACCGGAAGGATACAATGGTTGGGGGTCGTAGTTCGCGATATTGAACTCGAACAGGTATGGCAGACTATCCAGTTGAGGGATATCGCCACCAAATTTGTTGGAGGACGCATGAAAAAGCGCCAGATCAGGAAGTTGGTCGATGAAGCCTTGCAACCTCGGCGCACACAGGCCAAAGCCATTGAAAAGAACCTCCGTAACTGTTAGCTTCTCATCTAACCCTTGTGGCGTTGCGCAGTGGAAGCCGAGATAGGTCTTCTCGTTGCAGATGTCACTACCTGACCAGGTGGCGGTAACGTTCTTGGGATCGCTAGTAATGGTGCTCTTGAAACGCTGGATCACAAGGTAGGCTCGGTAGAGGCGCTCGTTGTGGAAGTCCGCTGGCTGTAGATTGATTTCATGGGAAAATTCTGGGGGAACCGCACGAGATGCCACTGCGGCAGTAACATACGAAAGAATCAATAGGAGTTGGGTGGAATGCAACTTAGGATGGAAGGCCATTCCTAGTTGAAATCGGTTTCTTATCTGTTCAGGGAGATGGCTAATCGATTCGTTTCGGAAAGATGATACGTACCGCAGCCGAATATATAGACGGGAGGCTCAGCCCATCTCCAACGGGCTGACCCATCTTGTCCGGCGCGTCCGATTATGTCTGGGCACGCTCTAGCGGGACGATTTAAATGGACCGACCCGTCCGCCGCGACCCATTGGCACACCAAATTTGGAAAACCGATGCGTCGGCACGGACAACCCACGTGGACCGAGGGCCCGCCAGCGGCCCAACGGGTTTATTCCTCTAGCCATCAATGGAAGTAGGCTGACTCTGCCGCTTATTCTCTAGTCGTGCCGCCTGCCCTTCATCAATGCCACCGTTGCGTTCTACGCGCCGATATCATGCTTTGGCCCTTTTTAATCATGCCAGCGGTGGCCATTTTTTTCCACAACCTCACTTCTTCCATTCCGCACCACCATCATCACAGGCATCTCCATAGCAATGTCTGGCGGCATAGGCTCGAGGGGAGGGCGTCTAGGACGGCCTCTGGGCCATGGGCGTGGCCGAGGCCGAGGTCGCCGAGGAAGGAGCGGTGGGAGAGGCCAGAGTCAGCCACCACCATCCCCGTCGCCATCGCTACCATCGTCGCCCAGCCCCATGGCCATCGACCTCTCCGATTTCGTGTTCGTCGTCACCATCCACCAGGGCATGAACTGGGACCTGCGTCTGCCCCATAGGTTCTCCTTGATCATCGATGGGAAAGAGCCCGACCATGTCCTCCTGCGTATGTTCGGCGGCGCGATCGGCTTGTGGTTTGCGGAGGTGATATTACTGGGAAGAAGGCTATAGGGGCACGATTAATGGCAGCGGGCCTAGGACAGGGCACGCGACTGCTCTTTTTAGCAGCGGTCGGAAAAAGGGCACGCGACTAGTAAGCCGGTAATTGCAGCGCGTGGCTCGCTCCGGCACACGACTAGTACGGGTCAATCCGGCCACACGCGACAGGTATGGAGTTAGAGGCAGCGTGCGCAAACCTATCCGTTGCCCGTACCTAACAAACACATTATAGTCTCCTTTTTGTGAGTATGCACAATACGTCAATGGCTGCACTTTATAATACTTTATAATACGATAAGCATAGTGTAAACGCACAAACTTTGATGCTATATATATGTATGTACCCGTCACACTCTCTCAAAACACAAATTTTTCAAAGATGTACGTCTATTGATCGTGGAAAGCTCCTATGGCAGAACTTCTCGAAGATGTCTTATGATTATAGGTCTTTAGCTAGCACTTATAAGACATCTTCGAGGAGCTTGTCTTAGAATCAGATCACAAGATTAATTATAGGGGCATGTTTATTGGCATCGTGCTCCAGGCGTGCAACGCAGCTAATAATACCCGCATCGCAACCTACGCACGCACGCGGCTAATAACCTACCTGTAGTGTGCCCCTTCTTTTGGCACGCGACTACTAAGTTCGCACCGTGTTTTAATAGCCTCCTCCTCTCTATTTCCCCTCATTCCGTCCAAATAATCCCCGAGCCAACCCTAACCGACGCCCACCCGCCCGGCCGCCTTCCCCGCCCGCCCTCGCCGGCGCCACCGCCGACCACCCGCGCCATCTTCCCCGCCCGCGACCGCGCCACCGCCTTCCCCGACCGGCCGGTATGTTGCTTGATACTTCATTGTACAGATTCATTGTATCTATACCTAATAATAAAGGAGCTAACGTTTCCTTGGTTTGGTCCGTCGTAATGCGCTTTCGTCCACCACAATATGCGTCTTCGTTCATCTCTTTTGGACTAGTACAAATGCCCGTGCGTTGCAACGGAAACGATACTAAAATACTTGCTTTGGACACACTGATGCGTTGCATCGGGAAAAAAACTATTTTTTTAAAGAAAATCATTTATATGACCTAAATTTCTTCAAAAAATCAACTCACATAATCCTAGCATCAGTTTTCCCTTTTATCCTAACTAGGATGGTGGCCCTCGCAATGCGACATCTTTTAGTGTATTATAAAGTGACCGAGTAATAGATATATATTTATGGAAATATACATGATATGATATAAATAATATGTTTATAACCATCATAATTATATGTTATATGTAGAAACAAATAAATCATCTTTATTCTATTGCCAATGATTATCACGTTGTGTGACTCGCACATCCAAACTAAAAAATGTATATACCAAATTTGGGGCTTCTTTGCGCATATTTCTTGTACCCATCAAATTTCTTTTTTTAAGAGTTAATTTCGTGTACACGTTAATCAAGATGATCAACTTTGGAGTTGCTTTGTATATAGCAAGGGAAATGTCTGCAATAATCATTGTTATGGCTCCACCAAAGTATGTTACATCTTAGAAAGATATGATTCATCCAGATCTGCTAATATTTTTTGTTCTACATGAAACTACTTTTAAGTCAGTTAAGTTGTATGAAAATTACTTATGAGTAAAGAATAAACACCCAGGATCATATACTTAGGCTGCATTTAGCACTGAAGGCTATAAAAATATCATGATTCATCCATATATGTTAGTATTTTTATTTCTATAAGAAAATATTTGTAAGTCAGTAAAGTTGTATAAGAATTACTTATGAGTAAAGAATAAACACCCATGATACTTATGCTGCATTTAGCACTGAAGGCTATAAAAAATATCATATACATAATTTCATTTCGTGCAACCAATGTTTTCATTATCATGATTATTTTACACAAATTTATTAAAAAAGATCAGTGCACAACACTTCTTAGCTACTGGAATAAGGATCTGTGGGTTGCCTTAGAAATAGCCCTTATGTTATTACTCTATTTGCAAAACAGTATGCATGTCGACAAACATATGTCTTAATTTAGTAGTTCCCTTGAACACCAAATATGAAAATAAAAATTATCTCTAAATTGTATCTGACATCATTTATTAAATGACAGGAATACCATGCCAGTAAACATCATTAAATAATATTTCTATGTCATCGTATATGTCTGCAAGAGAGTTCCTTTAACTAATTGCAGTTAAGTTTTTTTCCTTTTATTCTAGAGAGTTCAATTTATTTTGGTGCACATATATAGTACTCTGGATATTAGTACATCTACGGATTTTTTTTTCAGTGGTCACGTACTGCAATGTATCCGGGAATAGCTTTTACACTCTTGTAGGTAATACCATTTCTGCTACGACTCTTTTGTCGATGACAGTTATGTATGCAGTAGACTGGGATTTAGAAATATTTATGAAAGATATTTGGATTAAAGACAAATATATAAATTAGAGAAAAAGTATAGCATGTGGAATTAAATTGTAGGCGATATTCGATTGGTCATTTGCATACGTTTTGGGCAACTATATAGAATGAAAGTTCATATTTGCTAGCAATTAGTGATCATATATACGTGATATCAAAACAATAAGTACTTACTGATTTAGATCCTAGAATAGGCAGGAGTACATTATTGAAGCTTGAATTTTTGTTGTTGGTTGATATATATTGCAAGTCATTTTATAAAACCGTAGGCGTAGTTTGTACACCTAGCTCTCTTAAGATTTCCTATACATGTTAGATTGGCTGTCTACACATGCATACAACCGCTGCTCATCGCAAATCTCATAACAAAGCTTCCTATCCTGATAAATGTGTGTCTGCATAGACTGCAATAATAAACTTCTTTTTCGCTCTTCTAATTAGCATTCAGCTAGTACAGATATTTATATATCCAAAATACATGACGCACAAAAACTGAGTTGTTTAATTAAGATCAAGGAAAATTACCAGATATGTGCATATGTGTTTGAGACATGATAGGCAGGTAAAATTAACTATATAAGAGAATCAAGCACCGACGGCGAGTTTGACCAGAAGGTAGTCTGCAACAGCGCGCGAGTTCAATCACTTCTGCCCTGAAAAGAATACATCACTAATTAGCATTCAGCTAGTACAGATATTTATATATACATTCGATCCAAAATACATGACGCACAAAAATTGAGTTGTTTAATTAAGATCAAGAAAAAAAATACCAGATATGTCCACATGTGTGTTTGAGACATGATAGGCAGGTAAAATTTACTATATAAGAGAATCAAGCATCGACGCCGAGTTTGACCAGAAGGTAGTCTCCAAGCGCCCGCGAGTTCAATCACTTCTGCCCTGCAAAAAATACATCACAAGTTGAGGCATTTAAAAATAATGACTCTCGGATAAATGCACGAATGATGAAATCCAGCTGCTTACCGTGATGGAAGTGCGTGCACATCCAGCTCTTGATCTTAGGAATGTTAGGGAAATATGCTTGTTGTATTACCAGGGGGCCAAAGGCCACAATATATAGTACATGTACAGGTGGAAATATGCAGGAAGCCCCCTAACATATGGGGAAACTATAATATACAAATATATACATCTAACACCCCCCCTCAAACTCATGGTGGATCCACAACACTGAGTTTGGAGAGTAAGAAATCATGCTGCGCTCGAGTCTGTGCCTTCGTAAAGAAATCCGCCAACTGCAAATCCGAAGGCACATAATGAACCGCAACAACATCATCCCGCACCCGAGCACGTGTGTAAAAAGCATCAACACCAATATGCTTGGTCAGCTCATGCTTGACCGGATCACGTGCAATGCCGATAGCACCTGTACCGTCGGACAAAAGTGGAGTGGGTGTCGTAACGAGACCCCAAAATCTGCAAGCAACCACCGTAACCAAGTCACCTCAGCAATCAACAAAGCCATAGCCCGCAACTCAGCCTCAACACTCGAACGGGAAACCGCGACCTGTTTCTTCGTCTTCCAAGCAACAAGCGAACCACCAAGAAACACACGAGTAAGCGAGAAAGTGAACGACGATCCGTAGGATCACTCGCCCACGTAGCATCCGAATAGCACCGGAGCTGGAGAGAGGCCGGAACGGGGAAAGAAAAGACGACGAGTGATCGTGCCACGAAGGTAACGTAGAACACGGAGGAGATGACTATAGTGAACAAGTGGTAGGAGCTGAGACAAACCGACTCGAGAATATGAACAGGATAAGAAATATCGGGACGAGTGACAAGCAAGATAAACAAGACTCCCAACAAGATGGCGATAACGGGTGGGATCGGGAAGAGGATCACCATCGGTAGGACGAAGCTTAACATTAAGCTCCATAGGAGTATCGACTGTGCGCTCATCCCCAAGAGCAGACACGAGCAAGAAGATCCCGAATGTACTTTTCCCGAGAGATAGAAAAGCCATCGAAGTGGAGGAAACCTCAATGCCAAGGAAATAGCGAAGAGGACCAAGATCGAGTCATAAGAAACTGATCACGAAGACGAGCCTTGACGAAGGCAATATACTCAGGATCATCACCGGTAATGATCATATCATCAACATAAAGAAGAAGAAGAGTACGTCCACGAGGAGAAGTGTGAACGAAAAGTGCTTGGATCATGAAGACTAGGAGAGAAACCAGCGACGAGTCACGACAGAGGCGAATCGCTCAAACCGAGCACGAGGAGCCTGTTTGAGACCATAGAGAGAACGTCGAAGACGACAAACCATCCCATCGGGAACAGAATACCCGGGAGGAGGCTGCATGTAAACCTCCTCACTCAACTCGCCATTAAGAAAAGCATTCGAACATCAAGCCGGGAGACGGACCAGCGGCGAACGTAAGCAACGGCAAGAAGGGTACGCACGGTAGTCATATGAGCCACAGGGGCAAAAGTCTCATCATAGTCACGGCCGTGCTCCTCGCTGAAAACCACGAGCCACAAGACGCGCTTTATAGCGCTCAAGAGATCCATCGAACGAGTCTTAATTTTATAGACCCACTTACACGTGATGGGACGAACACCGGAAGGGGGAGAAACAAGATCCCAAGTGCCGGTGCGCTCAAGCGCAGCGATCTCCTCGGCCATGGCAAGCTGCCATTCGGGATGACGCTCGGCATCCCGATAAGAAGTCGGCTCGGAAACGACGGAGAGACCATACCGACTAGGAGAGTAACGAGCTGGAGCTCGACGCTGACGCACAGGCCGTGAAGGGGGAAGCTCATCTGCAGAAGACAAGTCATCAGAAGAAGAGGAAGAAGGAACAGCATCGGAAGGAGCCGAAGCCGGAGAACGAGGAGTACTAGGTGGACTAGACGAACGAGAGGATGGCGCCGAGGAGGGCGCATCAGAAGTAGGAGGGAGGGGAGGAGGAACAGCAGGGGGTGCATCCGGAAAAAGAAGAAAAGAGATATCATCCACCGGCTAAGTACCCGAGGTGGGGCGAGGATAGAAGGGACGCGTCTCATCAAACGTGACGTCACGAGAGATGCGCATCCGACGACCAACGGGGTCCCAACAGCGATAGCCCTTATGCTCATCACTGTATCCGAGAAAAACACACTCAACGGACCGAGCGGTTAGTTTGGTGCGTTCACGAGGAGGCGGAAGGACATAGCGAGACGCAACCAAATGAACGGAGAGTCGAGTAGTCTGGAGAAACACCAGAGAGACGCTCGAGAGGAATGCCACCCTGTAGAGCAGCGGAAGGCTGAATGTTAATGAGGTGGGCCGACGTAGCAACAGCCTCAGCCAAGAAATGTGGCGGAAGAGAAGAAGCAATCATTATAGCACGGGTGGTCTCAAGAAGATGACGATGCTTACGCTCGGCGACGCCATTTTGAGCATGCGCGCCGGGACAAGAAAACTGAGCGAGGGTGCCCTCCTCAGCAAGGACACCACGAAGGTGCTCGGGAGATATACTCACCAGCAGAATCAGCACGGAACACGCGAATGGGTGAGGAATACCGAGTGCGGACCATGGCCGCAAAACGCCGATAAATAGAGAGCACCTCACCGCGAGAGTGCATGAAAAACACCCAGGTGTACCGTGAAAAATCATCAATGAATAAGATATAGTATCGATGGCCCCCTTTCGAAGCGAAGGGAGCCGGACCCCAAACATCCGAATGGACTAAATCGAACGGTCGCCGAGAGACGGACACACTAGTAGGATAAGGAAGCTGAATCTGTTTGCCTAACCTACAGCCCCGACGAGTGTAACGACCCATCTCCGCGAGACGGACCCCGAAGGCCACGATGAACCAAAGACGACGAGCGAGAGTCACAAAGGTGACCAAGACGATGATGCCACCGCTGAAA
The DNA here is from genome assembly GCF_022539505.1 of Lolium rigidum. NCBI lineage: Eukaryota > Viridiplantae > Streptophyta > Magnoliopsida > Poales > Poaceae > Lolium > Lolium rigidum. The sequence goes on from NC_061509.1 coordinate 179,692,458, forward strand.
AGAGCCGGTGACGAGGCAACAACCGGAGGAGAACCGCGGATGGAGTGGCAGCGGAAGGAACACGAAGCCGGTCCTAACTCCCAAAGCCCCGGAGACTTACGGCTACGAGGGCCAGCTCCAACCAGGGCTCGTGTGCGACGATCCCGAAACGCACAAGACTCGGCGTCAAGAATGACGCGACAACCGAGAATCGGTGAGTCGGCTAGCGAGAGAAAAGGTTCATCCGAAGGCGAGGAACATGAGAAACATCAGGGACAGAGAAAGAGGGAGTAGAAAGGGTGCCACTACTAGAAACAGGAATAGAGGTACCATCAGCCGTGACAACACGGACAGGAGAAATAAGAGACCGAAGAGCAGACAGAATAGAAGACTCAGAGGTCATATGAAAGGAAGCTCCAGAATCTAGATACCACGGGGACGTACCGATCGTGTAGAAACCGGTGGTCGCGTAGTGCCGGAAGAGTCGATCACGGAACCAGCGAGCGCCCGGCGAGGAAGAGTCCGTAGTAGCGAGCGGACCACGAAGACCCCCGAGAATGTCCCGATCGGAGAGTGCAACCGCGAAGATCCCGAAGAGCCCGCCTCGCCGACAATCCTGGAACCGCCGACGTAAACCGGGATCCCGCGTCCAACAGGTGGAGGAAGTGTGGCCAACCTTGCCACGAGTAGGTGCAATAAGGACGAGGGCGGAGACTCGGACCGCGAGGCTGCCGACGTAAACCGGAATCCCAAGCATCAAGCGAGGCGGTGAAGCCGCGCTATCTCATGCGCGAGAGAGGCGCGACCGGAGAGGTCGACGTACAATCGGGGCCGACGAGGAGCTATCAGCCACACGCACGGAGGCCACCAAAGGGGGCGGCGGAGAGCAACATGCCGATGAAGACAGATTCGGCAAAGCGCGGTCATAACCACGTGAAGAGGCCGCGAAAGTCGGTGTAGAGCGGCAGGCCGACGCAGACGGAGTCGACGAAGCGCGGCCATAACCGCAGGAAGAGGCCGCAAAAGTTGATGTAGAGCGGCAGGCCGACATAGAGGAAGTCGGCGAAGAGGAAGTCGGCGAAGCGCGGGCAGAGCCGCGTGAAAAGGCCGCAAAAGTCGATGTAGAGCGGCAGGCCGAGGGAGACAAAATCGGCGAAGCACGGCCAGAGCCGCGGGAAGAGGCCGCGAAAGTCGGTGAAGAGCGGCGAGCCGACGTAGACGGAGTCGGTGAAGCGCGGGCAGAGCCGCGTGAAGAGGTCGCAAACGGCGACGAAAAATAGCTAGTAGTCATGCACGGAGGCAGCGGACAAATACCAAGTACCGAAGGTAGGCCCAAAGAAGGGACGGGATCAGCGGAAGACATAGTTCTTTTTTTTTTTTTACCTCAGGTTGAAGTCACCACGGCCACGCAGAAAAAATCGGGCCGATCAGAGAGCAGAGCGACGGACAGGCAGGGAGCAATCGGGCTGGAGCAATCTGACCCTGGACGATCTTGGATGAGGACAAGCACCACGCGCGGACGTGCGACGATGGAAGGCAACTTCCCAATGCAATCTTGGATGAGGACAAGCAGCAGAGCAAGGAAGCGACCAAGTGGATGGTGAATCGGCCGGAGCTGGGAAGAATCGGCCGGGGCTGGGGGGAATCCACGCACCACGCGCGGACGTGCGTGCGGACGGAGGCGACGGAGTCCCGAGCTGAATCGGGAGCGGGGCGGGCGATGTGGACAGCCACGCCTGGAATCAGGCGGCGCGGGGCGGACGGCCTGGTGCAGGCGGCGCGGGGAATCAGATCGGGGCGGGGCAGGGCGGAGGAGAGGGCGGCGACCGGCGGGAGATGGCAGGGCGGCGGCCGGCGACGAGGAAGAGACGGCCGGCGACGAGGAAGAGATGGCCGGCGGCAGGGAAGAGATGGCCGGCGCGGGTGATCAAGCCAAGACGCACGGACTAGAAAAATAGGAACAAAATTTGGTCTGATACCATGTTAGGGAAATATGCTTGTTGTATTACCAGGGGCCAAAGGCCACAATATATAGTACATGTACAGGTGGAAATATGCAGGAAGCCCCCTAACATATGGGGAAACTATAATATACAAATATATACATCTAACAAGGAAAACCCACCTTTTTGTGAGATTAAGGTGAGATAAGGGGACGTATAACTGAGCTAGCTTTGAACATCTCCTCCGACTCGTTGCGATCTGCTCGACTTCGTGGTCGTATTGTTAACAGCATGGAGCCGTGCCGACTCCGCAACCACGTGCTTGATGTCAAAGACATCACGCACCAATTAATATTATCTTCATCCGTATAAGGTTATCGCAAGTTTGTCTAAAATTAGATATATCTAGACATTCATTAGTATATAAATACATTTAAATTTAGGCAAATTAGTTAGCTTAAGATGATTGACTACACCTTGAAAGTTAATTACCACATGATAGAATTGGAGCGCTGCATGGATACTGCAACCCGGGAGGTAGGAGACCAGAGGAAAAATAATCTAGACACTACAGGAATGGGCCTAGACACCGACGGCCAAACCCTACGCCGAGGGCATTTTATCGGGGCCGTCGGCGTACGGCCTCGCCAGGGCAGCGCCGGAAGCCGACCGTCGGCGTCTAGGTACCGTCGGCGTATAGGCTCCTACGGCCGAGGGCCGCCGTCGGCGTCTACCCGGCCCTCGGCGTAGAGGTCTCCATCACCTCCCTCGCACCCGCACCGTCACCGCCCTCTCACGGCGTCGGACGGACGCCGAGGGCTACCTCGGCATAGGGCATGCCCACCCTATGCCGACGGCCACCCTCGGCATATAGATTTTTTTTTATTTTTTTCTTTTTTCTCTCTCTCATATTACTTTATATTATGTTTCTATTATTTATTTACTAGTATGCATTATGTAAAAAATGGTTCTATTTTTTAAGAATTCCCTAACCCTAACTCTAACCCTAACCCTAACTCTAGCCCTAACCCTAACCCTAACCCTAGGGTTTCCACATACATTGCTAACGCTAACTCTAACCCTAACTCTAACTCTAACCCTAACCCTAGGGTTTCCACATACATTGCTAACCCTAACTATAACCCTAACCCTTACCCTAGGGGTAGATCTGCGGGGTCCCGCCCTAGGATCTGTATGTGGAAACTCCCGCCACGGCTCAAACGGAGCCTATTTTATGGTAAAGTATGCCCAACCTATGGTTTACATGTACATATGTCCTAAACAAAGAAAACAAGTAAAAAGTCCATTGGTAAACCCTCGCACGGAGAAAGCTATAGGGGTAGATCTGCGGGGTCCTCGCCCTAGGGTTTTCCAAGATACAGACCATCGGAGCGTCGGAATCGCTGGAAAACTTGCATATGCCCATAACATATGTGTACAATTGTGATGTAAGGTTTGGCTAACCTTGCATGTACCCGGCGTTGACGATTTCCGCATGCATGGGCTAGCACTTGGTAAAATCCAGGATCTGTATGTGGAATGGCCCCAAAACTTGTGTATGTCCACATGGCATGGCATGCACAAAAGTGATACATTTAAGAACTTAGCACCCACACACGAACCGAAACACTTAAAGAACTACACCCACACACAGGAACCAAAACACTTAAAGAACTACACCCACACAGGGACCAAAGCACTTAAAGAACTAGACCCACACACAAACCAAAACATTTAAAGAACTACACCCACACACGAACAAAGCACTTAACACTGGGTCGACGCATGACCCGCTAGACACACGGACTCGACACACACACATATTAATCAGAAGTCGAAATCTTCATCCTCGCCGGGGTGTCCTCCGAAGCGGTGGTTGTGAGGTTCCACGACCACCGTTCATCATCCTCCCCCATGTCGACGCCTCTCCTTTGGCGTACTCGCTTCAACCTCGGCCTTCCTCGCCGCTTTCCCGCCCTCCTCTCTCTCCTGTACGTCTGCTTGTCCTTCCAGAATGCGCGCTCTGCCTCGACGGCTCCAGGATTGTCTCTGCGCCACTGTGCCATGAACTGCTCGTCCGCCTCGGTGGTATCAATCCGCCGCTGGCCAGACCTGTACCGCCGCGCTTCACCATGTGAGCGAAGTAGCGGCTCAGTAGAGAGACTCTGAGCTTCCGTCAGAGACCTGACCTCCGGGAAGTTCATTTTGTGGCGCGGCCGGCCAAACCTCCAAGCCGCAACGTCGTATGCGCGGGCAGCATCCTCCTTCGTGTAGAAGGTGCCGAGCCACACACGCGTACCACCGGCGGTGATTTCAGCCGCGAAATGTCCCGCAGGCCGCAGGCGAACGCCGATGAAGCCCGTGTTGCTACGGCGACGAGGAGCCATCTCAGCGGCAGCTCAGCTTAGAGGATTTTGTGGTTCTGTTGGATGAGAGAAGCGATGAAGGGAGAAAATGTTGCTGGTGCTGTTAGTGGACAAGACATGGCTATATATAGGCCGACGAGGGGCTGAAACGGCGGGAAAAAACTTGGCGGGAGAGAATGGGCGGGAAAGGGTGGGCGGGAAAACTTGGCGGGGAGAGAATGGGGGGGAAAGGGGGGGGGGGAAAACTTGGGGGGAGAGAATGAGCGGGAAAGGGGGGGCGGGGGAGAAGCAGCGGGAAAGGGTGAGCGGGAAAAAAGGGCGGGAGAGAAGTAGCGGTGGCGGAGGGAATGGCCCCAAAACTTGTGTGTGTCCACATGGAATGCACAAAAGTGATTTGAGATGGTTTTATATCCAAGGCTACCCCCCAGGTGTGTCCGGCTTCTCGGACGGGGGTTCCTACACTTGGGCGGATTCTCGCATGTATAGGGGGAACTCCCTCGTACGTGAACCGGAGAGAAACTTGATATCATATGGGATGATTTTTGTTTCCACATGTACCTATGACCTAACCAAGCTCAAATGGAGGCATATGCCCACCGGGGACCCCGATGGGATGCAGTCAAAGGGGTAGACCACGCGGTCAACAGAACTAGGGTTTCGTCGGAAATCGAGCGTCGGATCTAGGGAATGGCCCCAAAACTTGTGTGTGTCCACATGGCATGCACAAAATTGATTTGAGATGGTTTTATATCCAAGGCTACCCCCCAGGTGTGTCCGGCTTCTCGGACAGGGGTTCCTACACTTGGCGCAGTTCTCGCATGTATAGGGGGAACTCCCTCGTACGTGAACCGGAGAGAAACTTGATATCATATGGGATGATTTTTGTTTCCACATGTACCTATGACCTAACCAAGCTCAAATGGAGGCATATGCCCACCGGGGACCCCCGATGGGATGCGATCAAAGGGGTAGACCACGCGGTCAACGTAACTAGGGTTTCGTCGTAAATCGAGCGTCGGATCTAGGGAATGGCCCCAAAACTTGTGTGTGTCCACATGGCATGCACAAAATTGATTTGAGATGGTTTTATATCCAAGGCTACCCCCAGGTGTGTCCGGCTTCTCGGACAGGGGGTTCCTACACTTGGGCAGATTCTGCATGTATAGGGGGGAACTCCCTCGTACGTGAACCGGATAGAAACTTGATATCATATGGGATGATTTTTGTTTCCACATGTACCTATGACCTAACCAAGCTCAAATGGAGGCATATGCCCACCGGGGGACCCCCGATGGGATGCAGTCAAAGGGGTAGACCGCGCGGTCAACAGAACTAGGGTTTCTTCGGAAATCGAGCATCGGATCTAGGGAAGGGCCCCAAAACTTGTGTGTGTCCACATGGAATGCACAAAAGTGATTTGAGATGGTTTTATATCCAAGGCTACCCCCGTGTGTGTCCGGCTTCTCGGATAGGGGTCCTACACTTAGGCGGATTCTCGCATGTATAGGGGAACTCCCTCGGAGGTGAACCGGAGAGAAACTTGAGATCATATGTGATGATCCTTGTTTCCACATGTACCTATGACCTAACCAAGCTCAAATGGAGGCATATGCCCACCGGGGACCCCCGATGGGATGCGATCAAAGGGGTAGACCGCGCGGTCAACGTAACTAGGGTTTCATCGGAAATCGAGCATCGGATCTAGGGAATGGCCCCGAGAACTTGTGTGTGTCCACATGGAATGCACAAAATTGATTTGAGATGGTTTTATATCCAAGGCTACCCCCAGTGTGTGTCCGGCTTCTCGGACAGGGGGTTCCTACACTTGGGCGGATTCCGCATGTATAGGGGGAACTCCCTCGTACGTGAACCGGAGAGAAACTTGATATCATATGGGATGATTTTTGTTTCCACATGTACCTATGACCTAACCAAGCTCAAATGGAGGCATATGCCCACCGGGGACCCCCGATGGGATGCGATCAAAGGGGTAGACCGCGCGGTCAACGTAACTAGGGTTTCGTCGGAAATCGAGCATCGGATCTAGGGAAGGGCCCCAAAACTTGTGTGTGTCCACATGGAATGCACAAAAGTGATTTGAGATGGTTTTATATCCAAGGCTACCCCCTGTGTGTGTCCGGCTTCTCGGACAGGGGGTCCTACACTTAGGCGGATTCGCATGTATAGGGGAACTCCCTCGGAGGTGAACCGGAGAGAAACTTGAGATCATATGTGATGATCCTTGTTTCCACATGTACCTATGACCTAACCAAGCTCAAATGGAGGCATATGCCCACCGGGGGACCCCCGATGGGATGCAGTCAAAGGGGTAGACATGGAATGCACAAAAGTGATTTGAGATGGTTCTATATCCAAAAGGGGACCTCAGATCTAGGGAAGGGCCCCAAAACTTGTGTATGTCCACATGGAATGCACAAAAGTGATTTGAGATGGTTCTATATCCAAGGCTACCCCCCGTGTGTGTCCGGCTTCTCGGACAGGGGGTTACTACACTTAGGCGGATTTCGCATGTATAGGGGGAACTCCTCGGAGGTGAACCGGAGAGAAACTTGAGATCATATGTGATGATCCTTGTTTCCACATGTACCTATGACCTAACCAAGCTCAAATGGAGGCATATGCCCACCGGGGACCCCCGATGGGATGCAGATCAAAGGGGTAGACCGCGCGGTCAACGTAACTAGGGTTTCGTCGGAAATCGAGCATCGGATCTAGGGGATGGCCCCAAAACTTGTGTGTGTCCACATGGAATGCACAAAAGTGATTTGAGATGGTTTTATATCCAAGGCTACTCCCCGGGTGTGTCCGGCTTCTCGGACAGGGGGTTCCTACACTTAGGCAGATTCTGCATGTATAGGGGGGAACTCCCTCGGAGGTGAACCGGAGAGAAACTTGGGATCATATGGGATGATCCTTGTTTCCAAATGTACCTATGACCTAACCAAGCTCAAATGGAGGCATATGCCCACCGGGGACCCCGATGGGATGCGATCAAAGGGGTAGACCGCGCGGTCAACGTAACTAGGGTTTCGTCTGAAATCGAGCATCGGATCTAGGGAATGGCCCCAAAACTTGTGTGTGTCCACATGGAATGCACAAAAGTGATTTGAGATGGTTCTATATCCAAGGCTACCCCCGGTGTGTCCGGCTTCTGGACAGGGGTTACTACACTTAGGCGGCATTCTCGCATGTATAGGGGGACTCCTCGGAGTTGAACCGGAGAGAAACTTGGGATCATATGTGATGATCCTTGTTTCCACATGTACCTATGACCTAACCAAGCTCAAATGGAGGCATATGCCCACCGGGGACCCCCGATGGGATGCGAGTCAAAGGGGTAGACCGCGCGGTCAACGTAACTAGGGTTTCGTCGGAAATCGAGCATCGGATCTAGGGAATGGCCCCAAAACTTGTGTGTGTCCACATGGAATGCACAAAAGTGATTTGAGATGGTTCTATATCCAAGGCTACCCCTGTGTGTGTCCGGCTTCTCGGACAGGGGGTTACTACACTTAGGCGCATTCCGCATGTATAGGGGGAACTCCTCGGAGTTGAACCGGAGAGAAACTTGGGATCATATGTGATGATCCTTGTTTTACCATGTACCTATGACCTAACCAAGCTCAAATGGAGGCATATGCCCACCGGGGACCCCCGATGGGATGCGATCAAAGGGGTAGACCGCGCGGTCAACGTAACTAGGGTTTCGTCGGAAATCGAGCATCGGATCTAGGGAATGGCCCCAAAACTTGTGTGTGTCCACATGGAATGCACAAAAGTGATTTGAGATGGTTTTATATCCAAGGCTATCCCCCGTGTGTGTCCGGCTTCTCGGACAGGGGGTTCCTACACTTAGGCGGATTCCGCATGTATAGGGGAACTCCTCGGAGTTGAACCGGAGAGAAACTTGGGATCATATGTGATGATCCTTGTTTCCAAATGTACCTATGACCTAACCAAGCTCAAATGGAGGCATATGCCCACCGGGGACCCCGATGGGATGCAGATCAAAGGGGTAGACTGCGCGGTCAACGTAACAAGGGTTTCATCGGAAATCGAGCATCGGATGTAGGGAATGGCCCCAAAACTTGTGTGTGTCCACATGGAATGCACAAAATTGATTTGAGATGGTTTAATATCCAAGGCTACCCCCTGGTGTGTCCGGCTTCTCGGACAGGGGGTTCCTACACTTAGGCAGATTCTGCATGTATAGGGGGGAACTCCCTCGGAGTTGAACCGGAGAGAAACTTGGGATCATATGTGATGATCCTTGTTTCCACATGTACCTATGACCTAACCAAGCTCAAATGGAGGCATATGCCCACCGGGGACCCCGATGGGATGCAGTCAAAGGGGTAGACCGCGCGGTCAACAGAACTAGGGTTTCATCGGAAATCGAGCATCGGATCAAGGGAATGGCCCCGAAACTTGTGTGTGTCCACATGGAATGCACAAAAGTGATTTGAGATGGTTCTATATCCAAGGCTACCCCCCAGGTGTGTCCGGCTTCTCGGACAGGGGGTTCCTACACTTAGGCAGATTCTGCATGTATAGGGGGGAACTCCCTCGGAGTTGAACCGGAGAGAAACTTGAGATCATATGTGATGATCCTTGTTTTACCATGTACCTATGACCTAACCAAGCTCAAATGGAGGCATATGCCCACCGGGGGACCCCCGATGGGATGCAGTCAAAGGGGTAGACCGTGCGGTCAACGTAACCAGTGGTTTCATCGGAAATCGAGCATCGGATCAAGGGAATGGCCCCAAAACTTGTGTGTGTCCACATGGAATGCACAAAAGTGATTTGATATGGTTTTATATCCAAGGCTACCCCCCGTGTGTGTCCGGCTTCTGGACGGGGGTTCCTACACTTAGGCGGATTCTCGCATGTATAGGGGAACTCCCTGAGTTGAACCGGAGAGAAACTTGGGATCATATGTGATGATCCTTGTTTCCAAATGTACCTATGACCTAACCAAGCTCAAATGGAGGCATATGCCCACCGGGGACCCCGATGGGATGCAGTCAAAGGGGTAGACTGCGCGGTCAACAGAACAAGGGTTTCGTCGGAAATCGAGCATCGGATCTAGGGAATGGCCCCAAAACTTGTGTGTGTCCACATGGAATGCACAAAACTGATTTGAGATGGTTCTATATCCAAGGCTACCCCCCCAGGTGTGTCCGGCTACTCGGACAGGGGGTTCCTACACTTAGGCGGATTCCGCATGTATAGGGGGAACTCCTCGGAGTTGAACCGGAGAGAAACTTGAGATCATATGTGATGATCCTTGTTTTACCATGTACCTATGACCTAACCAAGCTCAAATGGAGGCATATGCCCACCGGGGACCCCCGATGGGATGCGATCAAAGGGGTAGACCGCGCGGTCAACGTAACTAGGGTTTCGTCGGAAATCGAGCATCGGATCTAGGGAATGGCCCCGAAACTTGTGTGTGTCCACATGGAATGCACAAAAGTGATTTGAGATGGTTCTATATCCAAGGCTACCCCCCGTGTGTGTCCGGCTTCTCGGACAGGGGGTTCCTACACTTAGGCGCATTCTGCATGTATAGGGGGAACTCCTCGGAGTTGAACCGGAGAGAAACTTGGGATCATATGTGATGATCCTTGTTTCCACATGTACCTATGACCTAACCAAGCTCAAATGGAGGCATATGCCCACCGGGGACCCCCGATGGGATGCGAGTCAAAGGGGTAGACCGCGCGGTCAACGTAACTAGGGTTTCGTCGGAAATCGAGCATCGGATCTAGGGAATGGCCCCAAAACTTGTGTGTGTCCACATGGAATGCACAAAAGTGATTTGAGATGGTTCTATATCCAAGGCTACCCCCCGTGTGTGTCCGGCTACTCGGACAGGGGTTCCTACACTTAGGCGGATTCCCGCATGTATAGGGGGAACTCCTCGGAGTTGAACCGGAGAGAAACTTGGGATCATATGTGATGATCCTTGTTTCCACATGTACCTATGACCTAACCAAGCTCAAATGGAGGCATATGCCCACCGGGGACCCCCGATGGGATGCGATCAAAGGGGTAGACCGCGCGGTCAACGTAACTAGGGTTTCGTCGGAAATCGAGCATCGGATCTAGGGAATGGCCCCAAAACTTGTGTGTGTCCACATGGAATGCACAAAAGTGATTTGAGATGGTTTTATATCCAAGGCTACCCCCCGGGTGTGTCCGGCTTCTCGGACGGGGGTTCCTACACTTAGGCGGATTCTCGCATGTATAGGGGGAACTCCTCGGAGTTGAACCGGAGAGAAACTTGGGATCATATGTGATGATCCTTGTTTCCAAATGTACCTATGACCTAACCAAGCTCAAATGGAGGCATATGCCCACCGGGGACCCTCGATGGGATGCGATCAAAGGGGTAGACTGCGCGGTCAACGTAACAAGGGTTTCGTCGGAAATCGAGCATCGGATGTAGGGAATGGCCCCAAAACTTGTGTGTGTCCACATGGAATGCACAAAAGTGATTTGAGATGGTTCTATATCCAAGGCTACCCCCTGTGTGTGTCCGGCTTCTCGGACAGGGGGTTCCTACACTTAGGCGGATTCTCGCATGTATAGGGGGAACTCCCTCGGAGTTGAACCGGAGAGAAACTTGGGATCATATGTGATGATCCTTGTTTCCACATGTACCTATGACCTAACCAAGCTCAAATGGAGGCATATGCCCACCGGGGACCCCCGATGGGATGCAATCAAAGGGGTAGACCGCGCGGTCAACGTAACTAGGGTTTCATCGGAAATCGAGCATCGGATCAAGGGAATGGCCCCAAAACTTGTGTGTGTCCACATGGAATGCACAAAAGTGATTTGAGATGGTTCTATATCCAAGGCTACCCCCCGTGTGTGTCCGGCTTCTCGGACAGGGGGTTCCTACACTTAGGCGGATTCTCGCATGTATAGGGGGAACTCCCTCGGAGTTGAACCGGAGAGAAACTTGAGATCATATGTGATGATCCTTGTTTTACCATGTACCTATGACCTAACCAAGCTCAAATGGAGGCATATGCCCACCGGGGGACCCCCGATGGGATGCAGTCAAAGGGGTAGACCGTGCGGTCAACAGAACCAGGGTTTCATCGGAAATCGAGCATCAGATCAAGGGAATGGCCCCAAAACTTGTGTGTGTCCACATGGAATGCACAAAAGTGATTTGATATGGTTTTATATCCAAGGCTACCCCCCAGTGTGTGTCCGGCTTCTCGGACAGGGGGTTCCTACACTTAGGCAGATTCTGCATGTATAGGGGGAACTCCTCGGAGTTGAACCGGAGAGAAACTTGGGATCATATGTGATGATCCTTGTTTCCACATGTACCTATGACCTAACCAAGCTCAAATGGAGGCATATGCCCACCGGGGACCCCCGATGGGATGCAGTCAAAGGGGTAGACCGCGCGGTCAACGTAACTAGGGTTTCGTCGGAAATCGAGCATCGGATCTAGGGAATGGCCCCAAAACTTGTGTGTGTCCACATGGAATGCACAAAAGTGATTTGAGATGGTTCTATATCCAAGGCTACCCCCCAGGTGTGTCCGGCTTCTCGGACAGGGGGTTCCTACACTTAGGCGGATTACTGCATGTACAGGGGGAACTCCCTCGGAGTTGAACCGGAGAGAAACTTGAGATCATATGGGATGATCCTTGTTTGCACATGTACCAATGACCTAACCAAGCTCAAGTGGAGGCATATGCCCACCGGGGGACCCCCGATGGGATGCAGTCAAAGGGGTAGATCTGCGGGGCTCCCGGATTAGGGTTTCTTCCACCGGTGGGAATATTGATGCGCCGATAGGGTAACTATTGATACTACATGTACCTATGACCTAACACAACACAAAGGAAGAGAAAAGTCCATTGATCAGCTGTCATCGGAGGTCGGTCAAAGGGGTAGATCTACGGGGCTACCGGATTAGGGTTTTGTCTACCGGAGGGAATAGTGATGTAAGATAGGGTAATTATTGGTACTACATGTTCCGATGAACTAACACAACACAAAGTAAGAGAAAAGTCCATAGTTCAACTGTTATCGGAGGCCGGTCAAAGGGGTAGATCTCAGGGGCTCCTGGATTAGGGTTTCGTCTACCGGGGGAATATTGATGTAAGATAGGGTAATTATTGATACTACATGTTACAATGACCTAACAAAACACAAAGTAAGAGAAAAGTCCATGGGTCAACTGTCATCGGAGGTCGGTCAAAGGGGTAGATCTGCGGGGCTACCGGATTAGGGTTTCGTCTATGGGAGAAAATGTTAAGTTAAGATGGTAACTTTTTTAATTATGCACATAGCTTGGGAATGTAGAAGATTAAAACAAATTTATATGGACCTATATTAATGTATTTTATAATATAATTGACATTAAGAAAATTTAAATAGAAAATAAATTGAAAAAGAAAAAAAAGGGGGCCTATGCCGAGGGCTGCCGTCGGCATAGCCCTGGCCCTCGGCATAGGGAGTGGGCACGGGCACAATTAGGTCGAGCCGGACCACACGCGCCCGAGCCCGACCCACTCCCCTGCCCCAGCTTCTCCCCCGCGCGCCTCGCCCTTCACCCGCGCCGCCGCCGCCCGCCGCCGCCCGCCGCCACGCTACCGCCGCGCGGCGCCGCCACCAGCTGTCGCCGCGCCGCCCGCGCCTCACCTCACCGCGCCGCCGCGGGCCCCCGCAGCCCACGCGCCGCCCGCCGCCCGCCGCCCGCCGCCAGCCTCACCCCGCGCGCCACCCCCGGCAGCCACGCGCCGCCCTCGCCTCCCCGCCGCCGCCTTGCGCCGCCCCGACCTCCCCGCACGCGCCGCCCCGACCTCCCCTGCTCGGGCCGGCCCCGTGTCCCGACCCCGCCCTGCCTCTCCACTCTCCAACTCTGTATGCTTTTTTTTCATTTTTTTTTTCATTTCTTGTAACTTTTATTAGTTTCTGAATTGTGAAAATAGTTTGTGAATTGTGAAAATAGAAATGTGAAATGTGAAATAGTTTGTGAATTGTGAAAATAGAAATGTGAAAATGTGAAATAGAAATACAAATAGAAAATGTGAAATAAAAATTTAAATAAACATGGAAATGTGAAATGTGAAATAATTTGTTTTTTATTGAATGGAAATAGGTGCCGTCGTGACCGCCGACCTCGTGACCGCCCCGTCGTGACCGCTCCGTCGTGACCGCCCCGTCGTGACCGCCTTGTCGTCGTGTTTGTGATTCTCTCCGTCCGCCGAGGGTGAGCTAAAACATCGCCTCCCCTTCTCCGCATTTTCTTATGTCACTAGATTCATTTTCCAAGTCCAGTTGCGTAACCTAGGTGTCACTTCCCGTCCGCGAGCGTTACGCGGATAAAAATGCATTAGTGGTCCGCATATTTTGAACCGTAACGCTTGCGGCATTTACGGGACAAGTCGGCGGATGCGTAGTTGTCTACGTTTTCCATGTTCTACTCCGGTCCGAGTCAGGATTTCGGCGGCGCTCCCCGTTGTTCTCCGGATGCACATCCTCTCGGCTTTTTGCCGAGACGTGTATCGGGAGAGCAGCGGGGAGGTGCTGCCGAAATTCTGACTTGGACCGGGGTAGAGCATGGAGAACGTAGCCAACTACGGATCCGGCGGCTGCTAGGAGCCCACCTAGTAGAGATGTAGGTTGATGCATGCGTTTCGCCCGGTAAAATAAATAAAAATATGATGCATTTAATTTCCTATTTGATATAAATGCTATGTCCGTGGTTTGGCTCCCAATAAAGCGAGAGGATGGCTGATAATGGATGGATGTACAATGAGCGTGTTAGTGCGACTGAGAAAACAGATGAGTGGACAAGGAAGACCCATTTTCTAGTGAATGAGTTAGCGCGTGGTACAAAGGGGCTGGTTCGGGCACTTTGCCCTTGTGTTCGCTGCGTGAAGCGTCAACGTCGTGGGAAGGATGAAATGTATAGACACCTTCCGCAATATGGGTATATGCATGGGTACGTCACGGAAATCGACTTTGATGAGCGCGAACGTGACAGAGGTGAGGTGATGCGGCAGCGGCTCAATGGCAATGAGTACGATGGAATTAGAGACTTTCTAGATGATCTCGTCCATGCCGATGTCCCGGATTCGCCACCTCCGAACCGGAGGCGCCGCCGAACCGGATGCGCCGCCGTAACCGGAGGAACCAGAGCCAACCGCGAAGGCCTTCTATGATATGATTGCCGCGGCTAAGAGGCCTCCGTACGAGGGCGCCGTGATTTCTCAGCTCGATGCCATCTCCCAATGTCTAGCCGACAAGACCCGGTACAACACCACCCGTGAGGGCTTTGAAGCAAGTCTGAAAACAACTGGTAACATGTTGCCCAAAGATCATTGTCTGCCTCAAAGCCTGCACGCGACGAGGAGAATGATGAAGGACCTCAACATGGATTATCAAAGGATAGACTGTTGTCCGAAAGGCTGCGTTCTATTTTGGAGACAGTATGCGGAGGACAAGTACTGTCCCATCTGTAAGCAGTCTAGGTATGAAGAGGTAACGGGAAAGGATGGTCGGTGAGGCAGTCAAGCACCGCAAAGTCGATTCTTCGATATCTCCCATTCATAAAAAGAATCCAGCGGCTTTACATGCACGAGGAGACAGCCAAACGGATGACGTGGCACAAGTATGGGAAGAGATTCGTGGACGAAAACAAGAAGTTGAAGATGGGACATCCATCCGATGGTACGGCATGGAAGAACTTCGATACAAAACACCCGCTTAAGGCAGCCGAGGCTCGGAATGTCAGAATTGCGATAGCAACAGATGGTTTCAATCCATATGGTATGTCGACTGCCAATTACAGTTTGCTGGCCCGTGTTTGTTATTCCGCTCAATCTCCCTCCCGGAGTCCTAATGACGAGGAAGACCATGTTTCTGTCGCTGATCATTCCAGGCCCTCATTACCCGGGAAGAATTTGAGTGTCTACATGCAGCCGATTGTGGAAGATTTGAACCACTCTTGGCACCACGGGACATTGACGTACGACCGAGCATCGAAGACAAACTTCGCATGAGAGTTTGGTTGCAGTATACCATGCATGACATGCCCGGGTACGCCCTAACATGTGGATGGTGTACAGCTGGTAAGTGGCCATGCCCAAGTGTGCGAGCATCGGCTTGAGTTCCTTTGGCTACGTAAGGGTCGCAAGTATGTTGCGTTTGACACGAATCGACAGTTCCTCAAAAGGAGGCATCCGTTTAGAGAAGACAAAAAGAACTTCAACAAGGGCAAAGTTGTGCATGAAAAAAAGATGTGCCGAAGTTTGATGGTACACTTGTTGAAGCCGAGCTACGTGCTCTCGTGCCGGCAGCGACGCCTAACCGGCCATCAATTTGAGGGATATGGTGTAACGCACAACTCGGACTCACGAGGCGGCTTTAACGAAGCTCGAGTATTACAAGGACCTCGAACTTCCCCATAACATCGATGTGATGCACACCGTAAAGAATGTCGCGGAGTCCGTCTTTCACACATGCCCGAACATTCCCGGGAAGTCAAAGGATAATGTCAAGGCTAGAGTCGATATTGAGATCCTCTCGTGATAGGGAAAAATTACACATGAAGCGTCCTATTGGCCGTCAAAAGAATTGGTTCAAGCCGCATGCCAACTTCTGCCTTGATTCCATCCAAAAGAAGGAGGCATTCAGGTGGCTCAAATACGTCGTGATGTTCCCGGATGGTTATTGCTCGAATATGAGTAAGGGAGTTAATCTTTCGACGGGAAAAGTCACCGGGCTCAAGAGTCACGACTATCATATATGGATTCAGCGGCTCATGCCGGTGATGCTTCGAGGGTATATCCCCGAGAAAGTCCGGCGAGTGCTTGCGCAGCTTGAGCCATTTCTTCCGCACGCTCCGTGCTAAGCGTATATGTCCCGAGGTTATTGCAAAGCTACACCATACAAGGCCGGAGTTGCTATGCAATTTGGAGATGATATTTCCGCCAGGCTTCTTTACTCCGATGGCACATCTCATTGTGCACCTCGCCAACGAGGCACTCTTGGGTGGTCCGGTGCAGTTTCGTTGGCGTTCCGTATTGAGAGAGAGTTTAAGTATATTCGAAAGATAACTCGGAAACAAGGCCAAGATTGAAGCATGCATAGCTGAGGCAATATGCCTTCGGGAGATGGCAGATGCCGCGACAACGTACTATCCCGATGATGTTCCCACTCAGCATAACCCGGTCACTCGTTACAATGTCGACGTGCCCGAGAATGACCCCAAGCTAAAACTATTCCAATTCCCCGGTGGCAAGGCTGGTAAAGGAACAAAATATAAATTGGAGAACGAAGAGAAGGATTGTATAATGCTATATGTGCTTATGAACATGGAGGAAGTGATCCCATTCGTAAGGTAAAATGGTGAACAAATTACTTTGCAGCTAGTAACCTCGTCTCGGTCTAATGCTTATTTTCTCCTTTCAGCGAATTCACGGATGAAATGTGGCCGTATGATGAATTGCCCGAAACCTCGGAGATGGACACTCTACCGAAAGACGGTGCTCCCGGAATTAATAAAAACTTTGTGACATGGTTCATGGAAAAAGTAATTTCTAACCTTTCCTCTTACATTGCAACACGTGACTTGTCCCTCTTATTACACGTAACTAATGCACACAACAAATTTGAAATGTTCTTGTAGGGCCGTGAGAGAAACGTTGATATGATAGATGAGTTGAAATGTGTTTCCCAAGGTTGTAGCCGTGAGGTGACCAAGTATGAGAAGTATGATGTGAATGGGTTTCGCTTCCACACGTAGACGCACTCGAAGGGCCGGCGAATCCCAAAACGATAAATACTGGGGTCTTCACCAAAGGAGCCAACAACTTTGATTACTACGGAAGGTTACAAAGTGTATACGAGTTGACATTCAATCGTACGAACGTGCAACTCAATATCGTCGTGTTCAAGTGTCATTGGTTCGACCCAATAGGTGGACAGAGAAGTGATAAGTCCATTGGGTTAGTTGAAGTTAAGCCTTCAACCACCTATAGCGGAGCCGATGTCTTTATTGTGGCTCACCAAGCCAAGCAAGTTTATTATTTGCCCTACCCATGCCAGAAAGCGGAACTCAAGGGTTGGGAAGTCGTCTTCCGTGTATCGCCACATGGTAACCTACCGATTCCCTCTGAGGATGATTACAACAACATTGACCCCGTGACATACGAGGGGATTTTCTATCAAGAGGAACAGGACTTCGGGGAATATATTTTAGAACCGTTTGTTCAAGAAGACCTCGGGAACGATGCGAAAACTCGTGGTGAGTCGGTGGTGGATCTAAAGGACATATCTATGCTCGAGAAGTTACTTGAGGCGAATGACAATTATGATGAGCCTCCACCCGTCGACCCTTCAACTTTGTACTCACAAGATAGTGATAGTGATAGTGGGCCGGAGAAAGAGAAAGAGATGGAGTATGAGAGTGAGCGTGAGAGCGATGATGGTCGGTGAGGGTCTTTTATTCTTAGTATTTATTTGTCAACATGCTTCTTAATTGCATTGTGCCTTTTATTCTTAGTATCTTCATTTTATTATGTCAACATGCTTCTTAATTGCATTGTGCCTTTTATTCTTAGTATATTCATTTTATTATGTCAACATGCTTCTTAATTGCATTGTGCCTTTTATTCTTAGTATCTTCGTATAATATGTCTTTGTGCTTAACTGTTTTATTCTTCTCAATGCAGGTGACTGGACAATATGAGCAGCGGCAAGGCAGACTCCGAGAGCTTGCTTAAGACGCCGGCGCAGGTGAAGAGGAATATTCTCGGAGTGCCTAGACGGAGTGATCGAGCCCCGGTGCAAAATCCGCGTTACGCCGATGGTACCGATGGAGGACGAGGACGAGGAGGACGAGGTGGAGGACGAGGACGAGGACGAGGAGGACGAGGTGGAGGACGAGGTGGCGGCGGGGTACACATGGACTTTGACGAGCCACCCTCCGCTTCTGGCGACGTGGCTCCTGAGTTGTACCTTGAGGGTCCATCTAGTGGGGAGGTGGAGATGGAGACGGAGTCTACACACGAGTCGGACTCTAGGGCTGAGTTGGAGGTGATGGAGGATGGGGGTGCGCCGAAGCCCTTGAAGCTTCGTGGAGAAGCTAGAGTCCCCGATGCGAGGAAGGAGCCGAAGACCCATGATGACAAGGCCCTTATCATTCCTTCGAGCGATGAGTAAGTGTACTACTTCAGAAATTTCGAACATGTATTTTCATCTTGGGCATAATAAACAATTTGGCATGTGTACTAATGTGTGATTTATTTGCAAGCAATCGGACATGGGATGCCAAGCCCCCCGCATGCCTAACGGCTTGCTTGGGGCTCGATTAAGAAGTTCTGGCCAGGCAGATACTCTCCCCTTAGCACGGTCCCCGGTGGCGCGACGAAGCTAGCCACTACTTGGGCGGACTATGAGGATGCCCCTGCCGTAGGCTTCGCGACAGCTGCCGAGGCCGTGACCACCAAGTTCCGGGTAAGGCATATATTTCTCGAGCACCGTTCATAGTTGATGACCCTAATGTGCTAACTCATGACTTTCACAACTGATTTATGCATGATTGAAGTGCTTCTATCGTGTGGACCCGGAGCATGACACGCAGGCGCGTCTCACTTTGCGTGGCGCTTGCGAGAGGTTGACACCGCAGCGAGTGGTACAACCAAAAGTTCACCAGCGCTAGTGCCTTCGGGCTAACAAGGGTAAGAGGGTCAAGAAGGAGTACTATGTTGGTAACCAGCCTACGGAGGAATGGGCAATGACCATTGAGGAGTACATGTCGGTGAGTAAAATGTCAATGAGATTCTACATTGCTGCTATGTTTTCATTGAATTATCTTGAGCTGAGTATTGCGTTTTCAGGTTTGTCCCGAGTGGGCCGAGCAGCATAGGGAGGCATGGGAGGAGCTGATTAGGGCGAGGTGGCTCGGGCGGGACGAGGAGTTTGCAGCCGTGTCGAGGCGTAACATGGAGAACCGAGGCACCGGTGGCACACATCGCGCGGGAAACCGCGACTACACCCGCTTCAAGGGGAAAAAGGTATGTATATACATGGAACGACCTTCTTTCATTTCCCGTCATGTCTCATTTGTGGTACGTTTAACTTTTCTTTTCGCGATGCAGGTGGCCGAGGCACCACCTGGGGTGGTGCTTCATGATGCCCGGATATATGACATGATGCGGACGAAGCGAAGCCCAATCCCGCATTGCCTCGGCCACAGCACTACGGCAATGCCAAGGCCGCCAAGGAGGACTACTGCGACATGGTCAAGTCTCGTCACCCCGAGGTGGATGACCCCTTGAGCATTCCGGTCGACGAGGAGTCGTTGGTCCTGTCGGGGCACGGCGTCCGCATGGCCGTTTCCCTTGGCTGAATAAGGCGGTCAAGCCTACCCACTCCACGAGCTACACGCGCCTCAAGCATACCCTCACCGCCGACAGCCCCCAGCCTCGTCCACGGCCTGCTCGTCCACCCGCCTACGATGTAAGTTTTCCTCATTTTCATCCTCTTTCCGGTTTTCCTTCCTACATGGCTAAGTGTTTACGAGATTCATTGTTTCTAAAATTGTAGCCTGAGTTTGAGGCGGCCTTCGAAGCCTGTAATGAAGCTTATCAGTAGGCCGCTGCGCAGTGGAATAGGCGGAATACGGCCTACATGGCGTATATAGGAGTAAGTCTGAATCTTTCTTCTCGCGCAAGTAGATGACAAGTCTCAGTTTGATGCTTTATTTCTGCCAAGCCTAACTTGTAACCTATCTTGCAGGAAATGATGATCTCTATGTCTACTGGTACACCGCCACCGGCTCGAGTTACCGTGGCGGGGGACATGCCTATCATGCCATCGAGGGCAGCTTTCGCTGCGACTTACTACGGACCCACACCGGAGGTAAGTTCTTTGCCAAACCGGTAGTTACCACTTTTCTTTGCCTCGCAAGTTGCTAACATGTAGGGAACATGTAGGGAACGGGATGGTCCGGGAACCAGGCATCGCCGGGTGGGCGCGAGGTCACACCGGTTCATGAAGGTGGTCGGTCTCCTGGGCGTTCTGCTGGTGCCTCTCCGTCGACTACTCCTGGGACTACTCCCGGTGCCTCTCCGTCGACTTCTCCTAGGCATACCACCGGTCCTTCTCCAGGTGGTTCTTCTGGAGCTTCTACCGGAGCGCAACCCCGGGTTGCTCGTTTCGCCAACGATGTGGGCGGACACACCCCGCCCGGGTCCTTCCTCCGCTAGTCAGCTTAGAACTAGGGTTGCTTGCTACTACTATGTATGCTACTATGACATGGCACTCTCCGCTCTCCGCTTGTATGCTACTATGTGCACCATGTATGCTACTATGTGAATTATATGCTATTTTGGTGAATTATGGCGAATTTGGTCGATTTTGGATGAATTGGACCTGCTGAATTGAATTTGAATTGCAACAGGAACAGAAACAGAAACTGGAAAAAGAAAAAAAAAATATTGCAAGGCCTACGCCGACGGCATTACCGTCGGCATAGACACTAACATGGACCATATGGTCAGGTCTATGCCGACGGCAATACCGTCGGCGTAGACTATGCGTCTGGACGGCCGCCACGTGGCCATGCCATGCACGTCTCTATGCCGAGGGGTTGCCCTCGGCGTAGACGCCCACCTGGCTGCACCAGCTCGCGCCACGTCGCCCGGCTCGTCGCCGGGCCGCTGCCTCTATACCGAGGGGTTGCCGTCGGCGTAGGCGCCCAGCTGGCTGCACCACGTCGCGCCACGTCGCCCCGTTCGTCGCCGGGCCGCTTCCGTACGCCGAGGGTAGGCCGTCGGCGCTCCGCCGACGCGCCGTTAACGGTGACGACGCGCCGCCAGGACAGGCCGAGGGCAGAGACGCCGAGGGGCTCACCTGGCCGTCGGCGTAGGTGACGTACGCCGAGGGCCAGACGTACGCCGACGGCGAACCTACCTATGCCGAGGGACCTGGACGCCGAGGCCATACGCCGAGGGCTGCCGTCGGCGTAGCCTACGCCGAGGGCCAGGCGTGGCTACGCCGAGGGCAGCCGGCCGTCGGCGTCTCGGGCGATTCCTGTAGTGAGAGTTAGCGGGTGAACTTCTTTTTTCAACGGAGGTTTTCCTTAGACGGCGGCGAGCGATTTGCTGCTACAAATCCTTGATATAAGAAGAAACTTACGACACCAGCTGGGTAGTATTGAACTCAGCATCATCCTACAGGGGTAAGCATCAGTAATAAAAATTAGTCACCCAGCATGCCAACATATCGTACATCATCATGCATGCTAACTTGTCATGGAAATAACAATCATCTTCCTGCTTGTACGCCGCTGCCGTCTATCATATCCCCTTAAGCAGAAATATATAGATCACGTTGCAATATTATGCAAGTATTCAACGGATGGCTCCCTATTCTATCTATGCCCAAGTCATATAAAAAAGAGGTTAAACACCATATGCATGTACGCCTAGCTAGGACAGAATATTAATGCTAAACTAACAGGAGGGAAGCAAACCTGAATTGCAGTGTCAGCTGCAGACAGCGCTGATTCACTGAGAGACACCGTCCGCCGGTAGGCTTGCATGCAGCTTGGTTGTGCCAGATACCGGAACGCACGACACGCACGACCAGAAAGTTCAAGATCGGCGGTGAGCGATTTGCTGCTACAAATCCTTGATATAAGAAGAAACTTACGACACCAGCTGGGTAGTATTGAACTCAGCATCATCCTACAGGGGTAAGCATCAGTAATAAAAATTAGTCATCCAGCATGCCAACATATCGTACATCATCATGCATGCTAACTTGTCATGGAAATAACAATCATCTTCCTGCTTGTACGCCGCTGCCGTCTATCATATCCCCTTAAGCAGCAATATATAGATCACGTTGCAATCTTATGCAAGTATTCAACGGATGGCTCCCTATTCTATCTACTAGATTTAGATGTGCGCCTTGGCGCACGATCCCGTGGAGCCCGTGTCAATGTTATTTTTTATAAAAACGATAAAAATAATTGTGAATAGACTAATACATTTGTTACGTTTTACAAAATGATGTTGCTAGGTTGAAACTCGGATAAAGCACATACAAGTACAAACTTAGCAGCAAAGCTGATATACAATAAGGGAAATAGAAAAACGTTCCATGAAGAGCAATAGAAGGTACTAACAGCAAAAGCAACATCTACATAAGCAGCTCATGGACATTCTCGAGACATGGTCCGCAACAGCACAAATGAAATATGGCCACAACAGGTACTTGCACTACCAAAAGGAAATACCACTGTAAATAAGAAGATAAAATTAACCAGCAGTTAAAAGCGAGACAAATGAAAGAAATGTTAAGAGTTGGAGATTAATGCATGTTTGATAAAAAAAAATGCGACAGTTGTACCTCAGTTGTAGATTTAAGAGAAGTAGTTCTTTCTCATTCCCCAAATGCTTTTTCAGACTTGTTAGCATGTCTTGTCCACTAAGATAGTTAAGATACACAATATTTAGCATTTGTCTAGAGAACAAAGACATACACCTCACTGATAAACAATTTAAAAACAGCTACACGTAGATAGTCACCTTACTTATTCAAGGGTGTGAAAACGAACTTCAATAGACATTTCTTGCATCCATTGCTACATTGATTGTTTCCGATATCCAGAACCTGACAATACAAAATACAGTGATTATAAATTTGCTATCAAGTTGTGCAGAATCTAAGGTGGCACTGCCAACCAGGGCAACCATTGAACACCTAGCTGAACTACAAACTCAGTTTTCGTGGACACATCTGATGATATGAAAACACACATGGTTAAAGACCTTTCTAATAATGGTGGAATGCAGATGAAGAGTAACCTTATAAATCCAAGTAATGGCTGCTTGACATAATTTAATTAGATACAGTGAAATTATTTTCAGTTCCATAAACTGGTGAATAAAAATAGTACATATTACTAATGGAGAAAACCTATTAAGCCTAAAAATTTGGTTGCCTCTGTGGCTAACATTTTCATCTTTCCATTAATTACAATTGAACCTACAAGTAGAGTAAAATTAGTTACAGTAAGAAACATGTACATGAGTGGTAATCTAATATACAATCTAGAACTCTGACCAACTCAATTAAGCGATTGAAAATCTAGTCGGATGAATTTGTACAATAATGGAAGAGTGAGCAATTTAATTAACAACATGAAAGGTAAAATATATGCTGCAATATCTATATGCTTATGTAATGCATTTGGTCCTCTTAGGTACCACACAAAAATCAGCACACTAACAAAAGAAAAACTCTCAATCTCAAGATGGAAGAAGCATGTTTTTCAATGATAGCAAGCCAAAAAGTGATTTCAGCATAAACACCAGCTGTAGGATGGATGGAAAATGTGTCAAAGTACTTATCATTGTGGAAACTTGACTACTGGGGGCGATACATCAACTGCATCGCTGAAAAATCAAATCTACAGAAACATATTGGGTATTTCACGTCAAAATGTATGTTAAGTTCACAATGAGAAATATTCATAAGGAATTATGGCTCAGATACCAATATCACTACAGTCGACAACAATTTCAGCAAAAGAATGGAAGCTTATTTTTTCACTATTTCTCGTAGAGCTAAAGTTAGATATCTACTATTCCTAAGCAGTACCATAAGCAGGTTCCTGACTTCCATACTGTTAAACAATTCAGAAACACTATATGAAATCTACTATGAGTAGGGACACACTGCTTGCCACACGACCCGCCTTTCGCATACTTGTAAAACTTAAACATTGATACAATTAATACAACTTGATGGTAAGCAGTCGAATAAGCAGATGTCGATAATTCATGGAAAGGCTGCCAGGAGAGAACTCGAACCATCCATACCGCGTTATGGCATCATTATTTGTAGCCTTCAATCACCTAGGGATGGCTAGACACTGCAAGGCTACCATAAGCAAATCGAAGACAGTGAATTAATGGATAGAATCTGACGATGGCCACCAGCTTTGACCCCGGAGGCATGTAAATCCTTGCAAAACGTTTCATAATCTAGCAATATGTTAAAAAAACTTCACACATACATAAGAAAGATAGGTGGATATCTAATTTAACAGAAATGTTGGAGCGAAATAACATCCATAGTCCATACAACAGGCACCCTAATTTAGGCATTCATATGTATAAATGAATTATACCCAGTGATACACCACATGTTCTTAACAGGTTCGTCACCATATAGAGGGCATGATGGAAGAAACACCGGAAGGCTAATATGTACTCACTTCGTTCCATAATATAAGAAAACGTCTTATATTATACAACAGAGTGATGAGACTTCACTACTGCTAATTCTGATGTTGCAACTCCTTTGTCATTCAAGCACCCTTAACTGGAATTGATCTCCAATAAGCACCCTACGGCCATTTCAATTCAGCTTCGTAAAATATTATTTGCATTGCAGCTGGTCAGCAGTACAGATATTTAGCTTGACCAGCTGATTGTGTGCAAATTGTGCCTAGATGCCAACGGGTATCAAAGCAGACCAAATGGCCATCATAATCAACAGATACCGTAAGCACAAAAGAAGAAAGATCATAAGCTCCGCAAGCAAATAGCCAGGCCATGTAGTATGACATCAGTAAGTTTCAGGCAAAGCTAATTATCGTAACTATCTGAGCTCTACATTTCTTATGCTCTAAGTTGGCAGTTTATGGGGATTTGGGAGTTGAATGTCACATGATCAGTAACTTTTCTCTTCAACAATACCAAAGCAGGAATTATGCAAACAAAACAGACCATAAAACTTAATAAGCTTAATACATGGAGCCTGAAAATGGCCAGCATTAGCGAACATACACGCTTCGCATGAGATACATGTGTAGCGAACAGAAAGTGCAACAGCTAAAGTCATAAGAAAGACACTTAGTTATAATAGGCCATTGAAGTAAATCCCAATGAAAAATCAAGAACCCAAGAAGTCAAGACAATAAATCAGGATTGAGACCCTGAGCATGTAGTTTTCCTATCTGAACAAAATGCCAAAATGGAGAACCAAACCATAACTTATTCCAGATCACAAACCAAGAAAAAAACATCAAGGAAGTTTTGTGTGTATGCATAGAAAGGCTACATCTATAAATGCCAGTAGTATAACATCACAGAATTTTTTTTACCAGAACCAAAAGCAGCAAGCTGCTCTTTCTCCATAAAAGAAGTGGATTAGGAAGAAGTATTCATACCTACATGAGAGTATGTAGAGCTGCAAGTCTAGTGCACACAAGCTCATCTTCACCGTCCTCATGCTTTCCCATCGCCGAGTTCGAGCGTAGATGCGCTCATCAAGAAAGTTTTGTGTGTATGCATAGAAAGACTACATTTATAAATGCCGGCCAGTAGTATAACATCACAGAATTTTTTTACCGGAACCAAAAGCAGCAAGCTGCTATTTCTCCATAAAAAAAGTGGATAGGGAAGAAGTATTCATACCTACATGAGAGCATGTAGAGCTGCAAGTCAAGTGCACACAAGCTCATCTTCACCGTCCTCATGCTTTCCCATCTATGAGTTCGAGCGTAGATGCGCTCCTCCTCTCCCTCCTGTTGGGTGCTCGACATGATGAGCACGGTCCAAGAAGTGGTCAGGGAACCACATTCAACATCACATATTGCAGCTTATATCCCGTAGTTCGTCAAGACCTTGCTGGCCAATCAGCAGTGGCTAAGAGGGACAACGTCCACGGCAGGCAATCCTGACCATCTGCAAGGCGGGCCTGAGACTGCAAGAAGAGCACAAGCGCGTGCCAATGAACATGAATAAATTAACTTTTTGGATATAAAGAAGCAGTTCATATGAGAGGAGATAGAACATAAAATTTTAAAGCTATTTAGTGATCTATAAACCAGAGGTCTAGATGAACACAAATATTAAAGCAACGGATGTACCGATGCAATTTGAAACTATTTCTGAACTAATATCATATTTTCATCATTTTGCTCAAAGCAAACATATGACATAGATTAGTTAGCACTTCAGAGATTTCTGTGGAACACATTTTAGGAATAATTAACAGAATCTCCACAAATAAGACAGAAAATAGAGAGAAGAGCTAATGCATTGAGAAGACACTGTATTTAATCTTACTCCTATCGTTAATTCCTAGCACCTAATTATAACTAGTCCTAGTACAGAAAAATAAAACTAATAGCCTACTATTTTCAGATCCACACAAACAACAAATGAGAGACATGAGATAGCACCAAACCTCACCTTGCTTCAGATGAGGAGGACCGGAAGGAGAGGTTAGATGCTCTTAAGTAAGTTTATGCCTAATATCAGAAGCTTGTGTAGGTAAATTCGTGAAGACATACCTATCATTGCCTAGATTAAGGATAAGAAAATATAACACTAACTATAGCAGAGTATAAATGGTACGAAGAAATGAGCTCACCCCAAGTGACAATCTCTAATGCGATGGCCATTTCATTTTCAATGTCAGTAATCTAGATCAGCTCAATGCCTGCAAAGACAGACATCATCATGGACATCTCACTACAATCAAATTCCTGTTGACAACACAAGATTGACAATTGAAATGCAAGGGAATGGAACCATCAAGGTCATATGTCATGATTTTGCTGATAATCTGAATGGAAAATATTCTACCAATGGACCTATATATGGTGATGCCGATGTTGATGTGGTTCTTGCCGTTCCTCTTCCGTACCGCCGAATATTTCCTTATTGAGTTTGACAACTGACCATGCTGGTGCTGACTTGAAGAACAACATAAAGAGATAAGTTGGTGATTGATATAGCCATTCCATGTCGACCTAATTTTTTCCATTTAAGAACCCATGCTCCCATAGGCTTAGAAAGGACCAAATACAAATATGAATAAGCTACCTGCTTTAAGAAGACCAGAATAGGAATCTCATAGCATCTATGGCGGTGGATGTTGATGATGACGGGCTGCTTTCCGCTGATCCCTCCTCATCAAAATTAGCCATTTTCAGCTGTTCCTCCTATATTGTGTTGCTCCTATTGAAAAATACAAACAAAAACGTCATGCAATCAAAGACAAAAAAATTCTAGCACGAAATATCATTTAGGTAAGCTAGCACTCCCAATCCAAACAAGCTAGGACGCACATTCTGCAGTTCCTCTCTCTGTTGTCGAGAATGTCGATGGCATGGACGTCCTACTTGACTATGTATTACGCTGGCCTATTGGCGTATGAATATATCCTGCTACACAATCTTCAATTTAGGAATCTACTGATACTATCAAATCATCAACCACTTGACTATGTATTATTATGGATCAAACTATGCCATGTATCTACACAGTTGCTATCTCCATTAAAGAATAGCAGAAACAATCAAGGCAAGAATTTTGTGCTCACTTAATTTCTGAATTTTGCATCCGGTTCTCATACCTGCATGTAACAGAGCACGACATTATAACAGGGCACCCAAATTTGTATGGTTGTGCCCAAACTGAAGCATCGCCGAGTGTCCTAGATCCGACACAAAAACAAAGTTAAAGATGAGAGGAAACACTGCAACCGAGTGTCCTCTCGGACAAAAATGACCGAGCGTGCCTTCGCTTTTCTCCACTGCAAGTGATGGGGGCAGATGAGTGTGGCCTGTTGTAATTAAACAGAGGCAAGAAAGAGACATTAATTTTGAGGGTGAGATAGTTCATGACCTGGAGATGAACTTCGGGCTTGCAAATTTCGCCGCCTTCATTGCCCATATACCGCTGCTTGGCTGCAGCAAGGACGCCGGCGTGGGGCTCGCCGGCTTCCTTGTCCTCCTCCCGCCAGCGTGCCGTTGAGGAAGGCCGCGTCTGACACCCATGGCCTTGCCTCGCCGGAGCTGACGAAGACGAAGCGAGCACGGCCGTGCCAGGAAGAGCCGCTCTCCACAAGGGGCCCCACGTAGCCTCCGATGCTTGCATCGCCGGAAGCCCCGTGCGCGTCGCCGCCGTCATTCTCTACCTCCTCTGCTCGTCCCCCGACGCGCTCGCCCGCCCAGCCGCCTTGCTCGCCGGGGCCACTCTCGGCAAGAGGCCCCGCGCAGCCGCCGCTGCATGCGTCGCCGTCGGCCACGCGTGCGGTGCCGCCGTGGTCGGACGGGCGGGACTCGCCGACGTCCTCTGCCTCCTCAAATCCTTCCCCGACGCGGTCACCCGCCCCAAGCCGTCGCACTCGCCAGGCATGCGTCGCCGTCGGCCACGCGCCCGGTGCCGCCGTGGTCGGACGGGCGGGACTCGCCGACGTCCTCTGCCTCCTCAAATCCTTCCCCGGCGCGCTCGCCCGCCAAGCCGTCGCACTCGCCAAGCCTCCCCAAGGACGGCGCCGGCGAGGTGCGCCACTTAAATCCCCGGGAGGACGCGGGTGATGGTGGCTTGCCGGAGAGGAGTCCGGCCGCGGCCGGGAGCGGGAGATGCGGAGGCGGCGGCAGGGAGCGGGGAGGATGAAACGAGTGGCTAGGGTTCTGGATCGGGCTGAAGTTTTGTCTCATCCAATGGCCGCATGAGGAAATACCCAATTTACCCCTACGGGATGAGATCATTTCCAACCAAACTAAAGTACATCCGCAGTCACCGACGAGCGGACCCGACCGAAGGTGGGACCCACGCGTAGACAGGGCGGGTAACAAATGGCCATTGCATGAGGTTAGCTAGCTAGAGGAGTCTGTGAGAATGTTGCTTCCTCCAGGAATAAACGGACAAGATACACTGATGGGGTGATCCAATGGTCCAGAATCTCAAATCCTTGTG